>NC_143436.1:123360995-123668328 GCF_987193195.1 Phasianus colchicus
CAGGGAGACTGTTACATTTTCCTCTGTCATATTTATCCACCTTTTACATCAGCTGGCTATTTAGAACAGACTGAAGCACATAATAGAGTTTTGCTGCATACTACAATGTAGCCTGTATTTGTTTCCCAACATTTACATCCAAAGCCAATAGCTTTCATGTACTGCCTTCACAATGGCTCTACATCTAATTCTGGACACCTGTGAAGTTAGAATTAGTTGTAGTCTGCCCCAGAAGTCAACATTTCCACCTCTTCTCCTGCTTTCCAACTTCTACTTAGTCCTTCCCTTCCCTTCCCTTCTAAGAGCCAGGTCAAATATCCAATATGACCTGAAAGTGCCTGGGGTTCACCTTCAACACAACTCAGAGATTTTGTTGGAGACAACTTACATCAAGTATAATCTCCCTTGCATGCTCATAGAAAGGATACACATTCTTTGAATACTCACTCATGAAATTTGCTGAGTACAGACACAGTATAAATTCCTGCCTGGCTAGATTTCCGCACCACAAAAGCACCTTCTTTCCCCTAAATGAAAAAAGAAAAAAAAAAAAAAAGATAAAATTCCAAGAATCTCATTGAACTCATTCATCTCATTCACCTCATCGAACTTTAGAATTTTACACAGGAATGTCCATAGATGAGAGAAGATGTGACTCATCTAATGTCATTTAAGAACTACTTTAAGACAAGACAAACTATGCCTCGGAATTATTTATTTCTCCCCATAAAGGAGGTCTAGAAACTGGTTGTGGTACCCCAGTGTAGATGTTTAGAGTTAGGTGAGTTGTGCTCCATCCTAGACATGAATCAAATAGCATGTCATTTTGGTTTGATGCAGGCACAGATTTACTGCAAGGTAGATAGAAAGTAATTAAAGCATCTCCTCCCTCCTGTTCCTTCCAGAGGCAGTATGTGACCAGACACTGCTCCATACATTCCTTGTGAATAAGTTCTTTCTCTGCTATACTCAGTAGCTTCACTGAGTATAATTCAATAATTCATTATACCAATGTCATTTTTTCTTGCCAAAGTATTTTTGAGTGGTAGAATAACTAAAAAGATTTTCACTGCATATTAATATATTTGAAATATTTATTTTTGGTAGTATTCCAGTCCTAACTTTCACTACCCACTTTTACTTCTGTTAACAGCTTACCACACTAGATTAGATATTCTGTTTTTCAGAGTTCGTTTTTGAAGTTTATAATCTGCTCATCTGTACAAGAGAAATAATGCATCCAGACATTTTTTGGAGATCTGTTTATCAATACTAATGGAGTACAAGAGTTTCTAGCAATGTGTTATGCAACAGTTATTTGAAGAGCATCAGCATCCACTGGCTACGTACTACGGCAAAGACAGAAACTTCTCCTTGGCTATTCATATACAAGCAATAAGGTATGTAGTACCTTCTGATGGAGGAGTTGCTCAGATTGGGCACGGGAGATACCAGCAGCATACCAACTGTAAGAGAAGTATTAGGCTCGTTACTGACAGGCTGATTTCTGAGTAATGCACAGCAGACTCATGAAAAATGCTATACATTGTAAATATTTTCAAAAATGCTTTTAAATGCTAGAGTTGGGACTTGTCCTGCATGTGTAATTCTAGGCTGTTATAAGAGAGAAACCACTACTTCCATCTGTTTCCAAGGTGCTTCTATACCTTGAGATATCTGGGCCCATGCTGTGATGCTGGCTTTTTATAGTAAATCCTTACAGGAAGATCCTGCAGTCCTGGAGCTCTACCAGAAGTTGTTTGTCCTGGATCAGGACATGTCCATCTCTTTAACAGCTGTGAGTTGCATGATTTTTCCTCTAATCTTCTGTTTTTCACAATATTTGAGCAAAGTGAGAGGTCCCCCACAGAGGAAACAAGACAAATATACTTTGTCAGATTGCTTTGGGGAGCTCACGTAAAGCCTTCTTAACAAAAGTTCATTTTACGAAGGATCCTTTTATTAGTGTAGGAGACTGAGTTGTCCAAACACTTGTCTTTTTCCAGTCCAAAACCAAATTCATTGCTATTATTGGAAGCCTGTGACCAGTGATGCTACTGATGACCTCAAAGCTGATGGCCCAGAGAGGTGGTGGATGCCCCGTCCTTGTTGGCATCAAAGGTCAGGATGGACATGGCTTTGAGCACCTGATCTGGCTGTAGGTATCCCTGTTCATTGCAGGGGAGTTGGACTAGGTGATCTTTAATGATTCTACGATTTTATATATCTAATTGTTACTATGAATATAACATAAGTATATGGAATGCCATTGCTCTTTGTACATGCAGAGTGGAAATAAAACTTCTCTCTAAAGAATCTCTCAGTTCTCATGCAGATATATCCTACATACTCACTCATGCTGAGCCATGCTCTGTTCTTCTGCTGATGTGTTCTCACTGACACTTGAGTTTTCCCTACAAAGACAAAACAATACACTGAAATGATGAAAAACTGGTCATGAAAATTGTTTTCCTCAGGTTAAATGCCACACTGCATATATTTTTGAGTAATTGTTTCTATTGTGCCATGTTCTAAGGTGAATATTAAAAAAAATTGATATATATTTACTTCTCTAGATTTTTCTCTGACTTGCTAAACACTTACACAATCTTTCCCTGCCACTGTACAATGTGTTGGAAATAGAAATATGCTCTGTGTGTGCTGTAGCAAACAATGAAACTACACGTCTTTACTGAATTTACGAAGAGATTGCATCTACCACTTCAAAATTTACATGGAAGATTTCCAAAACTGCCCTAAACTTCTCAAATAAAAAAAATTTAGCATGACAGATAATAGAAAGAATTCTAAAACAATTTATTGTGCAAAAAAAACCAGTGCCTTTTACAGAATATTAATAGGATAGTGGGTTTTTTGGTTTTTTGTTTGTTTGGTTTTTTTTTTTTTTTTTTTTTTGGTTATTTGGTTGGGTTTTTTGTCTGTTTGTTTTGTTTTGTTGTTGTTTTTTTTAAAGTAAACCTCTGGATCCTATATAGTGTGGTTTACTATCAGAAAATCTGTGAAGCTTCTGTAAGGTTTTCATTCAAACACTTTGACAATACACTTAATGCTTACAATGTCATAGCATCTTGCCATAAAGAAAATTTGAGACTGATTTATAATAGAGTTGAACTCACTTTGTACTGGAATGCTCACATACATACAAATGCATGAGCATGCTAGCAAGGCTGACATTTTAAAACTGAAATAAAAGTACACAGACTGAAATCCCAGCATATTGAAGACAGTGGCAAAACCCTATTGATTTAAATGAAAACAGGTGATGGGGGAAAAACTGATGTTTTTTGTATTAATATATGAGTCAAGAAGATGAATTTCACTTGATTCTACACCATGCAGTAAATTATATGCTTAGTACTCAGAAGGTTATTTAAAAAGAAAAATATTCGAAAAAATTTGCCCAATCTTTTCTTGAGTGGTGAGGAGAACATTTAAGCAGTGGATGGCTGCATATTGATTCACCTTGGCTCATCCTCATTCAGGAATAACTTTCTCAAGTAAGTGCTTGGTACAAAACCTTCATTCCTGCAAAATAAACAGTTCACAGTTCAGCTATTGCATATGATTGCATCTTAAAATTGGTCACTTAAAATAGGAAAAGGGATTAATCAGACAGACACTTGTTAGAATGCCACTAACAGAAATGCTCATGGTTAAAACATTTCTGCTTTTTTTTTTTTTTTTTTTACATGACAGAGAGAAAATGCAGAGGTAATTTGTTTTAGAAGACTATATTTCAATGAATTATGCTTTTCACTAGTCACTGAAATGGCTTATTTCTCAGTGATTGGCATCATCATATGGGAGATTGGAGCAGCTGTTCAACGATATCATTACATGCCATCTCCATTGCTGTGATGAAGGATGCCAGAAGAGTATCCAAGGTCAGGCACAGAAAGTCAGCAGGTAGGCTCAGCACTCTTTCCCACACAGTGCCAGATGCAGTTGAGAAGCCAAGCTGAGTATGCGCAACTGAGCTAGCATATGAAGCAGCTGGCAGCATGGCATGTTGGACTAAGTTATGAGGACCCATAGTCATCTATAGTGGTAAGGGAGTGGACTGTATGCTGTGCCAACCAGAAAAATAGACAGGTGTATATTTACATATGAATGGAGACAGAAAGGAAGGATTTCTTCACCACAGATCTCAGTAGAGCGAGCAGAAATCCAAGAATGCATGAAATCTGAAACAGGTAACTGCCAGCTGTTTGTTCCTACTACATTCAAAACTCCAAGATCTTTGACGTTTCCAAGGAGTACTTTAAGATTTTGCTATGCTATATTTGGAGTATGTCCTTGCAGAATCAGTGCTGCAAAAGCCTCACTTTCACAAGCCAGAGAAAAAACTATAAATGCTCCCCATTTTCTCGATTTCTCTTTGCTCCTTCATTCATCTCAGAGCCCTCTGCTCAGGCTCTATTAGTAGAGCTGCCTATATCAGATGCTTTTGCATAGCCATCAACTTCCCAGTGATGACATTAGCAGCGAATCTCAGCTTACTGATTTATCATTGTCTTTGAACTGCTGGAGTTGTATGCTGCTTTCCTAATCCAAACAGGATGCCAATCCTGTCAGCTATAAAATACAGACACTTTAACTTAAGGTTGATTTATTTGTTTGCTCACTTGCAGATGTAAACTTAATCAATGAGTTATGAGTGGATCAACTAATTCATTCTGTTCCAAACCAGTTTGGATATCCCCTTGCTTCCCTTCCACATTTCTGTCATGTACATGAAATCAAATTCAGGGAGTATCCATCATGAGACAGACAAGAAGTCGTATCTCTTCCAGGCAGCTCCTGTTTGTTGTGTTGCCTTTGTCTCCAGCATACTCGGAAAGCTGTTTCTTATTTAATGACTTGGGAAGCAATTTTCTTTTCTGCCCCAGCTGGATGTTAATGAAAAATGTTGTATTTTAAGCAGTCAAAGGGGATTCTTCCAGTTGTGAACTTCAAAGAGAATAATTTAATGCTACTGTTCAGCGCTGGATGGAACTGTTTCAACAGTTCTCACTGGTCTCCTGTGCTGTCATTGCTATTGCAGTAGTGACAATGTTGGTCTAAAGATGATTTTTGCATATGTGAGAGGCAAAGTCTGTGAGGAGAGATGTTATCTTCTTATTCACTGAAACTAAATAGTTGGAAATAAATGGCCAGCTTAGAGTGCACAAGGCCTTCTTCAGGCACATGTCAGAATTTAAGCCACTGGATACTATTTTAGCTGGCACACAGGCAGTAACTATAGTAAATTTCACCCAGTCTGGCAGCCAAGGATGATGATGAAAGTGGAGTTGTACAGAACACAATGAGACATCTTTAAAAAGGTTTAAAAGCTACTAACATAATTCCAAGCTAACGCTAGCTCTATAGATCCTGTAAGGCGCTGGGACTGCCTGCAATGCTGTCTATGAGGGTGAGACACATCGAAGATCATTATCATGGAAAAGAAGTATAGTGCAGTGCATACTTACCCTTCCAAATCTCTTACTTTCCACCAGGCAAAATCCTCCTCTTGCAATACATGGTATTTATTGCTTTTGACAAGACGGATAGCTGAATTTCCTGAGGGTTCATAGTTGCATTGGGCCACAGCCATATTTAGAATTCCCTTGTTTGACGATACAACCTGAGGCAGGCTTCTACGTCTCAGCTTTTGAAGACAGAAGAAATAAAATTATAAAAAGATAGAGCACAGAATACAGTAAGAAAAGATAAGCAACATACACGATCACAAATATCTTCAAAATGGATAACAATGGTAAGAAAATTAATCAAAGCTAAGAAGATGGGCACAGGAAAGCACCTTTTTTTCTCATTCATGTGGAAGGACATTCCAGAAACTGTTGTCCATATTTGTGAGATGGGTAAAAACAGAGCCAAGTTCCATCATAATGACACCCAAAGCATTACATGGAGTGCAGGCTGACACAGCTGTCATAGTAAGCTCTCATTAACAAGATGACATAATATACTGCACTCATACCAAAAGCCTAACATCATCTGAAGCTGATAGAGTTTACTGAGCAATTGCAATTCATGTGCATAGGACACCATGTGAGCAAATGATTTTACTATAACTAAGTGCAATGACATCATATTGTATCAGAAAACTCTAATACAGCATCACACTACTGTAAATTACATAATATATTTTAATGACTGTTGATCAATACTAATATACATAAAGCACAAGAGATTTTCATCAGTTGTTTCTACTAATCCCTGAAAGAAAAAGCTACGTGCTTCTAAATTGTCCCCTTTTCTTAGAATATTTTATTGACCACGTTGGATGTTTCTTTGTTAAGCTTATTAAATAAAAGGAACCCCACCTGCTTCCTTCTCTATGCAGACTTAAACAAGTATAGGTATGTAACTATAGGATTCCTCTTTGACCCACATCTTCAGGTGAACTGTGTCTTCCTACAAAATTTTCTACCTATCACCACTACTTGTTTAGCAGGTCTACAAAAATAACTTGGGTGAGAAGCCCAACTTCAAAGTTAGATTACATGAATCTAACCATAGACAAAAAGGCATCTTAGATTTAGGCATTAAATATATTTCGAAATTGGAGAAATGTCATAACTGAGAAAATCAAGGCATTCCAAATCTGTAATAGCAGGGAAAACTACAGACTTGGGATAAGAGGCTCCAAGTGCCAACTATTTATCTTATGCAATTCATTTTATATTGAAAAGCACTGTAATGCAATACTGGGTAAGAACGCCAAGTGTTCTGAAGCAAGCTGTGATTCCTTTAAGTCAAATCTTTGCAACCACAGCACTGTGTGCTTGCTTGTTTCATCTTCATTGATATTTCTTTACTTAATTTAAGCAAAGAGAAACCAAAAGCCAATTGATCGACACCTTGGAGCCAGAAGACATGGAGAATCTTTTCCAGTAAACATAATGAGTCTCAATCTGATCTCACTGAGTTCCCATGGCGATGCTCGTCTGAAAAGAACAGAATCCTCGTTTGCCTAGACTTAGACCTGTTATTCATCAAGCTTTACTGCTTCAGCACAAGAAGTCTAGTTCCAGTTGGCCAAGTTCAGACTTCAGTGGAAGGGAGTTTTTAGCTTGAAGGCCTTTGTTAAGCATGATCCAAGCCTTAGGCTGTCTGTTTTGTGGATAATGACAGAAATAGAGTGGCCTGAAGCTATCAGAAAGATGGAGAAAATTATAATACATTTTCATAAAAGTATCTAGTAATATTAGAGCAAGTAAATCTTTAGTGAATATATTTATGGGCTGATTTGTACCTCTGAGATATGTCTTTGGTCATTTTTTGAGATTGAACTGTTCTTTTTTAATCCCCCGTTTTGTTTATGGAATGATCAGGGTGTCATGCTTTGAGGAAGCTTTCATCTTTTTGTGAAACAGGAGAAAGTGCAAAGTGTTGGCCAAAGTAAATGGCAGAAATAATTATGATCAAATAAAGGAGTTTCTTTTTGTCCAACCAGACAGGGGAAAGATCCAGCCAAAGATGAGCACATCAGATTTGCATCTCTTTGGGTATTACTGCTGGATTTGGACTTGTCTTTTGCAATATTTCTGGATGGAATTCTGCACAACCTGATACAGATTAATGTTTTGGTTTGTGTCCTTACATAATGCTTTCCATATCCAGCACTGGTTGAAAACCCTAAAGCCTATACTTTCCTAATAGTAATAGAATACACCTTGTTACTTCCCTTATGCTAGCACTGATATTATTGTGATTTCCACGTTGATGACTTTATCACCACCATCTAGAGAGAGATTTAGGTGATAAGCTGAGATTTAGGTGTGATGGGGAAATGTGGTATGCCTACTATCTGCAAAACCATGTTCCCATGGTACAACTGGATGTTTGTGTTGCTTCATTTACTCTTCCAAAAAACTTGTCAAAAAAAATAGCATGAGGAGATATGTGTGTGCACTCAGTGGACTTCTACCTGACCTACAGAAAGTATTTGACATTGCAAAGGCAGTGCCTGACAAGCACCAGCAGAGATGAAAGTGTTTCTAAGACAGGTAGATCCTGCTATCAAAGCACAGAGGAAATGCCTACTGGTCCCTCTGAAGGCATGGTTGTCACTTGTATTCTCTGTAATAGCATCACTCTTTAGGAACCAGCTCTTCTGTGGAAATGGTGTAATGTTCAACTGATGAAAGGGATGGAGACATCAAAGGTGTAAGCTGTAAAGAGAAGAACTAGTGCCTCTGGTCAATTGAGGAAGGAGAAAACAAACAAGACTTTCTGGGACTGGAGAGGTGAGGAATATGAAATGGGAGGTAGATGGAAGGAAGATTGGCAGTTCAGCTGTACCTTTGATGACCAGTCTGAGTAGGTGAAATGACAAAGTAGAATGTGCTGAAAGCTTATGGCAGTAGCTCTGGAGCTAAATATAGATTGCTGGCTGCTCCTTGCCATGAAAACTCAATATTAGCCTTCTAAGTCTGATCTGTATGATACAGCTTAGGGTAACGAAGTCAAGTTGTTCTAACCAGATGTGGTACTTATTATATCTGCATTTACTGAAACTGTTTTAGAAGTATCAACCTTAATACTGTCACGTTCCTGCATTTTAAACTTCCCTTCCAAAATAACACCTTTGAAATCAAGCAGATAATGAAAATAAATCATAAAGGTCTAGCAGAAGCCAGCATGTTCAGCAGAACATTTGCATGACAGATGATCTCTCCAGATAGACAAAGCATCTCTTGATGGAAGCCAGGCAAGCAGACCACAGAATTCAAAACAAGTTATGCTGCTGCATGTTCACAATGCCATTACTTTCAAGTATTATTAACAGAAAAAAATATCAAAAGCTTCTTTGATCATAGCCTGTTTTCAAGGCTTTATTATTATTTTTGGAGCTCTATTTTATACCGCATGGTTTTGTCTTGTTTCTTGATACTCTATGTAGTTCTTAAAGCCCTAGTTGTTATGTTAATTGTATACATAAGAATTCAAGCTTTTCTTCTTTTTTTTTTTTTTTAGTTTCTTTCTGATCAACAGAGAGAAGCAAGGAAATGGGCCCAGAATGCATCCTAAAGATACAAACCAGAAGACAAATGAAAAGAAGGCAGGAGACATAATTTTTAAAAATATCTCATGATTTTAAACCCAATCTAGTTTACTTTTGGAGGTTAGACTAGTGATCTGAGAATACGCAGACCATTCAGCTAGCCATTTTTTAAATACATGAAGATCAAACAACACTGTTCTCTTCTCTTTCCTTTCAGTTTTACCTTCACTTCATAAAACTTAGTAACTTGGCTGGGCAGTGATATTAAGGTCGAAAATAGAATAGCCCTTACATTTCTATAAAAGGAGAAACACAGGTTACTCTGAAAGTAATAGCTCCTATTTATTGTCATGGAAACTACAACAGTTACAAAGAGCACAGTAACACTGTTTGATAGTGATATTTCTGTGCCATTTTGTCAGATGGCCCCTCTGCTGCCGTCACAGAATATTGGCAAGAAGGTTCAACCTCTTCTGCCATACCACCAACAACAATCATGAGTCAACGTAATAGAACAGGAGGCATTATTTTCAGCACACCACTCATAGAAGAGGAAATAAACACAGAAACAGATCTTCCAGTCTCTGCTTTATTCTTATTCCTTCCAGCTTTTCCCTTTTTCATCAAGCACTTTGGTAAACTGCTGCAGGCAGTGTTTGTTTGTTTGTTGGCATTCTGGTGTCTTGTTTGTCCTTTGAGTCTGTTTGCTTAGTTTTCACAGATAGACAGAGAGCAAGGCACACACTTTTGGGTTACTGTCTGGTATAAAGTCAAGACATAGGTAGGAGTACATATATATCTCAGAAGCACTTCTCAATTCATTAACTTCGAGTATGTTTCTGTTACGTTGAGCTAAACAGATGTTCCTAAAGAGGCACTTGTACTCCTAACCCAGCCTGCTGGAGCAGTATAACTTGGGAACTGCCTGAGAAAGTGCAGTTTATCCACTGTTTCTCACTTAAATTAAGTCATAGAATCATAGAATCATTAAGGTTGGAGTTCAACCATTGACCTATCACCATCATGCCCACAAACCTCAATATATTTGTCCACAACTTCAGTTACTATGTTTTCTCCAAGTACTAGAAGCACCATTTTCACTGGGAAGTTTGGTAGTGTGGAGTTTGGGACATCTGTAATAATGGGGACTTCCTACGCTCTAGAGAACTAATCTTGATGGCATTCACTAAAAGATGTCACCATAAAGGCTGTAGTATCTACTACCAGCAGCTTGTTAAGTGAACTGGAAGTAACTGAGACTTCCTCAGTTTGCCTTTTTCAGCACACTGAAGACAGAGTTGTGTCCTTTCTCCCGACATGCTGCTGGATACGAGATTGCAGTACCTTGATCAACAACTACTTGCATGGGTTGATAGTGATACGAGAAGGGGGAATGGTTTTAAACTAAGACGGGGGAGGTTTAGGTTAGATGTTAGGAGGAAGTTTTTCACGCAGAGGGTGGTGACGCACTGGAACAGGTTGCCCAAGGAGGCTGTGGATGCCCCATCCCTGGAGGCATTCAAGGCCAGGCTGGATGTGGCTCTGGGCAGCCTGGTCTGGTGGTTGGCGAACCTGCACATAGCAGGGGGTTGAAACTGGATGATCATTGACATCCTTTTCAACCCAGGCCATTCTATGATTCTATTATGACCATATATTAAAGATTGAGACCAACTTCCAGGGACAGCCTGCAATTCTCCCATCTTGTATGACTCACTATCATCAGTATTGAGTCCTTCTCTACAGGTTGATACTCAGAAGTTTGACCTACCAGTGTTTGAGGGACTGGAGGCAGTGGTTTCACAGACCAGGTTGTGCAACATAGAGTCACATCTGAAAGACAGGGATTATAAAACACTGTGAATTTCAGCAAGAATTTATCTCTTGATGCTTTCTCACTTGCAGAACTACATAGTGGCAGCAACAACACTGACATTTCTTTTCCCTATGATATAGAACTGCTTTAATTCTGTACTTTCCAACTCTCTCTTAATCCATCTCAGTATCTTTTAAAAGCCATTGTTCTCATCTATGCCAGTGTCTAAAAAAGGCACTTGTAGTCTATGAAGTGGTAATTAAGAATACTGCTTTCCATTACCCAGCAGCCAGAAGACTCAGGCTGTCTGGAGTTTCCCCTACACAGGCAATCTTTCCCTGCGCTCTGCATGTCTCCACTAACAACCTCAGGAACTCATTTAGGAACAAATATAAAGTAGACACAGCACAATATCTTGCACGCATTATTATCTCTGGCAGAAATGAAGCGTTCAATGCACCAAAATACTCCTTGTAATTCTTCTCTTGGATAAGTCATCCATGGCTGACAGTGAGGTATTTCCTTTTCCTTACAACTGACTGGGGGTTTCACGGCCCTATTGGCTCATGTAACAAATGGTTTGGAAGCTATATGAAGCTATTCAAATTACTGTTACAAAACAGCTGACAACTCTTTACATTAGCCAATGTTCCATAAACTGTATTAAGAGCAGATAAGACTATCTTTTCAAATGCAAATGCTTCTGTGTTACTGGGAGTGTCACAGATACAAATCAGGTTACAAACTATGCACACCTACAGTTTTTAATTTTTTTTTTAATTTTGGGTACTTACATTTTTGATTGTGACATTAAATGCTCAAGACCAAGTTTTGATTATGATTGAAATTAGTAAATCCGTGAGTGCTCTACATTCCAAATAATCCAGCTTTAAAAAGCTGAAACCTAAATATTCTCAATTCACCGTTCTGTTTTCTTAACATGAGTTGGATTTCCCATTAAGCATGTATACAAGCACAAGGGAACTCCCTTTTGACAATACAAAATCTGGGAGTCTACTATTCTATAGATTTTCCTATCTCAGTATTCATAGATAAAATATAGAAAAGCTCAATAATAGAACTATGTTCTATGAAAATACTATAGAAAAGAATATTAAAAGAAAATATATATATATTTTGCAGGTTAAATCACATTGTTTCTACCTGTCTCGTTGTGGGAATCTCATCAACTGAGGAGTTTTTGAGCATAATGCTACAATTTATCTAGAGATCTTGAGCATAAAGGAGAAAATATTTCCATTTTGATTATTTTGTGGGTAAAAATGTCACCATCTTCTTAGACCAAACAAAACAGATATCATTTTCATAGAGTTATAGAATTATTTGAGTTGGAAGGCCATTGAGTACAATTCCTCTGGAACAGGAACCTACAGCTTGATAAGGGTGCTCAGAGCCCTGTCCAGCCTCACCTTGAATGGCTCCAGGGATGGGGCACCCAACACCTCACTGAGCAAACAGTTCCTTACCACTCTTATTATTATTATCAACCTTCTTCCTTATATCCAATCTAAATCTCCTCTCTTTTAGCTTGAAACCATTTCCCCTTGTCCTGTCACAACAGACTCTGCTGAAGAGTCTGACCTCTTCTTTCTTGTAGCCCCCTTTCAGAAAGAAGAGGACAGACTCTTTAGCAGGGTCAGTATTAGTGTTCCCATTTGGATTTGGCATATAGTGAAAAGCATCACTGAGACTAGGTAAATAGAAACAAAAGAAGACATTACATTTCTCCCAAGTTGTACATCCAGGAGCTGTTTTACAAGTCTGATTGCAACAGAGAAACCTCCCATTGGTGAAGAATCTTTTATGATATTTGCTTAGTAAATTGGTATTTTCTTTAATTTCTGGAAAGCATAAAGAAAAGAAAAAACACAGTCAACACAAAAAGCTGCAACACTGAAATCTTCCTTTTGTTTAACAGAACCTGCTGCACTCAACTGTGAGACCTCTTAGTGCTTGTTGACTCCTAGCTCTAGACACAAATCCTCACATTTCATTTTCCATACCGTTTTGTCCTCTATACTATATTTCTTTATATATGCATAAGTCTGAATTCCACACCCACCAGCTACCTCTTTTTTGACATCTGGGTTTGAAGAAAGACACAGTGCAGACCTATGAAACAATTAATAGACAAAGTAGGATCCAACAGCTATGATTCCAAATCATGTATCTTACAAAGATTTCACAATCAATAATAAAAATAATAAAACATTTTTTTGTATATAAAAATATTTTCCTAGAACTATTTACTGTAAGAAAATGATACTCCGTGATACCCAGTATCAAATATCCAATACCTGAAACTGCAGATCCAATCTGTTTATCTGCTAAAATACATCTAACATTTAAGCATACCAAAGGGAAATGCTATCAAAGAAACATTTAATTTATAATCCAAACATTGCTTTACCCTACAAAACTAACCCCAGTGCAATTACTGTGCTAGTGATATATTAGTTCTGCAAGTCATAACAGCATTTTTGGCTTCAGAAGACAGCTAAAAGAAATGTAGGATGAGTAGAGTGAGTTTAAAAACTCAATCAGTTTAAAAACTGATTGCTTCTGGACAGGGTTCCAAATCTCCTGAGGTGACCCATTTTTAACCTTAAATTCTTGAAAATGCAATAGAGGACAGAAAGGATTAGTACAACTTTGGTGACCAGTACTTTCATACACTTATTAAAAGGCTTGTAGGCAGCTGAAATGCTTTTGCTATTATTTGCCTTATGATCATTACAATTGTGTTACTCACACAATCTTATTCTTTGCAAATTTTATTTTAAAAGATTTTATTTCAGTACACCAGAAACTCTCTCTTAACTTGCATTGGTTGGAAGATATGACAAAAATTGGGAAATTATAAAATATTCAAGAATAATACCAAAATAAGCTTTCGTCTTTAAAAATTTCTAACTCATTCTTGAAAATACCAATGCATTTCAACCAAATATGAATAAGACTTAAAAAAGGTGAGAATGAGTGGCATAAAATGATAGAGCAGAGTACTTTCCTGTCTCCCCCGAAGTTATTTGGTTATTTGTATACAGTGGCACACAGAGGGCTAGTGTTTACCTCTATGCAAAGCCGAGAGCCACTTGTTCCGTCTTTCTTCATCAGGTGCATAGACATAGAGCAGGCCATCTTTGTACACGATCTGGAAGAGGTTTGCCAGCATGGTGAGAGTGTGTGACCCAAAATCTTCATGCCAGAACTTGGAAACCAAAATTAGGCTTTGAAGATTCGCTGATATCAAACTTCTACAACTTAGCAATGTTTTTCAGAGGTCATATATAGTACTGTCATCACATAAGCCTTGTGTGCACTGCCTTAACCACCATGGATCATATCCAAAAGAACCACTGAAGAAAAAAGGGGCAGCATAGAATATTTATAGATAGACCTGTCTTCTAAATACAAAAGACCTTACAATTCACAAAGAAACTCATTTTTTCCACTTCAGTTTTTCCAGGCTCCTCTTCCAGCTTCTGGCTGTTGTTACACAGGCCAGCGCCTGTCTTCAAGTACTCAGAAACAAATACTGAGGCAGAGCAAAAGCTTGGGACAGTTTTGGATCAGGGAATTCTAATCCAAAGGTTATGCATTCATACTCTCTTGCCTTGGATATATGTTTTTCTTCTGCAAATTACTTTGAAAGCAAGTAATTAGTATCTACAACATCCCATAGTCCAGTAACTTAGCTATACAATATGAAAAATCAGCTTGTTTTTCTTGTCTTCAACGTACTTTCTGCTAGCCTCATTTGATGCCTACCTAATAATTACTAACATCTGGTTTGCTGTTTGGGTGATGCTCAGTATCGGCAGTGTGTGTATGTGTTAAGTTCAGGGCTTCCTTTCCCTTGTATACATTGCTTTTTAGTCATCTGCAATGAATTTCAAGTATTGCTTTATTGCTTTGTTTGTACACTGAAGAGCACTTGTTATTAAATGTGTACTCCCTCTCGTAAGCATACCAGACTGATCAATCTATTTTCTGTCTCTTTATTTAGTTAAATGGTGGAGCTCTGTTAGCTTTTCTCTCTTTAAGGCATGTTAGCCAATCCATTAGACACTCTCCTCTGACCTCCCTTCAGTTTACAACATCTTTCTTGAATTAGAGTCACCAGAACTAGACTCAATATTCTCCTGCAGATCACAATATAGCAGTATAGCCTTCCTGCTTTTATTCAGTGTGTGCCTCTGTCAATGTCCAAAGATGCCATTAGCTCCTTTGGTCACAGCATCACACCAGAATTGATGAGAATCAGCTATCAGGATCCTAACCTCCCCTCTTCAGAGATACAGTCCTTCATCCTGTGACTATAGCGTGTATTCTTCTCCCCACTTATCTGAGTAGTTAATTCCCGAGATAAACACAGTAATTTAACACAAGTGCACCATTCGCTGCCACAAAAGTGGTGAGGGAAAAGGGAAAGGAAGAAAGGAATGACACTTAGGAGCAAGAATGAAGTGAAAAACTAAGCATTTCTCAAGAGGATGCCCTTGGCCATGGCAATTTTTGCAGGGTCATGGATTAACACGCTATCAAGCAGCCTGCTGCTGGTGTTTGTACTGCTCCAGGTGGCACTCCAAGGGGACCTACTGCCTGCCTGTGCTCACAGAACTGATATTGATGGAGGCTCTGGGGAGAACGTGCTGGGGAAAGAGATAAAAAGCAGCAAATCTGAAGTTACGATTTCCTTATTTAATTCCTGAACAGTGCTTTGTGCAGCTACATCTTCTGCTACATGCACAAAGCATAGCCTTGAATTTACTGACTGAAGCCTAATAAAAGAATAGTAATCAGGCAGTCTTGGGTCAAAACCTCTATTCGGCTTTGAGCAAAAAGATGGGAGAGGAGATAGTGGGAATCAAAATGAGATTCTTTAAGTCCCTAATTATGATTTAAAAATGTCATAATCACATAAGTGTATCGATTTTTGTATTAAAGCAAATGTGATAGAAATTTGAACATAAGAGAAAAATTTCTAGACCCAAATTTTGTCCCAGCCAAGTAAAAATATTTTAACAAGGTCACAACTTCAGTAACAAGGACAGATTTTCTATTTTTTTGAAATATCTATGGCATTCAGCTGTAGCAGGTATCGGCAATTGGGACAGGAGTGATCAGCGTAATCCTAGGATTATTTGAGTATTTCACATGAAATGAACACGAAACAAATTTCATGACTAACCTGAAAAGGATATTGTCTCACAGGAGGTGTTGATTCCTCAAGATTCACCGTCTCAACACATCGGATTTTCTCAATCTCAATTGACCCCTTCTTCCTTCCTCTTTTCTAAGGGAAAATAAAGCAGATTGTAAACTAATGCTAACTCAGTATGGAGTATTCTAGATTTACTGTTCTGTGCGATTTCACGTCTCCAGCTATGGCTGGATAAGCCATAGCTTCATGGTTGTTAAATTTTAAAAGCAATAAAAAACATTTTTGGTGCCCTAACTACATTTATATATCAATCAAATTCCTTTTAAAGTCAATTACAAATTACAGCAGAAAACATCTGCTGCAATTGTAAGAGTACAGCTGCAGAAGGAGAATGAGGGGAGAAAGAAGAAGGGGGAATGAAGTGGAAGACACCTTAACTGCAAACCAGAAGCCTAGCTGTGGCGTTTGTATTTTTTGCTAAGGTGCAGGAGCATATTCTCAATGGGCTTCCATGCAGGATCCCAATGAAATATAACTCACCGGAGGGACCCAAATGTACTAACGAAGCAAAAACTTTGAAATAAGTTGCCAGGGTAATGTATTTGCATTCCCAACAGGAGATCTTCTGAGTGAAATCTACCCTCGTGTGATGCACAGTCAGTCTCTAGAAATCGATAGCTTAACCATCTGCTTTATACAAATGAAGGATAAGACTGGGAACCAATTACACCTCACACAAGTAATTTCTGAAGCCACTTATTTATATCACTTCAGAGGGAGGCCTGAATGAGGAAAACATCCCAATTCAAGACAATATGTAAACATATGCCACTGTTAATTACTTGCTTAAGTTTTGTTGTCTTGCAAAGGATGCAAACAGATGCTAATGGCAAACATAGCTGTAAGCAGCCAAGTGATTTCCTGAACTGAAAATAGAATTTGTTGTCCTCTAATTTTTCAATTTTACTCAAAACAAAGTACACCCACTATTCTAATGCATCGCTTCTAATCAAGTTTCGCACCAGAAGAATGGGATGATGGTAGGAATATCTTTGAATAGTTTACTTAAGAAAATGAGTCTTTACCTCTTTGCTATATTCATAATAAGAAAGGCTTGTTTTTGTCAGAACAAACAGCCTTTTCTTGTAATTAGCAGGTGACGTTTTTCTCTTCTGTTGTGACTTCTTTAAAAGAAGTTCTTCTAGAATTATCTTTTTCTCCATTTTAATTCCCTAAAAGAATATCATAGAAATTTTTATTATCACTATTAATAAACATGACAACACCAACTGTAGAAACAGCAATAAAGAATATATCGAGTCATTGTCTTCTATATGTGTTTTGAAATTCTGTAGTAATACATGATTACAAAGCATGTGTTTAACACTGCATAAAAAAACGAGGTTGATTAACTTATTCTTCAGAGGATACAATCACATGGGAAAATGAAGATAAATATATACTGTATTTCTAAATAAGGCACTTCTGTTACTTCACTGTCTGAGCATCTCTCCTTCTAAAGCCATGCACGCTTTCTGGCAAAGAGCACAGTATTACATCTGCAGCATATTACAGAAGTCATTACAGCAGCAAAGAAAACAACAACAACAAAGAATACCCTTCTATTTACAGACTAGAAAAACAGACCTAGTGCTGACAAGTTTGTTCCCTGAACTGGAAATTTCCCATTTCTTTCTTTCAACTGTAACAAATGCACATTTATGGAATGGCGACAGGTAGAAAAGATCAGTAAGTAAAAATCTTGCACCACATGTAAGTAAGTAGATTTATGGATGTATTTTTCTTAACCTTGATAATCACACAGTCTACAATCTATAATATTTCTATAAGCTTAGTATGGTTTCAGGTTATCTTACCCAAGTATAAAGGCCAAATGTCCTTAGCCATGTATGCTCTGGTGCTCCAAAGGGAAGTGTTCTACTAAGCTATGCACTTCTTTGTGCCCTTGTTCACCTTGTTCACAGAGAATACAGCAGAAAGAGAATATTTGCATGATGTTCATCATACCCACATGATTTATCCACTGAAACCTAACTGAGCCCAGCAATCAGCAATTATCTACCAGGAACAGTCCAAAGAGGAAAAGTGGGGCTTTATGAGGCACTGCTCCACACCTCTGGCTGCCCTCCGTATGGACAGAATGCCTACAAACACCTACTATCAACTCCCTTTTGGACAGGCAATGCATATTAGTGCTCCTGGTGGGTCAGTATCAAGACAGTCTGACAGGTGACATCAGAAGGAGTTATGAGGTTGGGGTAGATTAAAAGGCATTGGAAAAGGAAAGGAGTACCCACCCTCACTTTGAGAACTTTTGCAGTGTTCAGGGGAGGTATTTGCTCTGATTGTATAAGTAAGTAGTAAAAAGCTACGTGCTAGTTCAGAGTAGCTTAGGGAAGGTGTCTTTGCAATGAAAATATTAGGTTGGATAGAAGGCATAAAAACCTTGCCATTTCTACAATAAGAACTGCTTTTTTAACTTCATGCCATCTTGTTTCCTTATATTGGGAAGCATCTAATTTTGAGCTCCAACCCACTGCAGTTCATGGAGCTCACAAAGATACTTTAGACCAGAAAAAAAAAAACAACGGATGAGGTAGATGGAATTTTAGATCATTTATTTGAAAGCATTATTTACAGATTTTCTGTGGAATTGTCAGCGTATGATCTTTATGAAGTCTCTTAACTGCTACTGCTTGAATTAATCTGAACAATTTCCTGGACTCCCAGAACTCATAACATTGTTTATGTGAGAGAAGTCTAATTCACTCTGGTTACAACACTACGACCTCTGGAAGCCCCAAGAATGTCACACAAAACCATATGAAGAGACTACAGCCACATGAAGCAACTTGGTGTGGTTTAGAAAAAAGGCCAAACACTTCCATTGCTACTTGTAGAAATGCTAACAAAACTACTTCTGGTTTTGAAAAATCTGTGCCATGACTGCCCACCAAGAAATGAGTAAAGGCAAAAGGATTTATCACATGTAATTCTGCTGCAGTAGTAGAATGCTGAATTCTGTAAACTGTACCTTGCTATACCTATCTGAAAGTAAACAGTACTAAAAATACAATAACATTATATATATATAATACAGTGTGTATACTCATCACTATATATATATGTATATATATAAAAATAGTGTGATGTTAAATATATATAAAATACAAACTATTAAATAGTAGAAGTTTGTTAATGATTCAGTAATCATATATATATAATATATAATATAATAATATATATAATATATATATAATATATATAATATACAACAGTTTTGTTTTCTTGTTATGGAAAAAAAAAAATTCTAGACTTATCAGCTGAAAGTAACAATCTGTTAAATTTAGGAACTTGGCCTTGGACATTTCCAGCAAGATAAATATGACTTTCATCTTCTTGTCTGCAGATCTGTAGCAAGGTGATTACATAGTTCTAAGAATGCAATTAAAAGTAAAAAGTGTAAGTGAAGAAAAACACTTATAAGACCTGAAAAATCCTACAGAAATAGTTACATTCTTATGGTTTCTTTAACCTGGAATATTGAGTATTCAGTTTTTGAGGAGACAGCTGCTTATATTGCAATATCTACAAGTTATTTCCTTACCAGAGTGTTTTGGCTGTACTTAAAAATAAATATATATATTTTCCAGATTCTGACTTCTTATTACAATCTGAGATAGGAAACAGTTTCAAGCTCTAAAAGAAAGTCTTGACAGCTAAATGACTTCCTGTCTGGATCCACTGCACAATGCAGAAAGAACTTCTCTTTCTACTTATGGAAGAGAAATCACAATAACTGAAATTATGCCAAATAAAACATTCAATATATTTTTAAACAAGATTACTGCTGCAGGAATAAAACATGTTGCTCTTCATTTTCCCTGCCCAGGCTGCCCCTCCTCTGTGAGAAGACTCTTGTGCTGAGCTACAACTTGCACCAAGCACTCCATCATGCCGAAGGGGGAATGCTTTGGGGAATGCTTTAGGGAAGAAGAACCACAGAGTGGTCTTTGGTGCGTGCAAGTGTCTGTCTGCTGAGAGAACTGTGAGGTGTGGTGTCCTCCCTGTTTGATGGATGGAACTCATTTCCTTCAACTATGAAATCTAATATCTCTGGAAGAAAAATCTGTATGGGATTAGACACAGATATTTGTTCTGTATGGTTTGAAGAGGTATGAAGGATTTGTGGATCTCTGATTATATTTTCATGCTTGAAATCTGCTGCTTTGTGTTAAAAGAGTTGTGCTTGTGCATAGAATCACAGAATCATTAAAGCTGGAAAAGACCACGAAGATCACCTAGTACAACCATCAACCCATCACATCATGCCTACTAACCATGTCCCTCACGGCACTCTGCTCTGGGTGTCCTGATGGACACAGCCTTAGCCATGAGGTCCATGTGATTCTGTGAACAGGAACACGTGCTGTATGGAGCTGCAAGTCACTAAGAAATCCGGTGTCTGCACTCCCACACAACCATTCCTCAGCCCCACCGTGGGGCAGCAAGCTTTGCTGGGATCCATTCTGTAAAAAATAGAAAAAATAGAAAAATATCATTTCACTTTGCAGAAATACTGTACCTTTTACAGGCATTCTGAAGGTTGAGAGGGAGTCCTTCCTTCATATTAGCTATTTCAGCTGAGTAAACTGCTCATTTGGAGCTCTGAAACAACAAAGGATTTGAATAATACCAAATTTCCGCTTCCAAATAAAGTAGATGTAGAGAGTGATAACTACTAAACCCAAATTCACAATGTGTATGTATGACATGCAAAAACAGTCATCTCTTATAATTTGTATCAGTTCTTGTGACTCATCAAGTTCTTCAATTTGAATGTTTTTATAAACTGACCTTTTTCCAGTCTACTACATTTGAAAGACATTATAGTTAATTAAACCAGTTGAAAAACACTACCTTGGTGTTGACAATTTATGATTAAGGTGACTTTAACATAAGCAATGAAGAAAATTGCAGTGAGACAAGCAATTTATTTTTAATAAGAATGTAAACATAAAAAACAGAAGAGAATTCAATGAAGACATGGTGTTATGTAAATTTAAATATTTATGATGCATCCTCTGGGCACTTATTTTAGCAAGTTATATTTAGGCTAAAGGATGGAACTGTTTCCTGGTCCTGGTGTAATGAAAATCAGTAAAGGCGATAACTCAAATGCATATGGAAATTAATTTTAAGTATCAAACCTTTCTATATCTTCTCATTTTAAAAGTTTATTTAAAATTATGGTTTAAATTATCCTGCATATATTCTTCACTTTTCAATGAAAGTGATCTGTGTGATCTTGAATGTTTTCCTCATATTAAAGGAGATGTGAAATATTTGTGTTATTATATTTACTCTTTTGTATGTTAAGTAAATTCATTACATACAGCAAACCTATCTGCCCCAATGCTTTTGCTGTACAGTTGAAAATGACTGAAGTTCAGAATCATGTGTATCCAGGATATATAAACAAAACTATTTTGGGGGAAGCATGTCACAACTATTCAATGTTTATAAAAATATATTAGTGAGCTACAGCCTCAAGTCCTGCAACATATTCACTGAATTTAAACACATTTCATTTACTCTTAGTATTAGTTGCCTGTTTATAATGCACCAGCTGACTTGCATTTGATATGATATATTCACAGAATCACATCATGGTTGACATTGTCAGGGCACTCTGGGTCCATCCACTCCTACCCCTGTGCCAGCAGGGACATGGAGAGCAGAGTGCCAGGCCCACGTCAGGTGGCTTCTGGACATCTCCAAGGAGGAGACTGCACAGCTTGTGCCAGTGCTTCCTCATGTTCGGGGGAACTTCATGTGTTCCAGTTTGTGCCCATTGCCTGTTGCTCTGACAGTGGGCACCACTGAAAAGCGCCTGGCTCTATCCAACCTGGCTAAGTTGATCAAGCATTATTTCTCATTGGTGAATCCATGCTGATTACTTCTGATTATTTTCATGTCTTTCATATGCATGGAAACAGTTTTCAGAATTTGGTGCCCCATCACATTTCCCAGGTTGTGGGTGAGGCTGATTAACCTGTAATTCCTTGTGTCCTGTTCTGCCCTTATTGAAGACGGGAGTGACATTTGCTTTCCTCCCATCTTCAGGCACTTTTAGAAGCGGTCTTGCAATGACATGAACCTCAGTACTCATGGATACATCCTATTAGGGCCCTTTAAGTAATTGCTAACTACCGAGTGTACATCTTTCTTGCTTAATATTATCCATAGAGGGATAAACAGTATTCTTACTTGTTCATATTATATTGTCACACATTATCTATGTTTTGAGTTGGTGGTTGAATTAAATCACTCCCTAAAAGTCCTTGTCAAAATGCATTATTCTGTTTCTGATTGTTGTTAACATCATGCAAACAGTACATGTTGCAGGAAAAGGAGCTGTTGGAGTGGGTCCAGAGGAGACCATGAAGATGGCTGGAGCACCTTTCTGACAAACAAAGGTTGAGAGAGCTGTGCTGATCAGCCTGGAGAAGAGAAGGCTTTGGAGATAACATGGTGCAGCTTTTCAGTATTTGAGGGGAGCTTATAAACAGGGTGAGTGACTTTTTACAAGGCAGATGATGACAGAACAAGGGGGAACAACTTTAAACTAAAAGGAGATATTTAGGTTGGATGTTATGCAGAAATCCTTTACTCAGAGGATGGTGAGGCACTGGCACAGCTGCCCAGAGAAGCTGTGGTGCCCCATCCCTGGAGGCACTCAGGTTGGATGGGGCCCTGGGCAGCCTGAGCTGGTGGGGGGCAACCCTGCACATGGCAGGGGTTGGAGTTGGGTGGGCTTTCAGGTCTCTTCCAAACCAAACCCTTCTGTGATTCTGCGGTGAAATCTCCTTAGCGGGAGATAATCAATATTTAGCATATGTACAGCTTCCAGTTATCTATTCTAAGGCCAACATTTTCCCCAGGACGGTGGACAGAATGATCTCTCGAGGTCCTTGTCAGCGTCTGAAGCACACCGCGCTTTTTGAACCCTCACTGTTCTCCGGAGAGCCAGCAGATGGCACCGTTCAACAGCAGAAAGAAAAAAAAATATCAGTAAACGGCTGTAAGATGCGTTTCTTCCCCGGTTAAATACTAAAATTTATGTCAAGTTAGGAAAGAGGGTTTATAAAGAACCACTGCAGCTTCAATCGGGAGTCTTCAGAATAGTAAACAAGCAACAAAAACAACAACAAAAAACCCAGTGGTCATTTTTGTACTAATAATGTGGTTTGTGTGTTCAGACAGTGTATGGGCTGGCTTACTCTGCTATGCTTTCCTGGCGTAAAGTCTGTCACCTGGCTCTGCCCTTCTGACAGAAAGAGCACTGATCTGCTAAAGGTGCATCTTACAGGAACCTTGTAGGTAGGGTAGTCTCATTACTCATGTACATGCATGAGTTTGTTGGAGTTTGGCCTCCAGAACACATGTTACCTGTCAGCAATGGGACCAGGACATGGCCTTTAGGAAGAGGCATTCGGGACCCAGTGGTTTACAAGTTTACCCTGCACTGCATTCCTCATGAGTGTCTGCGTCCTTGGGAAATACAGCTGCAGGGAGCATTCTGCACTGTCTTTGTGATCACCTTCACGTGAACAGAAATGGCTCTTAGAGATGATTAGGCTCCATCTCATTTCATTGTTGATGTATTAAGTTGGTGATACTGTACTGTGGTACAAGCCATGAATATATTAAAACAAATACAAGCTTAACTATTCCTGTTGATGCAAAAGACCTCTGGTTAAGGAGAATTTGCATTAGTAAACAGATGAGAAAGTTAGCAATTGTAATGGACTGTGCTCAGATGCATCTGGTACAAGTGAATGTGTAGCTGAAAGTTTTTCACAGCTCTTGTCAGCTTTTATGTATGCATTACCTTAATCTTAGGAAGGAGCTCAAGGAAATTAGAGGATATGTAAAATAAACAGTTTTTATAAGCTGATTACTGTTTGTACCTGAAAGTTTTATGATTACTCTCAACTTAGTAATTTTAGTCGAGTGCTTGGGATGATAACTTACTTATAGAATCATAGAGTCATAGAATCATTGAGGTTGGAAAAGATCTTTAAGATCACCAAATCGAACCACTTATCCATCACACCATGCCCACTAACTACATCCCTCAGTGCCACATCCATATGTTTCTTTAATACCTCCAGGGATGGTGACTGCATCACTTCCCTGGACAGACTGTGCCACTGCCTCACCACTCTTTCCAAGAAGAAATTTTTCATAGTATACAACCTGAAATCATTTTAATGTTGAACTTCTTAGCACTGAAATGCCATTTCTCTCCTAATTAAGGCCAGAGATGCTGATCACACTGAATAGTTTGGAGGTGCTTAGTGTGGTGAATTAGCAACAAATTTGTGTGGTTGTTTGAGGGGGACAAACTGAGTTATCAGAAATGGGCGTTTGACTGACTAACAGTGACAGGGGTGTGACTTTGATGAAAATTGTTTAAAATACGTTCAAAACAATGTTCATAGGATTTAGTGCTATTCTCAGAAGCCTTTCCTTTATAGCAGATTGGCCAGAGATCCATTCTGAAGGGGAGGAAGAGAATGAACACCTTTCCTCAAGTAGTGTCTTTGCTAGATTTGGGGGAGGAATTTGAACCACAGCCCTTTGTTTCCTATGGAATTTGTTTTGCTGTAGGCTGCAGGAGAATTGGTGTGGTTTGCTCTTGTCTTTGAAACTGCTCCTGTGCAATATTTAGTGGATTAAGAGATGAAACCAAAACCTCTCCAAAGAAATCCTTAATCACCATCACAGGTTCAGTCTCTTTGTGGCCAGTGATCAGCATGTTTATGGCTACTGGAACTGGCTGAAGAGGATGGATGTAATGAGTCTCTACCCTTGCTTAGAGAAGGACACAAAACATCTAACTCAAACTTTTACTCATGGTGAAACAGAGAAGTAAATGATGAACTATGCTCTTCCACAAGTGTGCTATGGCAGACAGGACAGAGGGGCTGTTTCTCTGCACTTATGAGCTTCCCCTTATGTGTTATATAAATGACCACAATGAATGAGTTGAACAGATTATTTTCTTTTGAATATTTTTGCGAAAAGTGCTGTTTTTCAATGTTTTGTATTTACACAAATGAGTGTGTATTTCAATAAACCCACAAAACCATGGATCTTGAGTCTTGGCAACACTGTAATAGCGTTACTGTGGTACTTCTCAGCAAGACTAAACAACTCACAAATGATGTGATGCTGGAGTAATTACATTGCTGCTTATTCTGGAGCTCATCTGTTGCAGGTTAGTGCTATACTAGATCTCTGTGCCATACTCCATTCCACAGTGAAAGGGTGCACTTGATCATCTTAATTTCTTCCTCATATGTCACATGTGCTTACATTCTGGAGAAGAAAAGAAGAAAAAAAAAAAACATGAATGAAAAAAACACTGCTCCTTTTCCTCTCAGTGCTGAGCACTTCCTGAAGTTAGCAGACAAGGTGGGGTTTCAAAATGGAGACAGTTAAATGTGATGTACAGCCTCAGAAGTAGTATAGCAGCCAGAAGTTAAGGCCAAAAGGACAGAGTGTTTCAGTAGAGCTTCATCAGGGTAGAGTCGGGTCAGTTGCAAGCAGATGATGAGCCATGGAGCTCTTTGCCCCAGAAGTGTTGGAATTTTTGGAGGTATGTTCGTCTCAGTCTGACAATCAAGTACTCTGACACCAGAACCCAGTTGGAGCGAAGAGTCATGCAGAATAGCATATGGTTATTTTCATATTACAATAGTGCCATTGAATATATCCCAGAGTGAGGACAGAAAAGGAGAAGGAAAAAAAGGCATACATCCTTAGAAAAGTGGTACAGTGCACAGGAAACATACTGACTGTAGACACATGCATTCTTTCTGTAGTCCTTCCACTCTCATGTGAGTATGGGAGTGTGTGTGTAAAGCAGCGGCTCTTTCTAGAAGAGGAATTAAAATTGTCATCTGTCCTTTCACTTACCTATGGTTGTTGATCTTTAAAACATGACACAAAAAAATTAGTTAAAAGAGCTTGGATTTTTTTTCTGTTTTCTCAAGTGAACCTCTACATCTGATTTTAGAAGGGTCAGAATATTGATATTATCTGTATAATAACTGTAATAATTATCTTATGATTATCTACGATAAATAATTGAATGCTGACTTCATCTTAGTAAAAATGCCCAAGAAGCTCAGGATGGGGTTTACTAAGTGCTACACAGTGTATGACCACATAGGCAGGTTAACAGAACTTTTACTCCTAAAACCACAGTCAATTCAACGACATTTAAGGAACTCTGTAAAATGTGCTGTCTTCTTATTGGAGTGATTCTGCTGGTTTTCCTCTATTCCTTTATGAAACATCATTCAAAAAGTTTTAAACCTTCAATTTATTTTCACGGTATTCATGTTTTCCAGACTTTCTATGCATGTCAACCATCAAATTTTATCATTCTTGTTTACTGTCTCTGGACTACATCAATGTCCTTTCTCTAAAACACTGCCAGATGTCAAGCAAAGTGCTATAAATGTTTTAAACAAACTATATTTACTTTTGCAACTATATTGGACTTAAGCAATCTCTTCACAAGGATAACATTGATAAGTTTTTAAATTGCAATTCTTACAGAACAAAAATACTAACTCTTTGATACTTCTATCTAAAGTTTACAGATTCCACTTTAAAGGAAATTTTTCACTTAGGAGATGAAAACTAGAGTCTGTGGAATGATAAGTCTTCATTTTGGGTGGATCTCAACAACTCCTGATGCCTATGCCTCCTGGGAACATATACAATGTCTTTGCAGAAAGGGAATACCCTTAGTCATAGTTACCAGGGATTCTGATACTACTTTGTAGAGTTTGAAAAGCTTTATATTTTTCAGTATTTTTTTTAATTAAGGTTTTTTTTTTTTTATTGTATCAGGCTTTCAATTTAAGCAATGCCAAGAGCTGGATTCTTCTCCCATACTTAACACATCTTTGATTGTATGATTTCTGATATGAAGCAATACTGTGCTCAAATCTTTTTTGTGTTTCCACAGCAAAGAAGTAACTCTGTCTTGGAAGAGCTGCAGTCGGCTGTGCTGAAGCTGAAATGCCTCTGGAGCATGTGGCTATACAATAACAGCTAGAGCCTTGCACACTGGAGGAACTTGCTGCTAGTCATGGACAGTGGGCATATTGCTGGGGGGGGAAGCTGATAAACATATTTCTATTTTATCCTCCAGTTGCCACGTAATTGGCTTCTGGTTAACTACACGACAACTCAAAATCAAGGAAAACAGAAAGAAGTTAGGCTGAAAAAACTGGATGAAGTTCATGAACACTAGGAAGAACAGCACCATTTCCAGTGACATGGCTTTTACTGCATGAGTCTCTTTTACAAGAAAGGAGTTAAGGTAAAGGAGAAAATGATCGAAGTCACTCAGAATGCTTTCTCCTTGACTGAGGCAGTTGGTCCGTGGTTTCTCTTCTTCCCTCTAACACATTTCAGGCCATGTCATTTGCTTCCTCCTTTGTGTCAGTTCTGGTGCCCACTGAACCTCCTGCCAAAGTGCATTGACTCACTAAAGCAGAAATATCTTCATTTTTTTTTCCAGGTAGTTAATGCAAAAGTTACACTGGCTTGTGGAGAAATCTGATGAGCAACAAACATATAACCTGACACATCAAGCCAACAAGCAGTGTGCAGCTGGTGAAAGCAAGCTCTTACAGTAGTTCACCAAGTTTTGTGAAACTGCTTAATCAACGGTGCTGGTACCAGAACATGGGAAAGAGTAGCAAATATTCTCAAACTTCATTGGCATGGTTGTCAGCATCAGTGGTTCTTTATTCAGTGTTCTGCTATACTTCTTGTATGACCTCAGTTGCATCCAGGGCCCCAAAGACATTATCACCTTATCTGCTTACTACTTACCTCATGCCAAGCAAAAAAATGTCCAGCCATTGCCACCCTGCTCTTCCTCATAAGGATATCTCACATCTTTTTGCCCCCTGTACCTCATCTGACTTCATGTCTGTGTGGTGAGCCAGAGCAGGTTATAATAGAAGCATCTGTACCTTAAGTAGAGTAGGCTTGGGTGCTGCTGAAGATCCTTGGTTGCTGTGGGCAGGGGCATCTGCCTTCCAACTTGGATTTAGGTGCTTCTAAGGCCAATGGAAACTGCTACTTCATGCCACATCAAAGTGGTTCTATATGCCTCTGGTTGTATGTGTGCCATTGCATGTAAACCTTGGCAACAAAGTTTTGTGTTGTCTGAGAAAGGTCCTGTCTTTGTTCAAGGATAAAAGAAATATGCTCTACTAAGTATACGCTCAACTAAATCTCTCATTACACCAATTGACAGAAGTAAATGGAGAGAGCAAACAAATACAATATCTGTCTTCTGGAAAACAAGAATATATTATTTTGAGAAGTGTGTATATGATAATTATGTATCTACAAAAAGCCTAATTTTTATTTGGAATTTTCTTTCTTTCTCTCTTCTCTTTCTCTCTCTCTTTCTTCCTAAGTAACCAATTCTACATTTTGATTGTGTATGCCATGGGCATGGATAAAGCCTAGTGACTTCGCTCTGAATTTTGTAATTTTGTAATAATGCTTTATTGTTGTTATTTGTGTATGTGTATATAGAAAAACACCTCTGTTTTTGAGATATTATACAGGCATAGGAAAGTTGATTTGGTAGGGAGAAACCATGGAAAAAATGAGGGAAAGTAACCCTATGTCCAACCTAGTCAAATGCAGATGGGAGTGCTGTGTTGTACATGTTGAGCCTTACACTCATGAGGCTGACCAAGAAGTCATGAAATCAAAATATTAATAAATTATTTATTTCATTCAGTTCTTTTCTTTCTAGATATGTTGTGTCATTGTTAACATTAGCAAATTTGCCTTTCAAATAAGTGCTTTGTTTGTTTGTTTGTTTTAATGTAAGTGAAATTCTCTTGATTGCATAGCAGAAGGGCTACCAGAAAATGCCTAGTATTACGAAATTCTCATTATTGTGGCAAATGCAGCTGGTGTGGAGAGGGAGCAGATGTGCTGGGCCAAAGCCTTGGGAGTATTTCTGGAGAGCCAGAAGCCTGGCTGAAGCTTGGGAGGCTGTTCTGTAATGTGTTTTCTTTGGAGACAAGAAGTTCTTGCCCTTTCCGTTCTCCTGGCTGCTCTTTCCTATTCCTGCAACCCTCTCAGTTGTGCTAACATAATTGTTTGTGGTCTGTGCTATAAACTCATTGATATGTGCTAAGAAGAAAGCACATTTTCATGATGCAGGCAAGGAATTGGGATGCAGGGTCAGGAGTAAGGAGCTGAGAAGGGAGGAGAGGGGAATGAAATCAGATCTTCATATGCCAGAATTGCCACTAAAGAAAACAAATAAGTCAATTACACCCACCAAAGATTGAGAGATAGAAAAAATATTTTTAGAGGGAACTGAAATAGACCTTTGTAACTAGTTGCTGCCTGCCTGCCTGCTTCTTCCATTCTATTCAAAGGAAGCATAAGAAGCAGGCAGGCTGGGAATGGAGATCATGGGCTTATAGAACACCATGCCTGCCAGGTGCTGGCCAGCTTCATTGCTTATGTTTGATTTCTGACTTAAATTACTCTTCTCAGCCAAAGTTTTGATTATTTTGAATCAGTAATTTTGTTAAAGTATTGCAAATTAGTAAATAAAGCATTACTTTTATTGTACTATATCATTATAGTTAAGCTTCATGTTCACCTCCTGCTCCTCCATCTTCAGGAGATGGAGATGTAATGCTTCCAGCTTTTGCTTATTAGCTGTTATCAGAGCAATCTCTCTAATCCTGCTGGCTCCCGCTCTTTGTTTCCACTCTCCAACCAGGCTTTCTGTAAAGAAAATAATGTCAAAGAAGCATTATTGTTATATGCATTTGCTGGATTCCCCTACATAAAAGTAATTCTAACAAAGCACTCTAATTTCCTTTGTATCCTGAGCCCTGTGCTGCTTTGGAGTAGCACTGTGCATCTGTGGGAGGGTGGCTGTGGGGGCAGTGACCTTTTGCCAGAAATGCTGCAGTGTGCCTTCATCCCTGGTCTCCAGACAACAAACAGCTTTTATTCTTTCCACTCCTGTGGGGAGAGTCTGGTTTCAAATTATGTTAAAAGACTTAGGGCTTTTTTTATTTTTTTTTCTTTCCTTAACATAGCCCCAAATAAATATGTTCCATTGGCATCGGCACTCTTCATTCATTAGTTGCTATTAAAGTGATTTTTGTTCTCCCTTCCTTCCCTTTTTACTTTGGCAGACTCTCCTAAACGAAAAATGACAATGTATTTGAATGTATGAATGTTGCTGTGGGGAGACCACTCTGTATCTGAGTTACTGGAGACACTGTTATCATATCTGTGTCAGATTTGGCTATAATGAAACAAATTAGTATGCAAAACTTTCTTCAGCTACTTCTGCGTAGTAAGCCCTCTTTTGATATAAAGCTCTCATTCACTGCATTTACTGCTAAAATTAAAAAACAAGTACTCTTCCTAGAAGAATTAGCTCTATGTGATGAACTTTATGTGGCACTTGCCTTAAAAATGGAAGATGCTTTACACATACTTCACTAACAACATCTGTAAATTGTTCTACTTGTGCACTGCATTTTAGATGACCTGAGCACTGCCAATAGAAATGCTCCTGTGGAGATAATAATTGTGGAGGAGCAATGGGTGCTTGATGTCTTCCTCATCAAAAAAACTAAGTTTTGAGGATCTCTGCTAAATCACAGGCAGCACTTGCTTCTCACTGTTAGTCATCTTCACCTGTGTTTTATCTCAGCAGTATTTCATTTCAGCAAAAGATCCACAGTCATCTGTACAGAGGCATGATACTTTTTTGTACTTCTGGTAGCTTTCATACTTAGATGAGAGGTCGCTCTGTCAGTGGCAGCTCTTTGAATGCCACCTGAAAGAGCTGATGTCAGGTCTTCCCATACCTGAGACATCTGATGGTTGCTTTCTTTCAAATTTATGCATGGTATCTGTGAGTGGATAGCTAGGTTTAGCAAAATCCAGGCTAGGTCTTTTAAAGAAAAGGCTATGTGAAGTTTTATAAAACAGTCTGAGGCAGCTTGTAATATACTGTTTTTTTTTCATAGTGTAATGGAATGAGAGGATAAAACATAACCTATATGAAAGAACTCAGCATGTATTTATCTGTAAAACTTTTATAGGTTTCAGTTCAATGGCTTGATACAACAACAGTTTTGTAGTATGTAGCCCTGCTGACTTTTACTCCCTGTGCAGTTTCAGTGTAATAAAACTAAGCATGGAGTATTTGTTCTGCTCTTCTTTTTAAAAGAGCAACTCTTCTCATGTCTTAAAGGAAATAAGAAGACGTAGGCATTAGCTACTGATGATTAAGCCATCCAAATATCAGAGGAAGAATATACTAACTTAAAGTGGCAGGAAATTTAAGGGCAGACAGGTTTTTTATAGAGGGAAGTAGACAAGGCATCTAAAGTTGTCTGAATGAAGAGCTGGGATATAGTGGAGAAATGCTGCCGTTGGATTACTAGGATGACACCAAATAAAGGTGCAGTGTTTCAGATTATAATTCCTGTTGGAAATCATTGTTATTCGAAGTTTTAACTGGAAAATGATAACCATACATTTTTATTTTGTAATACTTTTAGGTCTTAATATGTAATTATAGAAGTTCAAAGTGCAGGACTGGAGTGTATGGAAAACAGCAGGAGGATTAGATGTAAATCACCAGATTCTATGTAAAATAACAAATGTACTGCACAAGCTGCACTTCACTTGACACATTGCTTAGTACAAACATCATAAACCACAAAAATCTAACTTTAGAAAGATATAAATGTTAGCAGAGCTCCTGAAATTGAGTTATACATCCAAGTAGCTTGTTATATATCTAGGATAAATGTTAGAAGTAATGCAGTTTGAAGCTCTTTGATGAAAAAGGGAGAGCGTTTAACTTCATACATGAGTTGAGTTAGAATATTAATGTGGGTGTAATTCTGGAGATTGATTAGCTGTCCTTAAAATTTGATTTTCAGCAATCTTTTTATGCAAATCTTGAAATGAAGTCATAGGTTTATAAAATACTGTCTCACTGTAGCATGTAAAGGAATCCATGGCTGCAAAGCAATACAGATGTTTTTGTCAAAGTGGTGCTAATTTGTGCAGAAATCCTGAAAAAAAAATCTCCACAGATATAAAAAGTGAACCAAATTCACTCACAGCATAAGAGAGCGTATCAATAATATCAATATTCTTTGTAATGTTTGGCTGTGAATTTCATCTTGTGATACTGAGATTCATCCCCAACTTTCATTTTGTTTCTTTATTCCTGCTGTCCATCTCCTGGGATTTTATTTCCTCACTCAGCTTTCCATCTCTGTCAATAGGGCCAGAAGGGAGCAAAATGACTGCCATCTTCTTATTTTCTCTCTTACAGACAACTTCAACTTGTTTTCTTAAAATAAAATAAAATAAAATAAATTTTTCTGCAGTTATGATGAGCCTGGATGAGTGTAATGTGAGTGTGTAGACAGAATGAGGAAACAAAGGAGATGGTCTAGGAAGAGGCATAGAGGGACAGACAGTACAGAAGAGACCAGCTAGGAGGTGGTGGCTAACACATCCACCTGCCTCATGCAGGGAACTTTAGTACAATGAATGGATGGATCCTCCTTCATATAGAGATATAGAAGATGCTATTTGCTGCCTCCTTTCCATAATAAGTCTTGAAGGTGAATTGTTTGCTCCCATAATGAATTTAGGAGGTGTCTTTTCTGGGTGAGGGAACAGATGCAGCTAGCCTATACCCTGCTGGCAGCTGACTGTAGTTGAGACACAGAGGTGCTGAGCCAGTGGAAGATATTCCTTCTGGCCTCAGCAGTTACATGCAGCCAGCCAGGCAGTTCAGCAGCTGCTTCACTCGGATTTAATTTGCAGTTCTTTGAAAACCTCAAAGCAAGCATTATAGGCTTATAGAAATAGCAGGGTCTGCACAAGACATCTGCAGGTTTCCTGGAATGCTTTCCTTCATGTGTTGTTGTAGGAAAAATTGCTTGCACTGTGATGTTTTCTTCTGGTTTCCTCATTTATGGTAGTCTTAGTGAAATGTGTTTATTTGCATTAACCATTGCAGCAAAAGCTGTGGTGTATAGCTTTAAGTCTTAGTTTATTTCTTCTGCTCTTTTTGCTGCTTTAGAAAAAGAAGAAACAAACAAACAAAAAAATTGTAGAAGGCAGGAAAAGTAGAAAGATTCAATAAGAAGAAAAATGAGGAAAAGAGAGGAATAAATAAAACAAAGAAAAAAAGTGTAAGTTTCACAGCAGGTGTGGAAACCACACATCAGTTGTTTGCTGGAGTGTATTCTCTTATTAGAGTGTGTATTTTTATTTTTAGTGTAAAGATTTTAGGTTTGTATTTACTTCAAATGTAGCTAGCACTTGTTGCATTATTCTGTATCCCCTGTTCTTCATGATAAAATATCCAGGAAATAGAGGTTTTGTGATTTGTGATGATTTCTTCATCAAGTAAGTAAATCGATGCCAGGCTATTTACAACTAAGACAATCTTCACAGACAGAAGTACTTCATATCTAGGAATCTCCTTCTATCTGCTTGTGTGAACTGGGGAAGACTGCATCCCGGAATTACTGCATTGTTGCTCCATCTCTCGGTTATGTTGCAACCAGCTGTCGAAGTCAGCCAAAGTGTTGTACTCTGCCTTTACAAATGTAGCACGCTTACATTCCAGATAAATTCTCAGCATGCCATGCTTTACTGAGAATCTTTAGATTTGTATTGCTTAAATTTCCACCAGCAGTGAATGGTTGTGCTTTCATGATCTGCTAAAGCTGATTAACATTTGAGTGGCATTTTTCTGTGCAACATTTCAACGTAGAAAAATCAACAGATAGAATAGATGCTAAGTGGTGGTTTACCTAATTTATCTTCAGATCAGAGTAAAGCTTCTGCCATATTAGTTCATCCTATAAATTACAGTTCTGCCATTTATTTTTCCCTATCCATGCTTTCTCTGATATAGTTGAAGGAGCAGAGGGTATATAAGATGCCCTTCACACTGTGTGTATTCCATTTCTGTCACTCAGTACTTTGTCTTTTAGGCTTTTGCTGTGATTCTTTCTTACACTTGAAAATGTTTTGTGGGATTACTCTGCTTCTATGATCCTGGGTTTGAAAATCCTGTGTCTGATTTCTGATTTTTATTTCATGTCATCTGTCAGATTTCTTTCCTGGATGAGATGGACAGGTCTTCAAGCAGAGGTCTCTTTCTTAGAGAAACTAGACTACAGCCTGCAAATCTAAATCAATTTGAGAAGACTAAAGAAAACGGTAAGGCTTAACGTCATGAAATGAAACCAGAACAATGTCAAAGCCCTGGAAGAACAATGGAGTCCCATCCATCACTTCAGCAGAGAAGCTGAGAGCAAAGTAAAGCCTTCAGATCATTGAAACAGCTGGTAAGTACACACGTGTGATTTGTGTGCTGTGGAGCTTTATCTTTAGACAAGTTCTGACATAACTCTTTTCTCAGCTTCCTTACACTTTAAGAATCAAGATTCTCTGAATTTTATAAATAAATTCCATTGTTTGCATGTATGCAGTAAATGTTCCCTCTTGTCACTTCTAATTAGCAAGATATATTTCTTGTCATGTTTCATTTCATTGCAATCATTCCTTCATATGATACACAATAAATCATGTTTGTGACACAGTTCTCCACTCAGAATGAAAATAAGCATTATGTGTGTATGTGTTGTTATGGGAAGAATATCATCGGTGTTTCATTGTACAGAGCTTGTCTGTACAACCGTGACTTCCATGAATAGGCCACTGTAGATGCCTGTCTGTGGTCTAGTTACTATCAGATTGGAGATCCTAACAATAATATTTTATTATTAAAAAGACTACCAGCATTTCTTTGAAACAACCCAGACTGTTGAGGGCTCCAGTCTTGCTGATGAAGGGTCCTGCTTGTGTAGCGTTTTATGGGGTGGGCTTTGCAGTTTGGGGAAAGAGCAGCAGGGACAACCAAGTCAGGGTAGTTGGCTGTATGTATGTATTCAGTCTGCCCTTGTTCCTAGAAAACTCATTTCTCCACCATGTAGTTTTGATCCTAGAGTGTCTGTGCTTTATTTGTCTGTCGCTTATGCTTTATCTCTGCTTTGTTGTCATTGTTGTGGCTTAACCCACCAGATGGCTGAGCACCACTGAGTTGTTTGCTCACTCCCCCACTTCCTAGAGGGATGGGGGAAAGAACTGTCCCTTTGGCCACTTTAAGTCAGCTGTCCTAATTCTGTTCCCTCTCAGCTCCTTGGGCCCTTCACTGTTGGTGGCCTTGGCTCTGTACAACACTGCATAGTGTCACAATATGTATATATAAATACATATGAATGTACATAGCAAGTGATGCACAAGCAATTGCTCACCACCCCCTGACCAATGCTCAGCTAGTCCCCAAGCAGTGGAAGAGAGTGAGATGACCTCCTACACCTTTCAAAACACCATCTGCATGATGTCATATGGTATGGAATATCCCTTTGGCCAGTTTATAAACATCAGTGTGTTATCAGCATTGTTTTTCCCCTAGAAACAAAACACAGCGTCATACCAGATGCTCTGAAGAAAATCCCAGCTGAAACTAAGGCACTTAGACCTAAGCAAAAGAGGGCAGAATGATGGCCTTTTGGTACTTTTCCATGTGTGAGACCTAATGGCAGAGGCCATTAGGAGGGGCTGAGGAAAGTGGCTTGCTGGTAGTGTCACAATGGTTTCTGGCCCACTGGCATAGATGTATAAAGAGAAACACTGCAGTCAACCTGCTATAAGGCATGCTGCCCTTAATTACTTCAGGTTGGCACATGAATTTTTTTCCCTCTGGTAGGCAAATTATTCCTGCTGCCTCTGAAGATAAAATTGATCACCCCACTGTCTACGCTAATGAAAATCCAGTGGTGCATGTGACTTCGTATTTGATATTTTGTCATAGATAACAGCACGGTACTCTGCCCCTTACAGAATTAGAGAATGGTTCATGTAGGAAGGCCCCACTGGAGGCTGTTCAGCCAACCCACTGCTCAGAGCAGGATGATTTGCAGCACTCTGCTTGGGCTGTGCTTGGTCAAGGCACCCAAGGGCACATTACTAGTTGACATTCAGTCCAGCGTCCACTGGGATCTGCACATCTGCCTCTGCAAATCTGCCTTTCCTCCTAGGGTTGTTCCTCTTTCCTTGATGAGCTTCATGAGATTCCTGCCAGCACACTGACGGTTGGACTTGATAGTTTTAGAGGTCTTTTCCAACCTTAATAATTCCATGGTTCTATGATTTCTCCAGTCTGTCCAGGTCCCTTTGGATCGCAGTGTGACCCTCTGCTGTCCAATACTTCTCTTGCATTTCTTTATGTGTCTTTGCTTTCCTTAGAAAGTATAAAGGTATTCTATAGACAGTTTGAAGATTCATATTACTTAAAAATAGGAAGAAAAAAAAAGCACATATTTTTCCAAATGTCTAGTCGAATAAGAACTTGTTTTGGAACAATTTATATGGAGTACTAGTTTAGTATGAAGTGGTAAAATTCAAGTGGCAGAAAAATAATACTTCGTAACTTCTCCCACATGTAATTTCATATCCCAGTAATTCTTTTGTAGTAAAGTGTGCCTTGCTTTCAGAGAATGAAAAGAAAATGAAAACTGTTTTGTGTTTAACATTCTGTTTCAACGCTATTAAAACTGAGAAATAATTCAATCTTTTCCTGTCTTTGTAGCAATTGAAAGAGGTATTGAACATGTATGAGAAGAGCTGCTTCTTTTCACTCATAATTTTGGTGTTGTAATATAAATTTTTATTACGATTTGATTGCAAACAGGTGGAAGAAGTGGTCAGTTTTTTCAGATACAAGGTTTAGGTAAGAGTGCCTTTGTGATCTATAGGAATGTGTTTTGTCAGAGAAAATTGAGCTTTTGTCTGTGCTGTGAACCAACAGGATGTTTTCATCAGAGAAGATTAGAAAGGAAAAATAAGCAGCACAGCAAGCACGACAGGTTCCCAGTACCCACACAAGGAGCTGGGGAGCCCACCAGCCTGTTCCCAGCTTCAGCTCTACTTCTACATCCACCTCCTCCTTCCAGCCTAACAGCCCTCTCTGTAGCAAATTAAGAGCCTGTAAGTGTTTCTGTCAGAAGTGCATGACTATTTGGCTGTCCTCAACCCAAAGTGGGTTCAGCCACCTTTCCAGTCAAGGAATGGCTTTAGAGGAAAGAGCCTGCAGGGTAACAATGATAAATGATGTCTCCAGACTGTGCCTTTTTTTAATCAGAAAGTATTTTTGTACTTGCAGTTTTATACATTTCCTGTAAAGCATGTAGGGATCTGTAGAAATTAGCTGAACATCTGGGGACTGAAGGAAATCGGTGGAAAAAGAAGCACCACCCTCTGCTTTATGCATGTTCTTCAGGGAGAATAAACTAATCATCCAGATGCTTCTTTTCACCGCCTTTACAGAAATGTGGGCAGCAAAACTAAGTTAAAAGCAAGCTTTAGACCTGACACGTAGTTTCAGGAGGCTCATGGCAAGCTGGATGGATTCCACTGTAAACAATGCAGTGTCAAAGGAAGTAAACTATGCACATATAAGTAACATGGCCATGTAACCGTCTCTTCTAGCAAGTTTCTGCTTACAAGTGAATGATACAGAGGGCAAGGTCTACACAGTAGTATCCAGGATAGTTGAAACAGGTCTGGAGCAGAGTAGCCTCCCTGTGCAGGCTCAGGTAAGCTGCTTTTCACCAGTCTTACTTGCAGGTATTCATGACTTTGTCCATAAAGCATCTGGCCCCTAGTTTGCTTGCTTCCTTGCAGAGGGGACAGAATTCATTTGTTGCTGGCTGCATAAGTGTGCCCAGAGTGTCTGAGCAGCAGTACAACACGTACAGGAGAACCATTTCCTAACTGAGGAAGTGGAAGATAATGGGTTCCATCTGGAATTGAGGAAAGATAAATGAAGAGAATAAAAAACATCAACAGTTTCAAGCATGCTTATTTTTATTTATTTTTTTTTATTTTTTTGGCTGCTTTAATCTGTTTCTGATAGACGGATATGAAAAAGAATGCTGGAGAAAGCAGATCAGAAGGAATCCAATTTTTCTGTTGCAAGCTGTAGCATGGCACAGGAAATCTTTCCAAGCTGTCCATGAGGCATAATAAGAACATACACAAAGCAAAAACAAAGCAAAACTAAGAAATCCCAATCTTAAAACAAAGCAAGCAAAGCAATACAAAACAAGTAAATTAAAACCCACAGGCTTTTTGGTTTTGTTTTGTTTTGTTTTTTTTTTCCAAAATGAGTTCTTTTGGAATAGCTTTAAAGGAAGTGCTAGGAATCCCATCAGAGGCATTCATCTTATGCATGAGGTGTCTCCTGGGCTGTCTCTCACAAATTTATATATTTTTTTCTTTTATTTCTTTGTTCTGTAGTCTTCTTTCTGTTTTCTAGTGGATGCTGTCCCAAAAGCACACCTTTATCTTGAAGTCCAGTTGTTTCATATAACTGAACAACATGTAAGTACAATCACTAAAAACAGAAACTCAGAATTATAAAGCATTGCTTCAGAGCACAGAGCTCACGTTATTCAAGAGTCTCCACCTGCAGCAAGGATGGCCTAATCTGAGAAAATTATTCTTAAGGCTAATGTGCATCATTCTACAACTATAAAGACATTGAAGCTAGAAATTCCCCCATGTGCAGAATTGCTAGATAGAGGTACTTGTGATATAGTTCCCAGACAAAATTTGGTTTACCAGGACTAGATATTTTTGTTAGTTTGGTTGTTGGTTTTTTTTTTTTTTTCAGTTCCAGGCAGAACATTTGCCTGACTGGAGCATGTTCAGAAATACTAGAGATAACAAAAATAGTCTGATATCTGCTTCAAATTGGACACGTTTGCATCCAGTAGTGCAACAAAAATGATCTTCTTGTGAGATTAGTCCATCAAAACAGCAGAATAAGGTCTTTGGACTGGTGCTTTTTAACATCCTTAAGTCTATGACTTGCAGGTATGCAAGCTGTATGAAATGCTGTAATTGATTTTTTTTTTTCAAAAATGATGCTTTTGGAAATAAGTAAGCTAAATGAGGGAACTATTTTATGTCTTCTGTTCTGCTGGTAGGTAATTGGAGCGGAGTCATTTAACTACAGACGATTCAATCAAAGAAATATTAAAACATTCAGAAAAGATTGAGGTTTTTTGAATGGGCAGTTGCCAAAGAAGTGCTGCCAAACCACATCTATATTTTTTCTGCAAAACAAGTATTGCTGTTGATGGCATCATGCTTAATGACACGTATTTAATTACACCCTTTCTGAAGCAGCAGTTTCAGTGGAAGAGGTGTTGAATATACTGGGCAGGTAAATGATACAAGCAGTTGGTGATAACCAAAGCAGGACAAATATGTAGCACATTTTCTGCTGATGTAACGTGTGAAAGTATTTTATAAGTTCTAAAGCTATGTAAGAAAAGCTAAAGAGACCATTGTATGAGGGCTGCTCTGAAAGTAATGCCTCCTATTTTATTCTGTTGGCCCATGATGTTAGAGATGGATGTTCATGGCATGGCAGTAGAGGTTGAGTCTTCCCACCAGTATAAATGCTTTGGTAAACCTTGGCATCTCAACTGTTTTAACTGCATAATCATTGTACCAAACAATCAGTAAGTCCAGCAGTCGGCTGCTGTTGCCTTGTAGAAGGATGTGAATCAAAGAGCTGGTGGCCTTCAAATGTAGTTTACAAAATATAACCTATTTATTTTCATAAACTCACTCTTTAAAAGAACAGTAACAAGTTGTCAGACTTAAAATTCTTAGTAGTTAAATGAATTTTACAGAGATGCAGAGAATATGTGAAGGACATTAAAGTAGTTGAGGCAGTAGAAAAATGATAGCTAAAAAGGCAGATTACAGAATCTAGGTCTATTGCTACATTCAGAGTGCTGGACAGAGAGATGATTGCTTGCCAAAACCTCTTTTTTGACAAAAGAGAAATTCTAGCTGCTGGACATGTCCCTGATTGAGAGCAGCATCTTGGGACAGGACCCAAAAACCCACTGTATTTAAACTATAATTTAACTTATGGTGATTTTTAAGGTGATGGGTTTTTTTGCTTGTTTGTTTGTTTGTTTTTTGTAAAGGGAGTAGCTCAGGTGCAGCTTTTGGTTGTTGTTTAATACCTGGCATGTCCCAGTTATCACACTCCATGTCTCATTCCATTTCAACAAAAAGGAGTTAGTGAAAGATAAAATGAATTTTGAGTTTGTTTGTTTTTTTTTTCATATACAGAAGCTTAATAAACCATGTACAGAACTATTCAAAGGGGGCAAACTTTTGTTTTCCAAAACAGAATAGTGGCACTTGAGCAGATTCAGGAGCAATTGCTTTTCTGATGTTAAGAGACAAGAAAGGGACACTCAAGTGCAAATGAAAAGTTTGCAGTTTGATGAAATCTGATGCTTCCTCAACCAAAAATATAGTTAGTCTTTGGAACTCATTGCCACTGGCAGTTGTTGATGCTGGGAATATAATAAGATTCAGAAGCCATATGACAGAATTACAAGGCTAATAAGAATATTCAGGGTTGTAGTGGCTATTGGTTTAAAATGCTGTGGTTCAGAATACTATTAAAATGCATTCTTCTGCGTATCAGACAGTCTCTATTACAAAGCAGAAAGACAATTCCTCTGTCTGATGTGGGATTTCTCACTCTTCCTCTGAAGTAGATAAAGCTTGTTGCTGCTTGTAAAAAAAGTTATACTGTTCTGTTGGATAGATGCTGGACTGATTTATTTAATAACTGTTTTCCCTGTGTCTCTATACCTTGTATAATTGCCACATATGTCTATTTAAAATGATTCCCAAAATAGTTCAAGGCAAAAGCTTCAAGTCCTTTTCTTTAGTGGACACATATGTAATGTCTGCCATGTCATGTTCCTGTTAGCATGCTGATCTTTGCCATACACTGACAGGAAAAGAAAAAGCAGAGCTTATCCCAAATTCAAAGCCTAGAGCAATGCAAAATCGAGATGTCTGCCTGAATTTTCTTCCTTATTTTTTCCTCACAAATTCTTGAGAAGTGTTTGATTGTATGCATTTGGTTATCTCATAGATCTCCAACTGCCTTTTTGAAGCAGTTTCTTAGTAATGATAATAAAGATGAGAACAATTTAATGTGGAGCATAAAAGACTTTAATAATTAACTTGATCTCTCAGACCACAGATTTCAGATAGAAGACTCAGGTACTAGCTTACTCTTCAAGTTGTTCTTGGCATTTTTTGTGGCTTTTAAATCCTATGAATTGCAGTGTATGCGTTCATGCGGTTGAACCAGGCTTTCCTTCTGTTGACTCTAATAACCCATCTCTGCCTCCACATCAGCTGTGGGCAGTTAATTGCATCCTCTGTAGTTGTGAACCATTATGGCCTGTGTCCTGTATCTCTCAGAAGAGCAAAGGCCTGTAAGGCTGTGATAGACCTGCCAGTATCTACACTGCCACCCTCCTGTTTCAGGAGACCAAAGATGGAAAATTAGGCTGATGAGCCCAGGCAGTGGGATATACTGCATCTTGTTTTCATGTCTTCTGTGCCACAAGATCTCTAATGTTGCATGATTCCCATCTTTGTACATGATTCCATCTTCTTGGAGGCTACAGATTCCAAGTTGGCCTTTTCCAAAGCTGTGCCTCCAGTTTCTTAATGGCCCATCAATTACTGACTAAACACTTCTGGTCTTTGGCATTGCTTTTGTTATCCCATCCCTACCACCTTTCTTTTTTTTTTTTTTTTTTTTTTGGAACTTAAATAACAACATTTCCAAAAGGAATTTAGTAGCAGGTCTTCAGGAATATTTTTAAAAAGTTAATAAATGTTATGATTTGCATACAAACATTTCTCCAGAAGCGTGTTGAAAATTACTTAAAGAAAACAAAGCAAAGCAACACAGATTGTATAATCTCCATGGTGTGGTTTCACCAAGCTCTCATCCTTTGGTTTTGATCAAAGGCAAATCACATGAATCTTATATCCTCCCACTTTCCCTGATACTAAATGTGTACCTTAAATAAAACCAGATTTACATTAATCCCCAAATCCCATTATCTGTCTCCCATGGCCTCTTTACTTAGCCATTTATCATTGTCCTAGGTTTCTGTTCATTTCATTTTTCAGTATCTGTGACATTTTTAATGCTCGCCGGTTCACATTAATTTTGCAAGTGAGATTTTGTAAGATAGAGGATGAAGGATTTGCTATAACTCAAGGGTGGTATTAGCTGCATTCTTTTCATCCACACATCCTGCACTTCTGACAGAAAGCAGTCAAGAAGAAACAATGTGCATAGTGCTGGAGGACAGAAGGTGCAGCCAAGTTCAAGATGTACAGAATCAGGAACTCAGAGTAATACAGTAGAAACGCTGTTCATAGCTGATGCTTCCACTTAATGCATCCAGAACTGTTTTTCTTTTGCCACTGGTATAAATTTGCTGTCTGTGTGAGCAAATATACCAAAATATCCGGGAGAGTCTGAGGTGATTTATGGTTCCTCATGCCAGAAGAAGCATGTATATGTTCACAGAAAGAGAAGGAATGTTTCAAGGATCACAGATGGGTGTTTCCTAGGACAGTTCTGGGCTTGATGCTGTATGAAAGGTTTTTGGAAATTTTCACCCCATTTTAAAAGTCTCAGTTGCCACTCAAGCTGAATTAGATCTGCCAACCTCAGGAAGCAGCTTGGATGCAGATGTCTGCTTTTGATCAAATGGAACTGGTTTCTGGTGCCATTAGAGAGGAGGGGTTTAGTTGCCTTTTTTTACCCTGTGCTATGACAGAACAGGCTGAGAGAACAAGCAGGCTCTCAGTTCTTAGGACCAAGACCTAGTTTTCCACAGATCACTTTCCACAACTGTAGTTCTGTTGATGCTGTTATTGAAGCTGCTTCAAAGTACTTCCCAAACCAATTCGTCCTGTCACATTTCACATGAGAGATGAACTACAGTCAAATGTATCTTCCTGTGCTAAGGAGCAGTGCCTGGCCTGGGGGGGGCCTGTGCCATCCTCCTTCACATCAGAGTGTCAGATAAGGCTGGAGCCTATTTTCCCACACACTTTCAGAGGCAATGGCATGGAACTGGAGCTGCAGTTGCCCCTACTATGAATATAGTTAAAAATATTTCTCATGAGGATTACACGTAAGCTTAAGAGCTCCCATTCTTTATGTTAATTTGGAGGATGCTGCTAAAAATGTGTTTGAAGACAGCATCATCACCAAGAAGAAGACTGCTGCCTTCTTCAGCTCCTTCCCTTCTGAAGACAGTATGTCTTGTAGGCTTAGCAGAACATGAAAACTACCTGATTTTTCCTTTAAAGGCAAACTTCTAATACCATTTTTTTCCATTCAAAACAAAATATTGTTTTCTGACTGTCTGCCAATTTTAGTGAGGGCCACAGAGAAGTGTTCTAGAGCTTATATAAATTTAAGCAAATCAAGACGAGAGTCAACTATTTGTTTTCAATTTAAGACAGCCAGTACTTTCAGTACAAGTGTCATGGGAGTGCCAGAAAGTAATTGTTTCTTTGACTCTCTTTATAAAAGTGCACATGGCTTTTTGCATTTTTCATATTTGATAAGGCCACTGCAATTTGTTCTGCCAATTCAATAGAAGTACTGAATTAATGTTTATTAACTTGTCATCAATAGTTAATAGTTAATAACTCCCTAAAATTGAGCATTGCATTTCCTCGGATGTAAACTCGTTCCCAGCGCCCTTGCTGCATGACAAAAAGCAGTTATAGAGAGCTCCTTTATATTCACCTTGTTTATTTACTTTGCAGAGATACACAACTTTGTGGCTTCATTCTTTTTATTAAGAATAACCTCTATGGGGGGAGGGGAAGATAAACGCATACTGAAATAACGTGTTTACCACTAACGTTAATTAAATGCCTTTCAGTTTTCAGTGAGTTCTCTTACATGTTACAGTTAAACACAAAGCTTCTCATTGCACTGCAGCTGTGATGCTTCCCTCGCCTATGGGAAAAACATATAAGGTATGGGAAAAGCTCAGGCCTCTTGATATTTTTTTTCAAGCTAGGAGCCCACTCCAGATTTGCTGGTGGCTGGATGATACTGGTAACTTTTGATTACCCAGAATGTTCTATTTTATAAACTACTTGAAACATTTTATGACCAAGGTGATAGATTGTTGGCAGTTATTCTCTATTATTTTTAACTGGATTTCTGCAGAGAAATCTCAGAGAGATTTTGCTGTTTGTGTAAGACAAGTATTATACAGAAAGAGTTTGCTGCTTTGTAAAGATTTCTGTGAAGAATTCTTTAAAAACATTTAATATTTTAGTATCTTTAAAAAATATACGTTATTCAGAAGCTGTGCTACAAAGGTAACATGAATTTATTTGCATTACATTTGCCATAGCTATTATTTATAGTCCTTTATTTCTTTTCAAGATAGGGATAAGGTGAAAGCCCCTATGTGCAGCTACAGTATGAACCCTTGGTGACTGTCTTCTGTACTCTTTATAAGATTGCTTTAACTTTGGTGAAGAGCATTTTGGCTGCCTACCTCTCTAGGCAGACGTGATCTATCCAACTTCATCTATTTCTTTATATAATACATTAGAGAATAAGACCATGATTTTGCACCAAGTTCTTATATAGATAACTCTCTGTTGTCTTGTTTCCTGGACATTGATGAGCAGGGGACAATAGAAGGTAGGAGCCTTCACTAACATCTTGATTCACGTGGTTGTTGAATAAAAGCGTTAGTGGTTGGCAGCTGTAGCTACAAATATAGCTACATTTTCAACATGGATTTAATGGTCTACACTGGGACAGAACACAGAAGAATCTATAGTTAGATTAAAAAAAAAAAAATCCTCAGGCTCGGATGTTCTCGTACTGCTCAAATTTTGTATGTCCTTGCTCTTTCTCTAAGATCAGATGCTTGTTCTCAATGGATGTCTTTGAAGCAGCACAAGAAATACAGTGGCTACCCAGCCTACAAGCAGAGCATGAATTGTGGGATGGCCTTGATCACCTTTGGCAAATGGCCATTGGAGTGTGGTTACTTATACCAGGTTTGTTTGTTTGATGATCTTGCTATTAGTATTAAGGATCAAATAAATAAGAGCAAATGAACATTTGGGCAGGATATATGTTTTTATTAGTTTCATTCATCCTGTAGGTAAAGGAAGGCTCTGATCAAAGCGTAGCCTCATTGCAGATACCTAAGTGCAGGGGTAGTTTCATTGGTCGAGGATTAGGTTTCTAGCATGCAGGAGAGCTGAATGATTTAAGAGACTGACCCAAAGGAAAGATAACACACAGGAAGGGGTTACTAATGCTGTGAAGTTTAATAGATCTGAATTAAAAGCAGTTCATTTTTGAAACAGGAAGTTTATGACAGTGTCGACATTTACTGCCCTCTGGCAGGAATGTAGTAAGTCCATGTGGTGGGTTTGTGTGTGGTTTTTTTCCTCCTTCCTAACAAGAAAAGATTACCTTTTTTCCTTTTTTTTTTAATCACTTGTTTGTCTTTAACATACCATTAGTGGGGAAATATCACAAGATAGGGGGAAAATAAGGAATGCTCCACCCATTGTGAAGTCTGTTTGTAGAAAAAAAGCCCAGTCTCCCAGTTTGTTCTCCACAGCACTCTCTTCAGCACCAGTCTTTCATTGCAATAGCACTGCAGATTGTTGCTTTGTACAATATCCTCACATGGCTTTCCTTATATGAATACTCACACAGCAAAAATACACAAACAAAACCATGTTTGTTACTGTCAATAAAATTAAATGTGAAAATATCATTGTCAGGTTTTCCCCATATTAGTATTCCTAAGTATATAGTTTACTTTACCCGAAAAACATTGGAGTGAAATTATGGCCATACTGAAGTCAGTAGATATTTTGCCATCACCAGATGAAGAAAGAGAATATTCTCTATGTACTGTCTGCCTGAGGCAGGTGAGATTCAGATATAACTTGATTGCATTATGTCTGAATTGTTCAAAGTTGGAACTAAGTCATGGTTCCTCATTATAAAAATAAAGTTTCTGGCATTTCTCCTGCCTGTGCACAGAGGAGCATTTTCTACTTCTTTGGCATTAATCTTTCTAAGACATCTGCACCCCATAATTGGCAGAGACTCTTGTTTGCTAAAAAAGGGATGAGGTAATCAAGCTTTGAGTAAACCAGCTGATTGCTCACCAGAGCAGGCCTAGCAGGGAACATAAAGAACAAATACTTAGAAGTCATTAGAACAAGTAACTAGATGAAAAATTGGAAAGTATTTCTGGGAGGGATAAGTTGTTGCTATATACTACAATAAGAAGCCTGTTTTGAGCTTCTGATACATGAAATTACTCTCATGTTAGCACACCAATGCAGAGTGCATGGATTAAAAGGAATCCTGCCCTCTCCGACTGTGGCATTTTGCCCTCTGCATATCATCCAGGGTCTTCTCTCATGCACCTAGGAGAAGCCCTCAGTGTACAGACGAGGCAGTCTGGACTCCGTCTTTCACCACAGATGGGTAAGTGTCAGCTGGGGGCTGAACTGTGTCAGTAGAACACTGATCTGTGATAGTGTGCTGTGCTGTGGGTTTATCATGTCTGTGAAGATAGGCAGCACGACAGAAGTGATATTAAGGTGTTTGGATTATATTTTCTGGCTACTCAGTCTGTTGCCAGCCTTAGTTGTTTGTGTGCACCCGGAATAGCCCTCCCCATTTATTGCTGGATCAATTTAATAGCCCACAATAGCTGTGTATTGAATTGCTAATTTTTTTTTTTCATGTTGACATTACTAAGAATTCCTTCTTCTCTCCTTTATAAATCATCTGTTTTCAGACACTGCTAGAATGATTCCTCCTGGGGACCTGGATTTCTCTGTGCTTTTCTGCATTTCAGAAAGCACCACAGAATCTCTGGCAGTTTTTGAGTTACTCATTTCACTGCTATAAACAATGACAAAAAAATATACTGCCTTATTTTAAATTGCATCTCCCTGCTATGACAACCTCAGCAAACATGTTAAAGATATAATCAGCTGTAGTAATGTGATGCAGAAAGTAAAAAGGAAGAAAGTCATAAGAAAATCCTCCTTTTCAAGAGAACAGTTTTGCCCTGATGTAACCAAGATCTCTCCACAAATTTAACACATCTGCAGCATGTGATGGAAACTAGTTTTGGCATATTCGGGACACAAAGCTCAGGAAAATGAAATATGTAGTGTGTGAGATCTTGTTAAGAAGGCCTTGCAGGCACCAAGGACCTAAAGAGGACCTGAGTGTTGTAATAACTTTAGCTCCTATGGTGTTATGTAGCAGATTTCTCACAGTGAGTAAGCTTTGGTTCAGCTTCAGACTTGTGTGTTACATTGGGATACCCATGAGGCACCAAGTACACAATCACTGATGTTTAATTTTGCAGAAAATCTTCTGAGCTTTATCTTTGTAAATAACATTAACAGACTTTTTCCCCTGCTTTACTTATAACTTCACAAGTAGTTCACTTTTTGCTTTATAGATGTCACAATGTTTGTTAGCATGTGTGTTTTTAAGGAGAATCAGATAAATATTTTCAAAGATAGATTAACCATCTATCTACAACTTTGGAGACTTTATGATAAATTAAGCTCAGATTATTTATGGGTTGGCCAGTTAGTCTTACTACACAATTTTTTCATCAATAGTAACTGAAGTTGAAGTATTTATATGTATATATGGCACATGATAAAAGAAAACAACAGCAGTTCCCTGTGTCTAAAGATTGTTTGGAAGAAATATTTTAGTCTCTCTTTGAATGTGTTAATGTGTGTGTGTACCCAAAGACCATACGGTTGCTCTTTCTGTGCTTTGGAATTTTTGTCTTAGTCCTGTTAATGTTGATGGAGTAACCTAATCTCAGTAGTCGCATGCTTTTTTGAACATCTTAGCAGGGAAACCATGAGATGATTTGACATGGAGACTAACCTTTCACCCCTGGGGGTGGTCCAGTCAGGACATAAGAGAAGGAACGTAAGTGGATTAGTGTGTGGAAGCTTGCAATGATGACTGTCTCTTCAGTGATTTCCGTAATCATCACATTCTTCTGGTTCTAGCAGCAATATAGTTCTGTGTAAGTGAAACACATCTGTTTGTGCTGTTTTTGTACCCGCACTCTGTTCTATCGTTTTGTGAAAATAAGGCTTTGTACTGCATTCAGATGCTCCGTGCATAATAACATCATGTGAATATGACTAATGAAAAGCAGTATCCAAATGGTGTTTAAAGCACTAATGGCCAATGAGTTGGCTATTTCCTGGCAGTTAATGGCCATCTGGAGGAGGTCTTAATCCATCTGGTCGTTAACTGTCAGGAAATGATTGACTTGGATGTTATTAATGATCTTAATAAAAAAAAACAGTTTTTTTCCTTCTCAGTCTTCTCACTATCACGCCACTGGCTCGCAGTACTTAAATGCTGTTCCACAGTACATTTCTTGTATTTATTGTGAATTTTTTTAGCTGTTGTTCACAAAATCAGACAACTGTGATCCCTACCTGAAAAAGTCTATTATCCAAGGTTACAATTTTGTGTATGTATTAACATAAAAAGAAAATAATGAAATTCTGTTAAACTGAAGGGGGTTCTATGTTCAAAGAGGGGTTTTGATCTTTCAGATACAACTGATAGTCTGTGAAACAGGCAGAAATGACATATGTCGAAAAAAGCAGCAGGAGAATGATAAAGAGGGAAAAAATGGTTCATTTCCTGTGTTAGAAAAGTGGGAAAAAAAACACAGATAAAACAGTGAGTTACCTTGTCTTTTCCCTTCCTTTCTTTTTCCACTTTATGTTTAAATATGTTCTGGTGCAACATTTTATAATTCATTCTTGTTTATTATGAAAGACATTGAGGAGAATCTGCATTTTTAAATCTCACCACAAAGACTTGCATTGCCAGGTTTTCTACAGCAATAATTTGAAGTTGTTGTCTGGATCTGAGTGAGGCCTGAGTGAGTTAGAAGAGTGGATTTGCTCAATATAGTGCTTCTACAGAAGCAACAGTGGAGAAAATTTTAGTTCATTTGTATCCAAAAATCTCTTTGCACAGTTTATGTGTTCATGGAATTATGAATGACTTATTTTAGTACGGTACCTGGATATAAATGATTTACTTTCTTGATTCTGCTTGGAAACGTGTTATTAGAAGCAAAACATTTGGGAAGAAGACTAATTCATTTTTTCATAGTGTTGAAAGATCTGGTGCTTCATAACTTTGTTGCAAATTATAATTTGATCAGGAAACCAGACACAATACATTGTAGAAGTTAAAAAATGGAGCAAGTTTGAAGAAAAACATTAAATAACGATGTATTTAAATGTGATTGTAAAATAGCTGTTTTATATTTGAAGCTGCATGTTGAAAAATATATGACTGCTCTAGTATTTGGATCCCATTCCATTTATCCTCTCTTCTTTATTTCACTTTTAAAATTTTATTTTGGCTCCGTTTGACAATAAAAGAGACATTTTGAAAAAGGTTGGTTATTTGCAAAAGAGGAATTTAGTGTGGATGTACATACCCTTGTGTCTCATATTTGTGCTAGGAACTCCAGTGTTTCCCTGTTGGCACAGCTGTGATTACAATAGGCTGCTGAGATTATGTGTGGCAGTGTCTTTCTTCTTATAATCAAGAACACATTTGCAAATAAAACCCAGGAGATGAAGGAAAAAAATGTTAGGGGAGATACAGTTAAAGACTTCTGAATGGAAACTCTTTGAAAGGCGTACAACATAGTTAATTCTTCATTTCAGAAAGAAAATTTATAAGTCCAGTTGAGTTCTGATGAGTGCACTTTCTGTACTGAGGCTGTGATTTAGTCACTATGTAAGACTGATTGCTGAGGGCCAATCTTATTTAATGATTTCTGAGGAGTTTGGCAGCTCGCTTATTATCTGCTTGGACCAAGGGTGCTCTGTGGACTCCTCTGTTCCCTGAAGGTTCTTTAGTTTGGAATGATGCTCCAAGACCAAGACAGAGCAAAGGGGATTATTAGTAGTGAAAATCCTGTCAGAGTTCCCCATCCCAAAATAAATGGTGTGGAAAGTCTGTATGAGCCATGGAGAAGAAAACCTGCCTTTGCATGAACAAGAACCTGTAAGAGTACAGCTTCATTTTTGGTGTTTTCTCTATAGATGTTTTTGCTCTTGAAAATTACCTGTCTTTCTTTGATCCATATGTGGAATTAAATCTTTGGGTATATAATAAAATGTGTTAAACAGCAAGCAGTTCAGAGCTTAATAGGCTATATGTGCATAACCCAAATAGGCATTTTCTATTTTAAGCATGGATTATAAGTGTATATTTAATGATTGTCACATGCAATGGAAAACAGACTAATAATGTCACAAAATCTAACAATTCTTTGTTACAGAAAAAAAAAAATGAGGCATGTCAGATAACTTCTGACATTTTCCCAAACTCAGTGTTTTTTTTTTTTGTAATCTCAAATGCTTACCTCTGCAAGGTTAGGAGCTTCTATATCCTGACTTTAACGAGGACAGATGCTTGCTTAGATTCAATAACCAAATTCTCTATAAATACCCCCAGTCCAAACGGCTTCAGGTCTCCAGAGATCTGTGAGGGGCACAGTCAGGCACTCTCTTTGAATGTGTTTTCCAGGTTGGCAGGCACACATCCACATTCAAAATAGGAGACAGAAGTGCTACTGGAGAGCACAGGATTTGAGTTTCCAAGGCATGTGCTGAGTGATGTGTCTTTGGAGTTGGGCATTGCATTTGTAGGGCAGGACAGAGCCATCCCCAGCAACTGAACACAACAAACTGAACCTGGGGAGAAAAGGCTACTTGCTTGGAGTAGGTTAACTCTTGTGGTGGTCTCCTGCTTGGGTGGAGTGAGGCATAAGCAAGCTTTCAAGCCTCAGCTGCTATCTAGAGAAGACATTCAGCTTGTGTAAAGCAAAGAAAGGCCCTGATGGAGCAGGAGCTTCAATCAGGCATGGATATCAGGAAAAAATTTCTTCTCAGAAAGAGTGGTGAGGCAGTGGCACAGGCTGCCCAGAGAGGTGGTAGTGTCACCAGCTCTGGAGGCATTCAAGCAATGTGAGATGTGGCTCTGAGAGACATGGTCACTGGGCATGGTGGGGATGGGCTGGAGTTGGGCTTGATAATCTTAGATCCAACCTTAATGATTCTGTGATTCTGTGATTTTGATGCCCTGTTGTAATTGTATGAACTGGAGCAGGTAGTCCAGGGAGGTGATGAAGTCTCCATCGTCAGAGATACTCAAAATCTCTGGACTCAAATAAGTTTTCTTCATTCAGCATGTATGAATAAAGAATGTACTGTAGCAAAGTCTACAAGAAGTTATCTATAAGAAGTGCTTTGCTGTTTTGGTTTTGTAATTTCTGTAAAATTATCTTGGTAGTATTTGGATAAAATATTTTATTAAAATGTCAACTAAAAGCAACTGCAATATGTTAAAGTGCATAACTTAGTTCCAGAACATGTCATTGTTTATCTAGAGGGTCTACAATGTCCAGACAGTAGAGGGTCCAGACAGTACAGGATCTCTGTTTAAAGTCTTTTGCAAATGAGCAGTTTAGCCCATTACCACGGAGCTCCATATGTTCTGTTTATGGATGGTCAAACTGTTAAACATAAGTAGCTGAAAGCATTCTGCAGAGACCAGGAAAGTTCACTTCTATGATCATGTGAGATTTGAGTAGGCTCTGTTAGCACAGAAGATGGGGAAGCAGTGCTCCTTCACCATTGTCAAGGCATTTGTGGCCTGTATATGAACCTTGTACAAATGTGGTGAAGCTTTCTGTGACTCGTGAGGAACCCAGTGAGGAAAATACATTGTTGGATAGCATGGGGATGAAATAATAGCTACTTAATAAAGACTTAACAATAATGGCTTCACTTCAAAAGTTGCATTAGCTTTGAATTGCTTCTAGAGCAATTTATGATTCTTGAAGAAGAAATGTGATTCTCTATTAAGGTCAGTTAAACTTGTCACATGAATTTTTGTTTTTGCTTTTGCTTTGTCTGTTAAATTCAGTTGGCCTGCAAAAAAAGAACATGAATTCTGCAGCAATGTTACCAGGAATAATCCCTAAATTGTTCACTTTGTAAAGAAGAATGCTCCACTAAAATTGCAGGTTGATCAAATCCAGTAGCAGAATTTCACAGAGGTGGTGGAAAATGTCCATCAGCATTTAAACCTTGGCCAGTTTCTGCTGACCTCTTAACTCTGTTCATTACAGCTGAATGGCTTAATAACAGGGGAGTCCCTCAGAGGAACAAGCTGGGCTTCTTGTATTCCATGGCAGAGAGATGAATTTAGGAGCACCTCAGGGCTGTTATACAATACATCAGGAAGTTCCAAAGAAGCTTCATTGTTTTTGTTTGTTTGTTTTTGTTTTGTTTTGGGTTTTTTTTTCTGAGGGAGAAAGATGTATATTTTGGAAAACAAAGGCTTCTAACTTAAATGTACATAAAATACTTAAAATGTGTTTTTATTTGGCAGGGGGGTGGAAGGGTGGGAAGGAAATGAAAATCTTTTCTTATGTACATCTGGAATTGCCTCTTAACTAGATATACTTCCAAATAAGAGTAAGCCAAGTAAACACCCAGTGGAAAAAATATTTTACAGCTTTGCTATTCCTAGTGGATACTTTCATTGGTTTTATTTATTCAAGTTCTAGTCACATCACTGGCATGGAAGAGATTTCATAAATACTACTGCTCTCTGCAAAGAATTTGCTTTGTATAAAACTGTGTGAGGTAACTTGTTGAATACCATCATTTGCCAAAGAGTATCAGGCCAAGGGTGGTGACTCTTCTAATTTGTTTGTAATCTGTGAACTCAAGTTTAATATATCCTGTGATGTGTAACAGGGCCTAAAATTATAATTCTTCAAAGTTTCCCTTAATTTTCTTCACAATGTGACATCAACAAATCATGTCCCCATAAATGCTGTTAGTCTCTCTCCTGTTTCAAGTCCCCTGTTTACTTCTGAAGAGTTCAAAGGTACATAAATACTTTGAGAATACAGAGAAAAATGATATTGTGCAGCTGTTAAGCAGAAAGGAGAGACAACCGCTGTCTACGAGCTTCTTCCTTTGTGAGGGATGTTACATGTTTCTGCTTAGTGTACCCATGTGAAGGAAATGGACACCTTTAAAACATGCAGAGTGAGGACATGTTTTAAATATTAACCTCAAACTTTTCTACCTCAGCCAGGACTCCCATCTGTTTTTTTTCTGTTTGATGCTTTTGCTTCCTGTTTTACTATGAACTTTTCTTTTTCTTCATTCCCACATTTTGTTTATGCAGCTGCCATTGTAGTTACTATTAACACAGCCACAATGCTACTAATGTGGAAATCTTCAACTACTCTTCTGTTTCTGTAGGATATTACTTTGGAGGAGCAAAGGAAAACAGAGTGGCTTTCAACAGTGGTCCTACACATTTTTTTTTACAAGCTAGTCAATTTGTATCACAATAACATTAATCGCTATGTGTATTTTAGTTGTTATGTTACAGTTAAGAGAGAGTGACTTCAAGCTCTTCAGCATTCTTCTAAACTGCCTTTTCTCTGGAAAACAAACAAACAACAACAAAAAGACATTTCTCTGTAGGTACTGTATGCAGTGGAGTAGCTAGCCTGTACTTCTATGTGTATTTCATCTCTGATGTAAATAGAGCTCTGTGCCTCTTATCTCCCCTTTTTATCACTAATGTATTTGTTATTTAATTCTGTAACAGAACAGTGTATATCTATAAAACTCTTTAAAATACGCTTAATGCAAAAATGACTCAGCTTGTCATTGAGGAATAATATTTGTAGAACCTGACTAGTATATAACTCATTCCTTCAAGTTCAGTTAAGTGGCATTTACAAAATTAACTTAATGTCTTACCTGTTCAGTATAGCATGTTAAGAATAGCTTCCACATATGTAAGCAATATTTTTCTTTCCTGTTTCTTCCTTAGTGACATAGAACCATAGAATCTTTAGGGTTGGAAAAGACCACTATGATCATCTACTCCACCCACCAACACAACCCATCCACTTGGTGGAAGACAAAAAAAAAAAACAGAAGCAAAAGTGAAATTGTCAACCATATAAGTGGAGTGGTATATCTGCATACCTTACATATCTGCTGCATCAGTTTGAAGACAGATGTTTGAGCCAGCATCTGCAAGAAGGAATTAAACACAGACAGCTCGAACAATACCATTAATAATTTTAATCATAATTTTATTGTTTATATTTATTATATAAATAATTATAATCATAATTTTAATGATATTTCAGATACGTTGATGCATTGTTCCTTCTTTATTTGGCTTCTATGGATTCGTTAATTACCAGACTGCAATTGGAGGATTAATTACAGATGCTAGAAGTAATCAGAGATATTCATATATGAACCTACTACAAACTTTGAAACAGAAACACTGTAGGTTTGCAGTGTGTGCCTACTCCATCCTGAAGTACTTAATAATGTAATAGTATTTGCATTCCATCAACATCAGAGAATTCACACAAGAGTGAATGGGAACAAGAAATACAGGGTGTCACAGCCCCACTAGATAAGACTTTCCAGGGGACTAGTTGTTTTAATTTTATTCATTTAAAATAGGTACATCTAAGAGTTAAGCATCTGGTCAGGGCTTGTGCTGTCACTGAAAACAGATGTTTTTGCACAGTGTGAAGTAGCTGAAGCAAGCCTGTGGGTTTGGAAGCAGTACATCCCACATGGCTTGGAAAGAAGCTGGGGCCACATCCTGCAGCCTTCATGCATCTGATAGCTCCTCTCTTGGGAGCAAGTCTCTACATACTGTGCACAGTCATGTCAGTCAAAGGTTGCCCTTAGCATTAGCAGAATCTCAGCACCACATAATTCTTTCACATTTGAAACATGTTTTCCCCTGCTAGTTGCATAAAAGAGAATTCACTGTTATCCACCGGAATGGTTTTGATTTGCATAATAAATCAATCTTATTTGCAGTACAAGATGCAGTTGTTAGCTGCATTTACACTGGTGAGGAAAAAGATGGTATCAAGTTTACAACTGTGCAACACCACTAGTGAACTCTTTTGCCTTTATGGGCCTAGTTCACAAATTACATATGAGTACAATAATAAAGGTGGGAAGTGAATCACCTCAAATTATGCATTATATGCATCAGACGGGTACACATTAGTACACAGAACTGTAGTTTTTAAGCCAGTTTCTCTGGCTCAGTTTCTCTGTAAAGGCACAAATGCAATAAGTGGAGGTATTGTAGTTGCTATAAAGTAAGTTAATTTTGACCTGTTGCTTTTGAGGTAAATTCAATGTCATTACAACTTTGAACTTAATACCAAGTAGATAGACCTCAAATGATTAAGTAATTGCCCTGTGTTGCTTCTTCCTCTGCCCATTACCTTATTCACATTAAGATAGACATTTAAAAAAAATAAAAATAAAAATAGTGCAGTGAGATATTCTTAGGGACACCAAAAAAGAGTCAGGCTTGATTTAGTTGATCGTTTCTTTTTGAGATTCGTTTGCACATACCAGTTAAAACTATTTTTATTTTGTTTGCAAAATGTTTTCTAAAGAAACTGCATCTCAGTGGCTCTTTGTATTGTTACTCTTAGCACATCAATTTTTCCTTTCATTTTTCTTGGGTGCAGTATTTTCACACAGCCACTCTTCAGTGAACAGTGTCCTGCAAAATCTACTTCCAGCATTTGAGGAGGTTTAAAAAAATACATATTTTTGAACCTAAAAGCACTGAAAGTGCTTCCATAATTTTTTGAAAAATGTAAAACTTTCCTACATCTTTATAGCCAAAATGTCATAGTGCTCAGTTACATGATGATGATATAAAACTGTAAACAACAAAATAAAGATATTAGCAGAACTGAAGGAGGCTGCTTTATTTTGATTGCTCAAAATTTGGAGAAATGCAAAATCATTAACCAATCCCATGTAAAGTTAATATGTCAAGTCCTTTCCATTTTCATAGTCAAGAGGGCTGTTGATTCCCTATCATCTGATAGGGAAGATGTAAGATGTTTCTTTAACCTGAAGTAGCTTTCTAAGAGTAAATCTTCTGGGAGGATGCTGTACTCTTCTCTGTGATAATACCATCTTTGGAGGTTTGAACTATCTTAACACTTTCAGGACATGATAGAGAGCTGTATCAGCCAACAGTACTGAGCCAAAGCCAACAGTCTGTAGTTTGGCTTAAGGAGATTGACTAGCATCCAAAATCAATTTATAAGGTAAGAACAGAAGTTGGTTAGAACTGGTGTAGACAGATGTTGATAAAGGAGGTGTCCTGTGTGAGGGATTTAGGGTCTGCAGCATTACTTAGGAATTAGACCATTATTTAGTTGGTGGGAGTACGTTATTTTGAAAGGGTCATGGTGGCTCCAAACATATCTTTTTTCTGGGTTTTAATGTATGGAAGCTGGAGAGAAAGATGAAAGAAAATTACTGAGGTATACCTTTCATTAAAATATGATTAACTGAAAGCAAAAAGAATAAATAGAAAGGGAAAATAGGGATGTGAAAGGCATAGAATACAAGAGACATTTTAAGAACTTAAAAACTCAAGCTCTTCACCTCCCTTGCCCAATGTCAGACGTGATCACCAGGAAATCAAGTGATTCCTTGGACGCAAAACATGGAGGGAATGTGATAAATGTGGTGATCGTAACTTGGTGGGATTCCTATCAGCTGATTTAATGCAGATTTACTCCTGATGCAGAAGTGGCCCACAGAAAGGAAAAGTGGTATTGGTTAGCTTGTTAGTAGCTAGTGAATGTATGCTTATGATAAACGTGTGAATCTGACATACCAAAAACCCCTCCTGTGCAAAGTTACAATTTTGACAGCAACATTAACTTGGCTGCACTGAAGACTAAAGCATAGTTTAGGGTGCAGAAAACACACCACACTTAAGAATTCGATTAATAATTGAAAAGGAAGTCCTCTAAAGCCTTCTAACATTAGAAAGCATGCACCAGTTGTAGAGTTTTGTCATGTAACAGATCTGCATGTAAGATTCAGTATAATATCTCCAGTGAGACTATTATACACCTCAAATAACAAACCACAGCTTCTATTAAATGTAATTGCTTCTCCCACCAGTACAGCAGTGTAGTTCAACACAGAACAAAAGCTGTTTTCTCACTTTTAAATAATCCCCACCGCAGGCTGCATGGGTAAGATGTGACTGGGAAACAAGCAGAGTTAATAATGGAGGAGGATTCTAAGGATGAAAGCAGTATGTTTTTCCAAAGAAAGAGACTGAATCAAATAGGAAGTAAACTGATCTACAGGGAAATCCTTTGCTAGAGGTCAGTGCTTCATGATAGTTCTCAGAAGAGGCAGAGCTGGGTGGGAAACCTTGGAAAACAAGGGTGCATTGAGTTACGTGTATCCAAACTCTGACAACAAGAGACCTTCCTCATGATATTTTAATGCATTTCACAAAGGAAGGTATCGTTATAGGTGGGAAAAATGTGATCCTAACAGAGAAAACTGAGTAAGCTCTGGCACTGATACAATAGAATCACTGTGAGAAAAGCAATAAAGTGTGTAGAACTGTGGCAATTATATTTTACGGTCAGGAAAAGAAACTGCCAAATATCTACTATGAGAAGAAACTATGAGCATAGCTTTAAACATTTCTAAAGGAGATTTATATGTGATTTTGGTATTTAAAAAAAAAATAAAAAAGCAAACAAAAAACCAAACAACCAACCAACCAATAAGCAAACAAACAAACAAAAAAACCTGGTATCAGAACTGAGTTAGAGAGTTATTGAAAATTACTTAAGAAACAGACAAAATGTCTAATATCATAAAGGACCTACAGAAAATTTTGGAAGACTTAATTTCACCTTGGGGAAAGAAGGGTATAAGGTTGAAATACTTGTTTAGATTAAGCAAAAAGCCCAGATGGGATACTTTATGGATTCTTTAAGAAGTGACAAGTGATCTGTTGGGTGATATGGCAAAATAATTTACAATGTTTTTCAGGAAACTGACTTTTTTTCAGACAGTATAAGAAAAGAAGAAAGATGCATCTGGAAAATACTCCAATTCTACTCCATGGCTATATATCTGAAGGAGATACTTGCAGGAGGAGAGGTAGCATTTGAGCTGGTTCCATGAGAGTCAGTGGAGGGAAACAAGCTAGAGCACAGTCATAGAATCGTAGAATGGCTTGTGTTGGATGAGACCTCAAAGATCATTTAGTTCCAACCCTCCTGGTCAGATAAATAGCATCCTGAAACTTTCTCTTCATTGACTGGAAAGGGACTTCAGAGTGAAAAGATTGGATAAAAACCTTGTACTTGTTTAGAAAAGTCCAAAGTTAGATCAAATGAATTTAATTGCAGGTACCAATAATTCCCTTGGATGCGGTGTAACTGGGCTCAGTGCAAGGAGTTCAAGAGACTAAGCTGGATTTCACAGGTAAACAAACACAAACGTGCACAGAAGTGAGAAGAAACAGCACCAACAGAGCTGCAGCTATCACATGATGTACCGTTAGCACTGCCTTCAAGGGAGGTGTAGTATCATCCTGGGAAAACTGGTCAGCAGAAAAAGTACCCTGCTCAGTTCAAGTGAGTTATAAGGCAGCGTTAAGAGTTTCTTCAGTCTACTACACCATGCATTTGTCTGTGATGTTGGGAATGAGAAAAAGGTCACCTCTGCAAATCTGCTGTTACTCTTCATCACTTGCATGGCAGCTGCACCCATGGGCAGATAGCAACCAGAGGCCACCTGTGCCTGGGCAGCTCATTCTCCAAGTCTGTGAAACAAGGCAGCCCTCTCCAGTGCCAACCTCCCTTTAAGACTTCAAAACTCTGTACACTAACCTTGATTCTTATATCTCAGTGTACTTTGGGGCTCACATCAAAAGTGGCGGCAGGTGTGTTGGTAATTCTCAGTGTTGAGCTCTCCCCAAAGCTTCTGGTCAGTTTTTCAAACCCAGTGTTCTGGGAAAAGACAAGACGACAAGAGTTGTAAATATGTAAGATGCTGCTTTTAATAAAAACAACAGTCTGTGGTTGAGCAGAACAATGTGTTGGTGGATTGACAGCTCACTGCTTTCATTTCCTCCTCAGTCTCTGAGCACTGTTGATGCTGCTGAGTTTTAAACAAAAACACGTACGGAAAAGGGTTATATCAAGAGATTATTTAAATACTCCATGTCATTCATCAGATCTGTTTTACCACCTACTGGAGCCGATTTTGGACCCACCACGCTACCCTCTTTCATCTCAGCAGTGCCCCTGTGCACATGCTGTTGCAGGACCACCCCAGGAGAGCAACCTGACGGAGAAAAGCCAGAAGGCCCCAGCAATCAGCTTCCCAGCCAAACAGCCTTGGTGGTGTGTTAGCATCCCACTGTGTAGCTATTTGACAACAATCAGTTGCTTACAGGTGGTGACTACAGCTGTGAGTTGTGACTAACCATGTGGTTTCCTCAGCCCGTGTTGGAGGGTGTTGCTGATGCTGATTGCAGCAACTGGGTTGGGATTCCCATCTTGCTTCTATCTTTGTTTGAGAGACGAGAATGGGAGTTATCCTGTGTTCCTCTTGGTGCTGCAGTTTCCCTCTGCAGATATACCTACCAGAGTGCAATGTGTCAGCGTGGGGTCCCAGCAAGGATATCTGTGGTCACGTTCTTACTTATATGTGCATGAAGAGGAGCAGCAGCAGCTTCTAGTAATCTGTTTAGCAAATGGACCAGGATGATTCAAACACAGGGACATAGTTTTTTACCTATTTGTGTATTTAATCCTAAATCCCTTGCTAAGAAATGTTGGGCGATCTATAAGTCTGCTCAGTACTTTCAACTGAGAAGCAGCTATCAGAGCTTCAATACATACACTGTAATTAAATTGGTCTGTCTGGTCTGTATGCCCCAAAATGCTGGGAATTACTGCTTAATCCTCAGTTCTGGGAGAAAGGAAGCAGACCGGATGGGAAGTGGAAGCAGTAACCAGTATATGTGACACTGTATGAAAACATTACAATTTAAAATGAAAGGCAGCCTTTCCAGGTAGCTTTCACTGCGCTTTCGCAAATGTAATCTGATCACATATTTAGAACAGCTATTTTCAGTTGAGACCCTTATGAACTGTACTGTTAGTTAGCATACTTGGCACAGTTTAGCAATGGAAAATATTTCTTATCTGATTTGGCTGTATTTGTAAGTGAAAAACATGTAAAATGTATTTTGTCTTTCAAAACCTCTTTGATTTACGGTTATTGCATTCATAAAATATCAGAAAAATAGCCTGTGAACATCTATGCAACTGTCTCTGTAATTCTTTGGTAAACATTTTATGTATAAATAGCAATGTATTTTACACGTGTAATCTAGCCTTGTATAGCTAGAGTGTGGGGTTTTTTTGTTTTTGTTTTTGTTTTTTTTTTTTCAGTAGTATAAACAATCTTAAATGTTTCAGGATGTACTCAAAGCTCTGCCACTCAGCCATGAAGGCAGAGATGGACACATCAGCAAGAGGCTGCAGAAGACAGATTTATATGTAATATTGGTGTTTCCATACATCTCTTAGAAGAATAAGGAAAGGAAAATTAATCCCATATAAAAGCATAAGCTTTATATACATATATATTTTTGCAAACTGGTTTTAGTGATGTTTAGACCAGAATTATTTGAAATTATCAGAGAAAATAAATTGTCAAGGAGGTTCTTCATTAAGAGGGCACTTCTAATATATCTAAACTGCAGATTGTCACATAAAATCATACGTGTCACTTTGGAAAAGGGTATTCAAATGGTATTGAGTGATTCCAGAGTAACAGTGAGGATGCTGTGAGATCATTCTGTGCTGACAACGTATGTCTTGAGAATATAAGGTGTTACCTGAATAGGACTGTCCAATTCCTACAGCTTCTTTCTCCTTTGAACCATGCTTTTTCTGAATATGTATTAGAGTATTTTAGCCATTTCTTACCCATAGTCCTTTCAACAAGAGAAGATTTTGTGAAAGAAAAGATTCTTTAACATTCTTTTTCATGTTGTAGAAAAGGCTGGCTGCACAGAGCTGGCTTGAAAACAGAGGAAAAATGGCCTTTTTCCATTATTGAAACATTTTGGGTTGACTTTGAGAAACGATTTATCTGAATATATTTGAGAAAAAAATATTGTTAGTGTTTTAAATTGATTATGAATTATGTGTCTTTCTGAGCAAAATCATTTTAGAAGTGTTTGGGAAAAATACTTTCAAAATTTACAACTCAGTTCTCATCATTTCTTTTCACATTTAACTGTCTGTTTTATTCAAAGGTCCAGAAAATGTTAAACAAAAAACAGAACTTCATCACTTCATCTTGATGGATGGTGACTGTTCAGTCTGAGAACTAGATACCTCTGCCCTAATAATTGCAGTCTGAAGAATGTTTCTTGATAAAACTAAGAGGAGAGTTGTTGACATTGTTGCCATAAGCCATAACTGTGGTTCATCACCCTCCTTATACTTTCCTGCAGTCCTTAGTAAGTATATTTATAAATTCATTCTGTACTTATTATTATTACTTACTGCTCAGTGTTTTCTTAATTTTCATGATATAGTAAATCCCTCAACCTCTGCATTAATTTTGAAGTTAGCAATGAAAAGGCAACCTTTGTGTTTACAATTGGCAGATGGAGCTGGAGTTAAACTATCAATTTAGCTATAAAAAGTCTTCACAAAAGCCAGTTGGGTTGGCCATCTCATATTGCATTTCCAATAGAAATTGGAGGGTGAGGTCAAAAAACTGTGTTTGGCAAATACATTATTGAGAGCAATTGGTTGTAATAAAGACAGGAAGCATGTTTTTTTTTTATGGAAAAGGGCAGAAGTGTTTTTATGTATTAAGGATGGAAGAAATCATCCTATTAGATTCAGAGACAAACTTTGTAATATATACACTTAACACTACACATTCACTTCTCTAAACATTCTCAAAAGATAGAACATTAATTCTCCCCAACTGACATCTGTTAGCTGATTTATCCTTTCATTGGCCTAATGTTTACGAATATTAGGGAGTGAAACAAAAAATAAATAATAAACACGCCATCTTCAAACCTAAAGTTTCACCAGATGGGTTTCATTTTCAGATTACCAAGTTGTGACAGTCAAATGTCCTCAAATTGATATGAATCCTGAGATTAACTTGCAGGGTTCTGCTGTCATTATAAACCCCAATGTGCATGTTCTCAGGGTGTTCACTGCAAAGTCAATCATGATGATCCTCGTACTTGTTCTCAGACCATCTGTTATATATGCATATATTACTCCAAAGATGTTGATTCAGAGTATTACAGAGTAAGATGGGAAAACACTTATAGAAAATAAATGTATAAAGACTTCTGTTGCCTCCCACAAACTGGTTTCAGTTTGTACCAAATTTTTCTCCCTCTGAACTTCTGTGCTTCTACTTCTCTGCATGTACTCTCTCAGCTATTAGTTGCTTTTATTAGTGAGAATGACTGTGTTGGGAGAGGGAGAGCTCACAACCCAGCCGGTATTAAGCAGTCTAGACGCTCACTATGCTTTGCAGTTACAACTCCCTTGCCTATTGCGTCAGATTGCAGGTTGAACTATTGACTTTGAATTCATCCTTTTGGTATCTACCTCCTTCACTGGCCTTGTGAGCTTTTTCAGACAGACACCTACCTGACTTGAACAGTTCAGGATCCTCTGATGTACTTAAACAGCACTCAGTGAACATTTCACAGGCAATTTGGAGGCATGGCCCCTGTTTTAACAGGTGTGAAACTTGGCATTTTCTCCTTGGTCAGAGCTCTCTCCTTCCCTCTCCCTGCCTTTCCTCCTTCTTTTCTTTCTCCTCCTTAACCTTGAAAACTCTTTTAACTTCCTGTTTTATTTGCCTCACTTCTTTGTAGAAAAAAAAACGACAACTTATAAAAGTCACAAGTGAAATAAAGGGTTGTGAATGCTATTACATGTCTTTGTAATTAAAGTTTGATTATTGTTCCAGTGCTGCCCTCATAAAAGGCTGTGTAAATACAGATGGATGGGAAGACAAGCCAATACAGAGCTCTTGTTGTTGTATCAGTTGCAGGAATACAGAGATAAGTTCTTCTCTCTGGGTTAGGGGCAATGTAGGCTAGATTCTTCAGAACCCAGAATTATACAAAGGCACTGAAACCAAAGAAACACCAATTTCTTCATACTTAGGCTAGCTAACACTTTTGCTCATCACAGTTTTCCACACAGTGGTTTTCCATCCTTCCAGGCACTGAGTGTGACAAACATGAACTAGACAAAGGTGATGGGACAGCTGTGCTCTTTCTGAGATTGGGGCAGAGCCTCTCAAAGACAGAGCAATATAAAGGTGTGTCCATCACTGAACCCAACATGTCTGTGGTTTTTTATCTGCCTGTTGTTGACAGCTCTCCTGCTGCTGCTTGCATTTAGCAGCAGCATTCCTTCTCCAAGCTGGCTTCAGCATAGCACGGTGGGGAGGTGAACCTGTGGATGTTGTGGCTCACTTTTGTTGAAGCTGAGAGCCTCTGCCCTTCAGTCATGGGTGTGTTTGTGGCTTGGGCAGGCATTCCCCAGCAATCTTTAATATAGCTAGATTGGTTACTGACATCAGTTCATCCACCTTAGCCTGGAGCACAGTGGAGGCCCACAGTGGACACCCAAGCATCTGGCCCACTTTTCAGGTGGGTTTTTCAGCTTCACGAGATGCAGCATCAAGTTCCTGGTGTGCAGGGCTGGTCCTGGGGCAGGCTGGTGGGCACTGCCCCACATCCACACCAGCACACCTTGCCACACACCCAGCCATCAGATTTTGTGTGTTTTTCTCCATTAGTTTTGTCAATCCAGCTCGTCATTTACTGTGATCTTCCAAACATTCTGCTAATTTGGCAGAAATTTGTGGTTCCAGTAGCTGTTACAATAAACTTTGCTTTATTCAAAAATATTTTTAATAACTATTTAATAAATAATGTGTACAGAGTGACCTGAAATTGCTGTGCCTTGAGTACTGTATTAAATCTGTTAAGATTCTTGTTGGTAATATTTCATATAACTGATCCAATTTTTCTTTTTCTATTTCCAAAAAAACAAAAATTCCTCTGTGTGTGGATTATTTAGAAATATTGTACAGATCTACTTATAGAATCATCTTATAAACACCTGAGATGTTCACTGGGAACTACATTAGTTCCCTGAACACTACTCCATGCTGAGGCTTGAAATTGTGCAGAGTTTTCAAGTGCAAAGTATCTGATGGAATAACACTGAAGTAAAGGCACTGAATTTTCTTTATTCTACTTGAATTTTAACTTTTCAGTCTGAGACTGATCAATCTAACGGAGTTTATTTAGGACATATGCTCACAAACCATCTGTCATTTGAGTAGTCCTATTGATTTATGACTTATTCATATATTAAAAGGTCTGAAGTATCTTCCTTTTATGTTTTGCTTTATTTCTTCCAGTGAAGACATTTTTTGGGTGTTTCTGTATTAGTCTTGCCTTGCAAATAGAGATGCAGGTCTGGACCTATCTGTGGCTATATGTTATTTTCAGATAGTCAAAGGAATTTATTTTATCAGATGAAAGAATTTCAGCTTGAAGAACATGGGTTGTTCAGTGTTGTCAAGAAATTCTTCCATTCCTTGGGTGTGTATGTATGCAAGAAATGTATAAGTCAAATATAGTGCTATTTTTTGTGTGTTCCATTCATCGGTATTGGTCTCTTTTCTCTTTATTTACTGTGAAGCCTTAGAATAGAAATTGCAATGCAAATTGGTAATCAGTCCCAGTAAAAACGATGTACTTGACCTACAGATTCTATCTTACAAAATAGAGGTAAGTATAAACAAAATATGATTGATCTGTTCTTAGGCATATCTACCAATTCGAGGTTCGTTTGTCTGTAATCTTCTATCATAAAAATGGTTTATAAGAACCAATGAATCAGGGTTTCTATGCAATGTGAAGCTGTTACTTTGGAATAAAGACTTATAAGCTTACCATAATATTTTTAAAATTACCTGTAATGTTTGCAAATAGAGACTTAGGCTTGTTTTTACTTGTATTGCTCATCCATTTGAGTCTTCCATGCTGATCAATATTTGGAAAAGACTAAGCCAATTTTTTTTAAAGTTCTTCCTGCAAAGAGCTGACCCACAGCTTTTCATCCACAAATGGCAAAGTATGAAGTTTTATTTCACTTAACAGAATTTAGCATCGCTGGTGTGAATGGAACTGCACATTCAGCTACCAAAGTGGAACCATGCTAATAGTCATGTGAATTTTACTGCAGTGCTTCTTCATACAGTGCTAGATTAAAAATAAATAAATACAATCAGAGACTGCACAGAACAGAGCAGGTGATTTTACAATAGCAAATGGAGGTAAAAGAAATTAGAACATTGTCAGTATTGCGTTCGGATATTAAAAGAAAACATAAGGCATAGCCCCTGAAGGTGGTTGATCACTCAGCAAATTTGCTCACTTCTGCTGCAGGCAATCTATAGGCACAATCTCAGAATAATTCAGAGTTTTTAGCTTTATCGTAAAACATTCAAATCATTATCAGTGCAGTGGTAGGCTGAAAAAAAATGTTAGAAAGCAGTGTGGGCTTGAGATGGTGCTGGAGGGAAATGGAGCCCCTGTTCAAATCCTGAATTGTATAGGAGACAATGGGAAATAGCAAAAGGGATGGGAAAGGAAACTGTTCCCAAAAGGCCGTCATCAGAATTGCTTTGTTGTCTTATCAGTTGATTTCTCTTGTTTTGTCAGTGCTTTTGCTAACAGCTTTGAGCTAGATTTGAAGTCCGCTGCAGTTTTAGAAAAGTTCTTTTTTCCCCTCCAGTTTTAGTCTTTGCATCTAAGCCTTAAGGGAGAGATTAAGTATTTTTTATCTTCTGCCTGCAGCATCTAACTTGCTCTTGTAAATGGGTTTGACTGAGTGCCAGAAGTTCAGTTCAGCATTCATGCCAAAAAGCCCACTGGAGCCAGTGCTGGACAGCCTTTTCTTATAAACATTTTGCTTCCAGAAAGATATAAGTTTAGTCTTTCCAAACTATTTGAAATTCAGAGTTTAATTTGGTAAACAGCAGTGATGAACTAAAACATAAACAAAACATTATTGAGGTGTTTCCCTCCAGTGTTTCCAAAACAGTGTTGATTTTCTTGTGCTAGATTGCTAAGAGTCCCTGAGGTAAATTTTGGAGGTCCCACAGGGGTGGAAAAGGTACTGCAGCTCTCACCAGGAGGCTGAGAGTGTGAGAGTCCTTGTGTTCGCATCTCTTTTCAACCAGATTTAGAGTAGAGAGCTGAGCTATGCTCTTGCTCTCAGATGTGTGCCCTCCTCATTGGTTTGCAGAGTGCACCACCAGAAGGGTTTTTCACTTTCTATCCCCACAGGTGGTTTTGCTTCATGAAAACAGTTAAAATGCCCTCTGGGATGCAGGACGAGTTCCATAGCTGGTATTCAAAACACTCTGTGCTATGCCTGGTTCATCCCTTCCATCTGCCCACTTAGGCAGAGGAGTGGTGATGCCCGTGTGAGAAGCAGCATCCTGGCCCATGCCTGGAGGAAAGGTCCTGCCTTGCTCCAGGATGCCATGGTGTCTGAAGAAAAGGTGGGATTTTGCACTGACCTTCCCAAGGGAACCAAGAGGTTCATCCCTGAACCGTGCTGGAGATTGGTTGTATAAGTAATTATAAGTAATACTCAGTGACCAGGCTTCAGGGAATGAGGGGCACATTGCTTCCTGCATGTCTTGGGAATCTGTGTGCAATTAATGATCCCCATAAATGAGAGATGCTGATGGTCAGGTATCCCCTCCATTTAATTGCAGGTCAATAGAGAGCTATTATCATGCATTTCTGAGGATGTAGTGCTATTATTTCACTTGATTATTTCTGCTAAAGTAGTGCACATGAGGCTAAGAAGCATCACTTTAGTCCCACAGGCTTTCAGATCCTGCAAGCAGATGGCTACCAGCATCAGAAGGGAAATGCAGAAACTAAAAGAGCTCAAAGTGACCGTACATAAGCATGAGAAAATACGTTCATTTAAAATGATAAGTTAAATAGTTGATGTGTTTCAAATGAGCATTTACTCAGAATGTCCCTGTTGGTGTGGGGCCAGTGAAAGAGTGTGAACACAGCCAGCAGTGTGTCTGTGGGCAAGGCAGGAGGGGAGAAGCAGGTACGCAGGGCAAGGGAGCTCACCCAGCTCAGCTTAGAAGGGGAAACTCCTGCTGTCCTTACACGAACCATGGCAGAGGGATGAACCAGATGAACCACGGATGGGGGAAGCCACCAGCTAGAACAGGGGGAACTGATTGCTTTCAAAAACCAAATAGCAAAAAGCAAGGCTAAAAATAATGCAGTTACATTCATGTTTTTAAAAACATATAGCTCAGTTAACAGGCAACAGCTGGAAGAAATGAACTCAAGTAGTTTTCTCTCCAATCTCCATTTGTAAAGAATACTTAGGAAGAAATTATGCAAGCTAGTTGTTGTTACATAGACGTGGCTTATGTTTAAGAGAGCCACTGCTTGGAAGTCAGAGGTAGGAAACCAGTGCTCTGAAATCTTAGTTAAAGGATTGTTTTATGGTAACAACTGTAGGATCTGATTCCACAAACCTTAAGCCATGTGAGAATGGCAAAAAGTCTCGTGGATATAAAATAATACATAACAGTATAGCAATATGGATTTAACATACATAACTATCAGAACCTTTGTCTATGTTACAAATAGAAATTTTAGGTCTCCACTTCGGTGCTAGACAGGGAAAATATAGAGAGGAAATGCATGCAGGTCTTTATTATATCTTGGGACAGAAATAACACTTCATTTTGCTGCAAGAAAAATAGATGGATTCCTTTTATGTCTGTGATTTCATGAACTTTCATTAAAAAATCAAATTCTATTTGTTACTAAAGATCATTTTTAACTTTTCTTTTTAAAATCTATCCAGAAAACACTATCCCACTTAAGAACACATAAAAGAAAAAAGTCATTCTGTCCTTTCTGTTTTCTTCCCCTCTTTTCTACAAGAAGTAACTTAAAATATGTGTGCTGTATAAGAACGTGAGCTGAAGTTTCATGTTTCAGGTAATCTTCTTTAAAATAATGAGAGTCTAGATTGCATCAGTTAGTTTAAAAACTGCTTTGCTATTGGTAGGGACAAAATGGGATTAGAGCCAAAACTTGACTGTGTTGCTGCCAAAGTCTGTATCAGATTTAAGACACATGCTTCTGCAAGCTTCCACGAAGGTTGTGAAAAAAAAGTTTTAATACAGAGTAGGATTACAGCTCTCTAGCTCAAAACATTGGCCATTACGCTACCATCTGAAGAGGCTGCTGTAGCACGGAGCACAGAACAGAGCAGACTGCTTAAATCTTCTGGACCACAGATGGATTTTGAATACCTCTTTGTGCCCTGATGGAAGATATAGTAACTTCATTAACTGGAACCCGTACCTGATCACTTGTGAGAGTGTAGCTGCGTGCATAGATACCAATCTATTTAAAGTCTTATCATGATTTTCTTTCAAATGTATCTAAAATCTACTCTAAGAAATTACAGTCTCTAGGTGAATCGTTCAAAATAATTGCTTAGAAGAGTGAAGAGCGAGATATTTACTCCCGCATGTTGGAATCCTTTGCGAATTTATAACAGAAATTTGGAAGCTTTTCTTGTCTGTTGTGGTGAAATGCATTTCAAAAGAGACGCCTCCAGCTGTATGACAACAACTGCGTAGTAACCTGCGGAATTAAACATCAGAATGTACAAACCGTGGGTGACTGTGAATATTTTCATGATTTCATTTCTGCATTTGCTGCAAGGATCTGACTATGAGAATGGATCTGTAAAGGTAGGCGATGTTTGTTTATTGATAATGTTAATGATCCACATTGCCAGAATTACACAGACCTCACGGGCAGGGTGGTAGGTTTCTAGCTGTTTTGATGAGGGGCTTGTTTGTGTTTATTTTGTTTTGATTTGGTGATTGTTGGTGATTAAACAGAAGTTTAATAACCATAGAGATAAGAGAATCTATAAAGAAGTTAAATACTTATTCACTGCTTAGTATTTCATCTCTTTGTATTAGTTATTCTTACTTATTTGTTATATATTTTGTTCTTTAATTGAACTCCTTGTATCACTCATGCAAGATAAAAGCAAAATACAAATCAAAAAGCAAGTCAGAGCACTTAGAATACTTTCCAAATGCAATTATTTTCCTTTCAGCTATTAAGAATTTCAAGAATAAGTATCCGGGTGTTGAAAATCTTCCTCTACAAATGATTGTTCATCAGTTGCTCACTTGTTTGCCAGAAATGTTCGTCTTTTATTTTATAGTAAGTGATGTTGTCCAAGACTTTGCAGTAAGCTGCAAGTAGTAATAGTAGGAGATAGTGCCTGGGAAGTAATCCTCCTTCTGAATGTAATACATGCAAGAAAACTTAAGCTGAAGTCTCACCTTGGTAGTAGGATTTTTCAGATCTGATTTTCTGAGACAATGTGAGAAAAGCCAGGACAATCACGTAGAAAAACAAGAACAAAAACTGGAACAGGATTCTGTGTGTGTAGTGTGTCCAAAAATGATTAATTCAGTGTGTGGTCCAGAACAAATTATTTGTTTCTCACTGACAAAGCAAAACAAGCTAATAATTCTGTTTTCACTTCAAAAAACCTCCTGCTTGCGAGAGATGACCACACACCAGCCTGTGAACTGCACTGCATATTGACCTGTGGTTTTGAAAAGAAAGGCTCAGTTGTGTGCTTAATTGCAGACTTCTGTTGCCGGCACAAGAACTTAGCAGTGGTGAGTGATGTGCTTTCACGGAGACTAATGGCTCACCCCTTTGCCAGCTCACTGTTCACAAGCTTTTAATTTACAACCTTAACAATCGAGTCTTCAGAATCAGTAAGACCATTGTAATCATTCTTATATACATTGCCTTCATTCTTCTATATGTTTCACTGCCTGACAAGTCACTGTTAAGTTTCCAAGACTATCAGAAGATACGGTATAGATCATGCTTTAAAGGGCTGTGTTTTACATATGTTGGCTGCTGATTACCAAAAGGAAAAGATGTTTTTTTGTTGTTTTTTTTTTACATTGCTTGTTCTGGCTCTTTCTGTATAGACAAGGATTTTGGGCTAAGCCACTGATTATTTTTGCTTTCATGTTTTACACTGTGTATTAGATTTATGGGTTGTGGGCTTTTGTGTGTGTGCATATGTGGACATATCCTGCAGAAAGTCCTTCATGTTACAGTGTTTAATGTTACAGAGGATTATGCATATTCTTACCAATTGCACCTCAGATTTTAGTTGTAAAGTGAGAAATAATGTGTTATAGTCACTTACAACATCTTCTAAAAGTTCTTTCAGATCAACAGCAATACTGCCTGGATAGGAACCCTGAGGTCAGGCTGTAGGTAATGCACAATTAATGGGACACAGGAAGGTTGCAGACAAGCAGTCTCCTCCCTTTACCCATTGTTACAGCAGATGAAGTAACCGAACTCAGCCCAGGTCACTTCAAGCTTTAAATCTGTTGATGGTCTGAACCATCAGCTGGTGTCAGTGTGGTATCATGTGACAGAGTTCCAGTGACTAAGTATTTAAATACTATATTTACCCCTTCCACAATGATACTAAGTAATATTATGAAAGTTAAAAACCTTACGAGCTGCTCTTGCTTCTCTACTGTGCTTGACTTTTCCTAACCCCATATTCTTCTGTGTAGTGGATTCTCTTTCATTTCCCATCTGCACACTCAGCCCAGTAATTCTCTGCCTGCCAGTCCCAGTTCTTTCTGTCCCCATTTTTGCCCTGTCCCTGTCCCAGCACCACTGGCTCCCCAGCCCATGCTTTTGTGCCTCTCATACTTTGAATAGGTTTCCCCACCATGATCCTTTTTGCACTACCTGTGCATCGCCTTCCTCTCCATTCACCTATCCTGGCATAGGATACCCTGCTCCTATCTCTGACTTTCAGGAGGTGGCCTCAATTTCTCAGCAGTAATCTCAGTGCCCTACTGAATCCTTCTGTTTTCCGGCCATGTCTGAACACAGTGCCCTCCTCCATCCCAAGCCTCTAGTTTTGTCTCTGTCTGCTCACCATTCATAAGTTTACCTTTTTCCTTACCCCAATTACTACTTCAGGTCTCCCAAACATTCTCACACTCCTTGGCTAGGACTTACATGCTTCTGCCAACATTCATCTTCTTTCTCTTCCACACTCAGCCCTGACACCTTCCTTTTCCACGTTAACTGACTCCTAAAAGAGCTTGAAGGAGAGGAAAGGTGTGCTCCAGCTCAGCTCCAGGCTGCAGTTTGGTCAGCACAAGTCACATCTGCAGAGATTTTAACTGCTAAATCCTGTAAAGTCACTGCTGAGCATCTGTGAGCTGCTGCTTACATTTGGATGCTTATATTTGGGTGGATTTTTGCATCAGGAGGCATATCCATGCCAACAAATGTTCCTCAGGTGTCCAAACTTCACATTTGTGGTCGGCCACAAGGTAATGCTAGACATTTACAGAGATGAGATTGGCAGAAAAGGCTTTTGCATGGATAAAGAAGGAGATTCATCCTCAACTGTGGTCGAACTATTTTGAGTAAGACAACACACCATATAGTCATAGAATCAGAGAATGGTATGGGTTGGAAAGGACCCTAAAGAACAGCTAGTTCCAACCCCCCTGCCATGGACAGGGACATGTTCCACTGAATCAAAAGTTATTAAAATCATTTAGAAGCAGACATCTGGCATGAAAAGTTTCAGCCTGAACACTGAACATCTGGCAATGTTATAAACAACTGGAAACAATCTCAAGATGGGAAGTGGTAGGCAACCTCAGTCTGGGGCAGGTATCTGACCCGCCTCCTCAACCAAACTCATGTCAAGATTGGCAGTAATCCCTCTATTTCACACTCCAGTTATTGGATTCAGAGTGCCAGTCTGACATACTAAATCCTCGGTGAACAATTAGATTTCCACATGGGTTTTCTGAAGACTGAGCATTAATGTTCTTCATAAGGAAATGCTTAAAAAATTCCTTGTCAAAGTGTTGTTCTGACAGTCTCTTACATTTTCGAATACCTCCGCTAGAGAACCGCAAACTTTACTGCCTCCCCCTACCCCCTCACCATTTTTCCTTTCCTAGATCAGTGACAGACATAAGCTAGTTTTTCCAGAATTTTAAAATTAGATACAGAGGTATGTCCTATATTCATCAAAGCTGAAGTGCCTTTTGCCAGTAAAAGCCGGCCGTCTGTCAGAGTTACTTCTGTCTTCCCACACTAAAACTGCCTCTCTAATGAGGATCCAGGTCCTGATCTCTGAGAGTCTGAATCTCAAGGCTCCCTGCCCTGTTCTGCCCCTTATTCTATGTACTGAGGGGAAGACAAGAGAAAGTGATGCCCATCTTATAACATACTCACAGCTTTCTTTTTCTTTTGTAGGCAGGCCTTCTCACTATAAAAAACTTTCTTTTGTTTTATTAGAGAGAATCCCATCATTAGTAGGCCTGAAGAGTATCAGAAGACTGTGGATTAGATAAGCTGAGACCTGGAGGTGAACGTGGCAATTCTCTCCTGCAAGCATATTTTTTTCCCAGCTTAACTCTTTTTTTAACCTCTACACCAAATATTTATAGAATCGTAGAACGTCTCAAATTGGAAGGGACCCACAGAGATCATCATCAAGTCCAACCCCTGGTTCCACACAGCACCACCCAAAATCAAACCCAATGTCTGAGAATGCTGTCCAGATGCTCCTTCAACTCCAACGCTCAGGGCCGTGCCCACTGCCCTGGGCAGCCTGTAAATGCCCACAGCCCACCAGTGAAGAACCTTTGCCTAACCCCAAACCTGACCCTCACCTGACTCTGCTCCAAGCCGTTCTCTCAAAACATATTGATACAGGCTTGAGTGGACATTTTTGCCCCAGCAGGTCTTAGATTCAACAACCTCATATTGACACTGTCAGCAGGACAGAAGTAGAAGCCAGATGCCAAACACAGCTGTCTTCTGGCCTGCTTTGCTGAAGATGGGAGTGAAAGAGCACTTACCCTGATTCTCAGCACCTAAGTGAAGAATGCCTTGCCCCTGGGTAGGCATGGAGATGCTGGTGAGCATCACACCATGAGCTGAAAGAGTTACAATGCTCTTTGCATTTCTCTCTTCCTAAAGTCAGCTACAGTCTCTCTCTCTGCAACCAAAAGAGAATTCTGCAACGAAACCTGAGCAACTCTTAAGCAGAGCTGGAAGTAAGCTTCCACCTATCTGATTGTCACTGATGCTGTTTTTCAGATAGTCAGATCTTCATAGCACTCCAGTAACTGCTTGCAAATGTTGCTGATTTTTTTAGAAAAGAGATAATCTAACAGATTTTCAGTTTCATAGGTTCTTTTCCTGAAAGACAGCTCCTGCAAGTACAGCAAACTGCTTAATAACTAGGGAAAAAGCACTAAAGGCTGTTGGAAACAATTTCTCTCTTCAAACTAGACTTTTCTTTCTTACATCCAGCTTCCTTTCAAAGTTACCAGACTCTTTGGGGTAACGATGATGAAAATGTGGTTTTCAAAACTGTTTTATTATCTCAGTTTTGTCTTTGCTACTCTTGATTCCCTATGATTACAATCTTCGATATGATATCCAGCGAACCAAAAACGTGTAGAAATGTACTTGCAGCACTCCTGCAGAACTGTTTGGCTGTGCTTTTATGTCAGGAGTGGGAAGCTATCATGGAGGTTGTGAAGCAAGCCATTTTGTTCCAATCTATCTACTCCTGACCTTCAGTCTACAGTGAGGGATAAGAGAACAATCTTGCACTGTTGCTATGCCACATGGCATCCGTTCTTGGCTTTTATCAGTTTGGAAAGGAAACTACTAAAACACTGCTGCTTTATCAAAAGCAGTTCACACTCAGGAGAAATAGCAAGAAAATTCCTATCAGCTGGTCTTCCAGTCTGGCCCACCTCAGCTGGTTTTGTAATTCCTGAGTACATAGCAGAGTGCTGAAAAGTGCATCATGCTGTTTAGACTGATCAGATAAGAATGAGAAATTCATTCCTCTGTTCAGCTGAAAGTTTGAAAAGAGGACAGCACTAATTAAAATTTGATGTCAGTCATGGATCGCTTCTGGAGCTCTGTAGAGCCAAAGGAGGCAGGTTCAGAGGGCAGTGGAGCAACTTTCAGTTAATTCGTGATCACAAGGCAACCAAAACAGGCAATCAGCTCAGGCTTGGCAAGTGTTACCGGTCTGAGGGTGGGTTGCTGCAGCTTGCTTGCGCTTTCTCCCCCAGAGAGATTTGTTTGTTTTTTAGCCACTGATGTGGTGGTTTTGATGCAGCACTCAGAGGAGGCAAATAGAGGTAGGAGAGGAACAGTCTGCCTGAAAATGAAAAAAAGTGGTGTAGACTCAGCTTGTGAGAGCTCTGCTGTGCTGGCTGCAAGTTTTGCTCTGATCACTGCTGTCCCCACTCCAGATTTGAGAAAGGTTTGAAGGCATTTTTTCTCCTGTGTGTCTACTTAGGAGGAAGAGATACAGTTACTGCAGGTGATAACTCAGTTATTTCTATTCATTAAAAGTACTGTACAGTAGTTTTTATAATTATCATTAGATGATTGGGATCTGTGTTTCTTTTAGACCTTTCTCACAGGGCAAGTCCAATTACAAAACTGGCCACTACTGTTTCCTGGGCTTCACTTTGAGATGTAATCCCAAACTTACTACATTGCCTGGGGGAAAAAGTGACTCAAGATATTTTGCTGCAAGGAGGAAATCCTTATCCCTCCCACTATTTGCCAGTCTCTTGTGTAACTTTCTGCCGGCTCCTTACCTCCCCAGTACATTTTGCAAATCTTCATAAGTCTTGCTGAGACTTGAAGGGAATGGGAACAAAACTCTTTGTGCCCCTATGACAGTTGCAGAGACTCCATTTGCTCATGGGAAGACCAAGCAGAATTTGTTCTTTTCTTTGATGGTTTTGTGAAAGAGGTATATGTGGGCTTCTGTATCAAGTAACAGCAGAACATCTGAGTACAGTATTTCATTTTGCTCAAATTAAGAAAACAGCCTGAAGGATATCTGTGTATTGTTTTCTATTTTCCCCAAGTATGAGCTAAAAGATATTACCATTCAGCCAGTGGGAGAATACCATTTAGGGTCCTTACTGTTTTTGCAGATTGGCACTTAGAAAAACTGGGTAACTATGTGAATACGTGAGATATGGCAATCCAGTGTGGGCACTACACAGATTTAGATAGCAGTGATTGTTCTGCTTGTTAGTGGGTCAGGATGGTTTTGTCAGATCCATGCTTGTAGATCAAAAGCATACTGCGTTAGTTTTGAGAACTCATTGTTGCTGAATGCAGAGCAGTCACCATTTGCATGTAGTGGGCGAAAGAATCATATATGTATGGTGTTAAATTGCAAAGAAGTTGCATCATGTTGCTGTACCAACCTGGTCTAGTGAGCAGCCTGGTCTAGTGGGAGGTGTCCCTGCCTATTGCTGTGGATTGGAACTAGATGATCTTAGAGGTCCCTTCCAACCCAAACCATTCTATGATGCTATGATTCTATGATTCTATCGTATGTTACGTTGCATGTAGAGAGTATGCCATACAATCAGGCAAAACTTTTCACTTCAATTGGCAGTGTGACTCAGAAACCATGTCAGGATATTTTCCTGAACTGCTAGGGAAATATTACATAATAAAAATTACAATTCCAGGAAAATGTGTGCATGTGATTGAGGTAACATAAGTTCACTCAGCATTGGCAGTGGATCTGCTTTGAGAAGTGACATTTGGAAATCCGGCAGTTCAATTGGCTAATCACACTTCCAAAACATTTGTCAAGGGTCTTGGGGCAAAAACAGAACCTATGGAAGCAGTAACTGAAAGAACCTTCATCACATTAAAAAATATTTTCAAATATTGAAAGAACATACAATCATCTGATTTTATTCAATTCTCCATTACTGAGACATTCCAAAATCTTTGTCCAAACCTCAGAGATTTCCAAAGACTGGACAAATATAAAAGAAAGTGACTATGCTCTGGATATGTTCTTTGTAAAAACATATAATATACTATTTTTAACATGTGTATTCTGTCAGATTGTTAGCACCCAGCATTGTGTAGGATGAAGAAAGTGCTGCGTATTGTCTCTAGCTGTATTCTGTGCTGAGCATCATGTCTGCCTGAACGCGTTGCTGCTGTGTGAGATGATACAACCAAATACAGAAGGAGAGCTTGAGAAAGCATACTGTTGGATTCCCATAGCTGTCAGTAGTATCTGGGACATACAAGCAAATTATTGCCAATGACAATCTGTATCTGTCCTTTTATTGACCACACAAATGTACTTCCCATATTTATCACAGGAGAGGCCTAAAGGCAAATTTGCTGCATAAATGAGTAGGCTTGAAAATGAAGAAACTCCTCACCACATAGACCTATTCTTTTGTTCCATCTCTCCGATTCAGTTTTCCATCACTGCCCACAAAATGAGGCACAAATGAGTGCTGTTCCCTTCAAAAGCACACTTTAGCTGCTGTGAGGATGTTTCTCATGAGAGCAAAAGATCTGGCTATGGGGAGTGAGATTTATTTAATGAGAGTTGTAGTTGATTCTCAAAATATTTACTGGATGGAAAAAAAAAAACAAAAAAACCCCTCATTTTGGTTAAAAAAAATCATCTGGCTAAATGTGGGAGATATTTTGATAAAACTGTATCTGTTTCTAATTGCTTTAGACATGTTAAAAGTAAATGAAATAATCATGCTTTCATTTCCAAATCATGTAACATTCTTCTGTTTTCACTTCTTTGCTTTGATATTTTGATTCATTCAAACCAAATGTTCAGAGAACAACCAAAATGTCTCATCTCTGAGGATTTTGATAACGTAACCATGCTACTAAAGTGCAAGAAGTCTGGTTTGTTAGCTGTAGCACCATGAAAGATCTATTCTAGTTGAAAAAAAAACTATTCAAAATATAAAACAGCTGTTCTCTTGAAGACATTGGGTATCTAATATGATTTACTTGTGCAAGCGTATGATCTTCAGGTGAATTAGAAACTGTCAGTACCTGAAGTATTAATCTTAGAAAATGGGTAATTCAGTCTCTTGCCCTCACTGGGAACAAGACTGGAGCCTGGAAGAGAAGAGTCTGGAGAGAGCACTACCATGCTGAACCGAAAGGATGGAGCAGTCTGGAAGTTGCTTCTTCTCCAGTTTTGGGTCTTGGTCAAATGATACACTGACGAAACTTTATCCAAAGAGACTCTCAATCGTCATATCTATCAGTGAGAACTATGAACCTCTCAGATGAATGCATCCATCAGTCCCTGCACCCTCATAAAATATCAGATGAAACTATTCGTTTTGTCACCTCGCATTCCTCCCCAAAGCATACTTAATGTACCTGTCAGTCCTTTATGTGCCCTGGCCATTTACTGCTGCTCTTCTTATGGGGCGCCGTGCCATTTCAGCAGCATTGGCACACACGATGAGTGGCTATATCAACATATTCACCCTTCTCTGAGAGGAAGCAAGGGAAATAATCTTTAACTCTGGAGGCAGACGGCAGAGAAGTTTGGGTGGGGAAAGCAAAAGCTTTGTTTCCCTGTGCCTGCTCTGCAAACTTTGAGCTCTAGTAGAGACTGATGAGGGTGGAGAGGTGACCTTCAGGCTTTCCACCCAGAGTACAATTTACTGCTCCTCCTGCAGCCAGAATATACATCTCTGATGCATTTATATTTTGTTTGTCGTATGGAGTCTTTCTCTGATGGAAAAATGCTATGGCAATGGATATATTTGAAAAGCTGAAAGAATTAGCAGACAAATTGAGGCCTCAATTTTCTGAGAGGACTGTGGAGAAGAATAAGTGTTGGTACTTTCCCAATAAAACAACTTATTTGACTATCATATAACTACATCTGATGCAGCCCTAGGGTTTCTCAACAGTATTTCAGTCCCTACTAATTTTATATTTGGTCAGAGATGTATGAGGCCATTTCCAGCATCTTAAAAAAGATATTCAGTCCAATTGCATATTTTTTGCAATCTATTCAGTAAATACAACTGTACTCTTTCATTAAAATTTTAATGAGAAAGCATTAGAGATCCTTTTTAAAAAGTAAAAGCTAAAGGTCTGCCTTACCGGACCCACAGTCTACTAAGAAAATACAGTCCTGATTATCAACACTGTGACTGTGATGATGGCCGAAATGATGTCCAGTTTGGATAAGTCAGTGCACTGAGAGAGATCATTTTTTTTTTCCTGAGCATTAAAATAGATTTTTCTTTAAACAGTCACAATCTAAAAGTGCAAGCTCTTGAAGATTCATCCATGCTAAAAATTATTTGAGAAGGAAGAGAAGAGTATTAGTAGGAAGTCAAAATATCTTGTTGTTTTGACTCTGAAGTCACAATTATTGTACGTAAAAATAGCTTCTTGGTGTACTAGTAATACACAGATAATCAGGCACCCAGAGAGGATAGAGTCAGTGATGAGACAAGATAGAAAAATTCATACATGATAGCAAATCAAAGTTCCAGTTTTAGTGGAGCCACAGTAATGCTAGAAATAATAGTAATGATGCAGATCATCAAAAGGGGTTCCCCTTACTGCAGAGATTCCATGGAAGTTTATCATCTTCACCAAGCAAATGGCCATGCAGTACCTTCAGGCATCACAGATGTGTTGACTCCACAATGGCGGGAGCTGGCCTGTTTTACTGCAAAGAGAGATCAAAACTTTTCCACAAGAATTCTTTTGCAATCTAGAGAGACCCTGGCCACATCACAGATGATACTACGAGCTACAGCATGATTGAGGAATTACCCCCATGGCCTTGAGGTAGGGAATCAAGTGCATTCCTCCAACCAGGCAACTGCCAGTCCTTGTGTTCAGCCATTTCCAGGTCTTTCAGGTTTTGTTGTAGTTTCTTGTTGTTTATATTTGTGTCCTTGAGAAAAAGTGACCACTGTGCCTCAGCAGCAACTGTGCTTTGGGTAAGAGAGGGAATTTCATCTCATATGACTGCAGAGCTAGTGATTGACTCCTAGAGAGTGAATGGAGAGAAAGAGGCAGTTTGGACACATTGTAGAATGAAATGAATGTTCAGTCAAAGCATTTGTTTTTCTCACTTCACTGTTCTAAGAACCTCAAATAACAAGTTCATGTATTCAGTCAGGTGAATGACACCTATAAGATCATATTTTTTGAGTTATAATAGGTTGGCTGTGTTGGCCAGGAGCAGTAGGAAATATATCTCTGCAAGATGAGCCTGTAATATTGATGAGATCATACATTGTCATAAAAGCACTTCGTAGAATGCATCAGAGGGGGAAAAAAAAAAAAAGAAAAGGGTATTTTATGGTGTAGCATGCATAACAGCAAAGTTTCTTTATATTTTTATGTGGTGATGAATCATAAACCTTGTATTTAAAACTTGATTGGGTCTAGTTCTGAGAATAGCCTACAGGCAGCATTGTAACGGGAGGAGCATTCGTTCTCAAAAAACACTTCTGTGTTCGTCTTCTACATGACTTCTTTTGACACGATTGTGGCTGCTACTGCTGAGCACCACACCCACATACACTTTGAAATGTTCTCACTTGCTGCCAGTACTCTTTGTCAATGTCCAAGTGCCCTCAGTTTGTGATGAAACCTCCTGACCAAACTGGCTAATTTTGAAAGACTTAGTTCAAACTTAGCTTAACCATGGTTGGCCATGTTTGTAATAAAATAGCATTAAGAGAACCACGACTCTTTGCTATGAAGCTAAAATCTGCTTTCCTTGGCAAAATAAAGCTGTTACCTTCTTTTCATTGTTTAACAGCTGAGAAGGTGGGTCATAAAACAGTGCAAGGTTATTGAGAGGTTCCTCAATCATTTGTCCTGGCTCCAGATGCAGTGATAATGTTGAAGCTTTCTGTTGGTATTTGTGCAGTGCTTGACACAACAGCATCTGTTACCATAAATCAGAAAAAAACATTCCTTTTCAGAAGGGCTGTTACACACAAGTATAACTTTGAGCAGAGGTTTATGTTCCACTGTGGATAAGAAGTGCTGAGATGGGGGTTTAAGGAAAGTAGTTTTGATATCATGTAAGCAAATGGGATGTACTTGGGTTTATTCATGGATTTTGATAACCTTTATTTACGCCTGTTCACACATACAAAATATTATTTACCATTCATCTGTTTCCTTAAATAAAAATATTGATAGATACTGGACTTGAAAATAATGAATTTTGGGTCCCTAGTATGTGTTTGGGGTAGAGGTCCTCAAGAAATTTAGGACCTTAGTGGGCCTTTCTTTTACTATTGCATTCCATACAGCTTTTCTTTTAACACAAAATACCTCCAGGAAATCTTGAATGGGCCAAACATATCATTAATGCAAAGATTATCTGTGACATGCTGGAAAGAGTGGAACATATGAAAATGTATTACTTGTATTCTGCTGGCTCACTCAGACATCAGTTTGAAAAGGGTAGGGTGCATTTTCTTAGGCAAGAAACCTAGGATCTTGCCAAAAGTGGAGAAAAGCATGGTGCAAACTGCTGATTTGTGCCATCTGATAGGAGACTTTAAATACTAATTATCAAGAAAAGGCACTGTTTGAGCAGTGCAGACTATGAAATTCTGCATGTGTAAAACATGACACAAAAAAAACAAATGTTTGACTGTCATAAATCAAAGGGTTAATGAACTCGCATATGATTTAAGCTAGCTTCCAAAGTGGTAAAGGCCACTGAATGCATCAGTGCCCTTTTGTTTCTTTCCAACACTAACTACTTTTAGGGTTTTTCTGGCATCTGTGATTGCTAGGAAGAAGATAGATAGTCCATTATAGTTTCTTTTGGAAGAGCAGAGGTTGTAATTATCCAAAAATCACAATACTAGCCCAAGTTATCATTTCCTGATGTCAGTGACATTGCTCATTGCCCAGTACAGGAAAACAGATATTCCTTTATGAGTTGAACAAAGTTTGGGAATATACGGGTGGTTACTGTTATGAAAGCCGGAAAACTTCATCTGAGTACAAATCAGACTTTTAGCTCTGGGTATGAGATCTATTTTCATGCTTTGAAAATCTAGTACCTTCACTTTAATTTGATATACCTTATTGACAAGCTCTAGAGATAAGAATGAAATACTCAAACCTACTACTTTTACTTTAATTCGATATTTCTTATAGCTGAGCTCAAAGCAAAAATTTATTGTAGGCAATAACATTATGTACAGAGGTCACTCTGAAAGAAATGTTGCCTATTTATTTCCATGGGAACTACAATAGATACAAAGAGCACAATAACACCATTTGATAGAGCAAATTCTTAGCTATAAACACTAGTTTTCAACACAGTCATCACCATTAGCTCTGTATTTTTGCCAGTAATCAGAAAGAGTCAGCATGCCAAGCTCATAAAAATCTACACCAGTGGAAGTGACCCACTGTTTCATAGCTGCTATGATGGCATCTTTGCTAGGAAAATGTTGCCCACGCAGCTTGTCTTTCATCGACCTGAACAGATGGAAGTCAGAAGTTGTCAAATTCAGACTGTACGATGAACGTGGTAGAACAGTCCAGTCAAGATTGGCAGTGAGTTCCACACTCTTCAAACTGGTTTGGGACCTGGCACTATCATGTTGCAAGACAAAGGTTTTCTTCTTTGAAGATTTCCAGTGATATGGCTTCAGAGATATTTTTTTTCTTCTTGGGATCATGTAATATACATCGTCTTGACCTTTTATCAATGTCTCTTTCTCTCCTTTCTCTGTCTCCCAAGCCTTAATGGAAATTTTCACATTTTTAGGGCCAGAGATTACCATTTTTCTAACTATGTAAGTAATGCCAAGTGCAGTAAAGTCCTTTTCCACAACTAGATTTCAGCCAATAACCATGGTGACGGCTCATCTCAGCTAACTACCAAGATCTGTGACCTAAGAGAAGGGGGATGAGGGCAAGGCAGAGAGAGAAGTGGATGTTCCATTACACCAAAAGGTTGACCAACTCAGTGTGAGTTTGGCTTCATTATACTTGCACCTGACTCATTTCTTAATGCTTCAGGGGAAGAAAGTAAAAATACACAATATCAAAGGACAGTGGGATCCAAGCAGTACAAGATGATAAGAGCAGAGTGGCAAAACTTAGAGGTGGAAAGTAAGTGAGGAGGGCAGAATTGAGGAAGATGGCACCATGATAGTGAGAGGAATCTGTAAGGAAGAGCTGTAATTATCAAAGAAAGCACAAAAAAGGAGTTAGGGATCTCTGAAAAGTTTGAAATAGCATATGCAGGTGGCTGCAGTCATGAGAAACAGACAAAGTAGCTCTGTTCCTCTTGCTATTTCTCAGGATTTTGAACTTCCATAAATGTCAGTGGAGATTTGGCCTTTTTGCATGCTGCCCATTCAAAATCATTGTGAGAGTGGATAAAGTCCTTAACCATCACATTTGGGGTAGATTTAGCAAGCTGTTAAAGAAGAACCTTCTTCCAATTTCATATTTTAAAACATTTATTCATCTATGTGCAAAGCCACACTCTTCAAAGTGCGTTTTTTGTTTGTTCGTTTGTTTTCACACAGCCAGACTATGTTTGTCTATAACTAAACAAGGACTGATTTCAAACTGTTGTACATGAAAGAAGTATTCACATCTGTGTAGTATTAACAATCATAGCGTACGCCATCTATCGTATTATCTGAGGCCATAAAATGTTCTATGTTTTCCTTTTGATGCTGCCCTTTTCATAACAGGCTGACTATAAATGTTTGCTTGGGAAATATTTTGTGACCACACAGTATTGATTGCCACTGTGCCATGACAAGAGAATGTTCCATCTGAGGCTATTGTGCCATGTCCTGCTGGTGTGGATTGCTACCTCTGTAGTCAAAGTGTATAAGGATGGGAAACATCTGAAACAATGAAAAGTTTTGTCCACGCTCTAGAAAGTTTAGAAGTATATATTTGGTGAATGTATTGTAATGGTCTCAGTGAAGTCAAAACAAATATGTAAGTATTTATTGCACCTGTTTTGGCACCCAGGTAGATTGGAACAAAATGAGATGCTTCTCTTCAAACATTTTATATCCCAGATAATATCAATTTGTACTTGTTTGACCAGAGATCCACAACGCAGATAACTCTTGTGGCCTGGTAAGCCTTTGCTTGCTGGCCAGTTAAAGCTCAATTTCAAATGAATCATGCTTTTCAAGTATTTCTATTGCTCTGTATTTGCTGCAGAGGGAGCTGAGAGCAACTAGGCCACAGACTCAGTAGATGTCCACGCTATGAATATCTACAGTTCCTTGAGATTCAGTGCTCTCTTAATATCTGTCTTTGTCTTCCATTCATTGTCATGCCTATTGTCTTTAGTGCTCAGAGCAAGAGACAGCACTTTATCACAGTACTGGTGTTGTTATGGTAAAGGACATCAGCAAATTCTGTATTGGGTTGCTGTGAAAGTTATAAAATCAGCAGAAAATCCTGTTCCCTCCAGTAGGAAGTCAAATACAAGAAGAAGGAACAAAGCTATTATGGCATTGTGCTGGGAGGCAATTGACTATACCATTAACCCCAGAGCATGGGTGCTTATTAGGATAATAAAAGGGTAAAGGCAGCTGATCCACTTCGGGGTTGAATAGCCTTGGCCACACTGAACAAGGTATGAGTTGACAGAGAAATGATAACTCAGTTCCATGGATTCTGGATGAGTTTTGGATGAACATGGTGTAGTTAATTAGGATTAATCTCTAATAACTACCAAGAGAAACCTGTAATGTGTACTGTTCTTTCCATTTCCCTTGACTACTTTTCCAATTTTCAATAACAGAAAAAGAAAGGAACAAAACTGACTACTGCTGACAGGTAGGCTTCGTCAACACCACTATAATACATCAGTATCAGAAGTACTGTTTTCTAATTACCGCAGTTCAAAACCTACCAGATATGCATTTTGGGTATGAAATAGAAATTGTATTAATAAAACTTATTCCCTTTTCCATACAGTAACTATTTAGTAGGCCTAAAGTCAGTGAATTTACACATCAGTGAAATTCTGTAGCTTTAGAAATATAAAAATACTTAAAGTAGTACAAATTATTGAGATAGATAAGCCCAGAGATCTTTCTGTACCATGTAGCATGTGTATCTATGATCTTAGGTTTAAAATTACTAGTAATCATTAATAAAAATACTTGATATTTAAGTAAAATAAATGGAAACACAAGTTTAAACTACTGACTTCCACAAGGAAAGCGGAGATGCGTCTTGTCATTTACAAGATACCATCATCACATTTTACTGGTTCTCTGTAATTTTGTTCAAGTTTAAAAGTTTTAGATGCTGATCCAGGCTGAAAATCTTTTTACCGTAGACAAAGAAATCTTGTAAATGCTTAGTTGAGTTCAATTTTAATATCTTTGATCCTAGTACCTCACCACATTGCGTCCTATACTCATCTTTTGTAGAGTCAAAGAGACATACGTGGATGGGAAAGAATATAAGCTGTGGTTCTTAGAACAAATAACGCATTGTCCTCAAGTTGAATTTCAGCCTTCCTAGATCAGAAAAATTCTGGGTATCTTGTTTCTAAAACTGTCTTGCAGTTCAGTTGCTGGTGCTAATTATTCACATTCCTTTTGACTTATTGTCCATATGTATTGAGATGGGCTTTCTAGTTTTCATCTAATATGAAATGTAAGAGAAATCATATACCTATGAAAAACAGCCATCTTTATAATGAAACATGGCAACTGGCTGGAGCACAATACATTGTTCCATATGGGCATAAAAGAAGAGCAAATAATTTATTCTGAGTTAACTGCTTAGGGATTTTTAGGTCAGTGAAAGGTAATTATGCAAAAATGAACTTGGGCAGTATGTACAAGTTAACATCTGTATGATTGCAAAATAAATGCTGCAGATGTTTTAATAACGAATAACAGATGTGATTAGTGCCTAGGTTTTAAATCTCATCTAAAAATCTTAGATTCTTGTAGGTAACTCTTCCCCTCACCTTTTCTCCAGCCTTATGAAAAACACTAGCTGGCTACTGGTTGGGACTGCTAGCTGCTGTCTATCTCATCACCAGCTCCTATCTTTCAGCTTTGCCTATAAGATGCAGTGCATTATTTATGAGAGCTGGCAAGGCAAGCCTTAATTTGCAAGTCAAAAAGTACAGTCAACTGCATGATCAGAGAGCGCAACTGAGAGCACCACCCAGTGCAACACAGTCGTGCACAATGATAACCTTTTGCTTGGGTTGGAGGCAGCAGTTTTCAGCAGACTCAGTGAGTCAGTGGAAATAAATATGCAGTGTCTTGGTAAAGGCGTAAACACAGATGCTGAAAGGCAGCAGCCAAATAAACGAGTACTGCTGTGGAGTGCTCTGCATTAAATTTATGTTAAAAAGGTAACGCTTAACAACTTTAAACTGATGGGTAGGCCTCTGTTAGGAGCGTTCTACCATGGGAGTGAAGAATGGTCATATACACCAAGAAGGTAGAAAATGCAATGACTGATGTAACGGTGCCGCACAGCCAAACGTGGAGATTGGAACTGAGGCCGCCTTGACTGCCCTGCACATGAGCCAAATGGTAGGGTGGGAAATGGAATACATACCTTGCACTTTGCAGTATGTTGGATGTTGTGTTTGCCCAACAGGTGTATAGGCCCTTGTACTCAGGGCAGCTTCTGGTTCTATCACCTTCTCTTGCAGTGATGTTTCCTGATAGACACCAGTTTTGGCACCTGAGGTACTTGCTGTAAAGCTGAGTGGGTTGTCCACGCCAGCTGAAGTCACTAAGATTGTGAAGGAGATCCAGTGCTAGTGTGACATGCTGGCACAGGCACAGAAGTGACTTGATGGGTTTCCTAGGGACACAGAGAGTACGGCCTACATTTGTCAATCAGCTTCAGTCAGTCGGTCTGACTTCAGGTACCATCAAAAACAGGTAGCTGTTGTCCCATCTATTCTTAGCTGCTCTCAGCAATGTGCTGCCTCTTGTGCAAGAGCATCCAGAAGCTATGTTAAGGTTCTGGCTTTTTCATTTCCTCCTTTTCCTTCCAGAGGACATCTCTGTCAGCACTGGAGCGATCAGAGCAGCAGATCAGGAGAGCATCCAGCCTGGAAGAGCTCCTTCGAATAACTCATGCTGAGGACTGGAAGCTGTGGAAATGCAGGCTAAAACTCAAAAGCCTGGCCAATTTAGACTCCCGCTCTGCATCACATCGCTCCACCAGATTTGCTGCTGCTTTCTATGATATCGATACACTGAAAGGTAGGTGTAGGATTGCATCTGAGTCTAGCTGCAGCTTCAGGACTGCTGTTTCTTACTTAGTTATGGGTTAAGTACCAGGGGTTTCCTAGAAGACACCTGCACTGGAAGCAGCACAGTATTCATGGAAAATGACATTGTATGAAAAAATGTCAGGCAACAGCCTGCGTACATCTCCCTTTTCATAGCCAAATCAGGCTTATTGTGCTGTATACTGTCCAAAGGAAAATTCTATTATGTATGGATCTGTCAGTCCAAAGACAGACAGGAAATAAACATGCAAAGAGTGGTCTGGAATGATGGGCTGAGGGGCTTGCCAGTGGTGTTGTGCCAGATCCAGGAATTTACTTGCAGGCAAAAACAAATGAGCTTTACAACAAGCATTGAAATTCCATTTTTTATGAGGTGCACTCTGATCTAAGGCACTGCATCAACACTAATGTCTGGGTGGGAACTGCAGGAAGGAGCTATTGTCCTAATACTCTTGCTCTGTTTGAGAAAATCTCTCAGGAGAAGAAGTAGTCTTTGAAACTGCCAGTCAGCACCTAAGTACAGAGAATCACAAATTTTCCTTCTCTTGAAGCAAAAATGAATGCTGTTCCATCTAAGTGAGAGACATGAGGGCCATTGTATGATGTATTGATGTAAAATAAAGGATCGATTGCTATGCTTCCATCAAGGAGGTGGATATCCTACAACAAAGCTACACTGTAGCCTAGCCAAGTAGTGACAAAACTATTTTTTTGTTCAGATTTGAATATGAAGGGATATGATCATATCACTTTCCTTTGCGGAAATCAGATATTGCTGATTCTGTTCCAACATCACTATTACAATAACCACAGCTACATTTGCACACCATTAGTGTCGCTTTCATATCTATTACTTCTACATTTCAGTTAATTTATGACAAAGCAAAGGCTTTAATTTGCTACTCTAAGACATGGCACAGAAATATAGAGATGAGTGCCAGTTTGAAAATGGCTTTCATATGACAGGCATGGCTTTAAACTTCTCATAGAACATTTGTACTGAAAAAAAAAATACACACATACACATATACAAAACGAAACAAAACAAAACAAAAGCCTCACAACAGAACAAAACAACATCCAATATACAAAGGAAGAACAATTAAGAGGACTTTAATTAATGACATGCTTTTCATTTTAACACCTTTACAACTCTATATAGAAACATTAGGAGCCCATGTAGTTGTTGTTAGAAGTAGTACCAATGGTCAAATGCAGTTTTTCTCAATTCACTGTTGTTCATTTAGAGAGCATCAGTATTTCAGAAAGAAAAAAAAAAAAAAAATCTTTTTGTCAATACAGTGAAAAAACAAAGGATGTTGTAATAAGCTTTTTTCAGTGGCAGAATAATATAACTGTTCAGGTAATGGCAGATGCCTGTAGGCATACAGATATAACTCTTTTATAACGACGTGGCATAGCTGTTAGATCACTTCCTACTTTTTTTAAATATCTAACTTTAGACACAGAGATGTCAGCCTATTGGGTCATCTTCTCCGTTCCTCCATCCAAAGAGGAATTATTCCAGGACAGAAACGTCTTTGTTTTAATATCTTAATACATTCAAGGTACTAAAGCTCCTTTAGAAGAAAAAACAGCCACAAACCTATAAACATGTATTTCTTTCCCACACTCTTTCCAGTCAGTAAGCACTGACCCTTTTGCCAAGGGCATCTGTTTTGTTTTAGTAAAGTGTTATGATGAGAAGTCTGGGTGTAGGCCTTTCACTGCTTCACTCTTAAACCATCTCCCACAGTACCCCAGACTCCAACCGGGTGAGGGAGGTCAAGGACAACAAGAAAGTCTTCCTTAAGTACATCAGTAGCAAAAAGAAGACTAGGGAAATGTGGACCTGCTGCTGAATGAGGTAGGAGCCCTGGTAATGAAGGACACTGAGAAGGCCAAGATACAGAACACCTTCTTTGTTTTGGCCTTTACTGCTAAGGCTGCTCCTCAGGAATCTCAGACCCAAGAGATTAGAGAGAATCTAGGGAAAGGAAGACTTCCTCTTGGTCAAGGAGGATCTGCTCAGAGGTCATTTAGGCAACCTCAATGGACACAAATCCATGGGCCTCAATGGAATGCACTCACGAGTGCTGAGGGAGCTGAAGTGATTGCCAAGCTGCTCTCTATCATCTTTGAAAGGTCATAGAGAATGGGAGAGAACTGGAGGAAAGCCAGTGTCACTGCAGTCTTCAAAAAGGGCAACAAGGAGGAGCAGGGAAACTGCAGGACAGTCAGATCACCTTTGTCCCTGGGAAGGTGATGGCAAAGTTTATTCTGGATGTCATCTCCAAGCAAGCAGAAAAAAAGGAGATTATTAACAGTAGTTAACATGGGTTCACCAAGGGGAAATCAATCAGGTAGCCTATGATGTCATGACTGGTTGGGTAGATGAGCAGAGAGCAGTGGATGTTGTTTACCTTGACTTCAGCAAGGCTTTTGACACTGCCTCCCATAATATCCTGGTAGGTAATCTTAGAAAGTGTGTGGGATAGATGAGTGGACAGTCAGCTGGACTGCGAACTGGCTGACTCGCAGAGCTCATTGGGTTATGATCAGCAACAGAGTCTAGTTGGAGGCCCGTAGCTAGCAGTGTTCTGCAGGGATTGGTACTGGATCCAGTCTTGCTCGACATCTTCATCAGTGACCTGGATGAAGGGTTAGAGTGCGCTCTCAGCAAATTTGCTGATTATACGAAGCTGGGAAGTAGTGGTTGACATATAACGTATCAGAAGGCTGTGCTGCCATTCAGCAAGACCTGGACTGGCTGGAGAGTCGGGCAGAGAGGAACCTTATAAATTTAACATGGAAAGTAAAGATTCCTACACCTGGGGAGGAATAACCACACATTTTAGTACAGGTTAGGGGCTGGCATGCTAGAAAGAGCTCTGCAGAGAAGGACCTGGGTGTCCCGTTAGACTACAAGGTGACCATGAGCCAACAGTGTGCTCTCATGGCCAAGAAAGTCAATGATATCCTGGAGTTCATTAAAAAGAGCATTGCCAGCAGGTTGAGAGAGGTGATCCTCCCCCTCTACTCTGCCCCGGTGAGGCCACATCTGGAGTGCTGTGTCCAGTTTCTGGGCTCCTTTGTTCAAGAAAGGGAAATTCTGGAGAAAGCCCAGCAGGGGGCGACAGAGATGATGGGGAGGGGGAGGTGTCTGGAGCATCTTTCATATGAGGAATCTTCAAAGACCCAGGGCTGTTCACCTTGGTGAAGAGAAGGCTAAGGGGGGATCTTGTCAGTGCTTATAAATATATACAAAGGGTAGGAGTCAAATGGATGGGGCCAGGCTTTTTATAGTGGTGCCCAATGACAGGACAAGGGGCAATGGGCACAAGTTGAAACATAGGAAGTTTCATATGAGTATGAGGAAAAACTTTACAGGAGGGTGACACTGCTGGAACAGGCTACCCAGAGAAAGGAGATGGACTAGTTGATCTCCAGAGGTCCCTTCCAACCTCCACAATTCTGTGGTTCTGTGATTCCGTGAATTCAGAACTTTGTTCCTCCTTTCTAGAGCTTTAGTGATGAACTCACTGAAAGCTTACCTTACCCCATGCCACCACAGTCTCCCAGAGCAGCTCAGCTCACCTACAATAGCAGCACTTTCAGGCTTTGAGTGCATCTCACTGCATCTAAATTTTGCAGCAGAAAAGATCAGAGTGATCACAGTGTTTCACAGCAAAATGTGACATCCTGTTTTTTTTATCAGACCTTTCTAGAACATCCCTTGTGTTAAAAAAGTGGTTAATAAAGGGAGGATATGTACGGATGGAAAGGTCACTGCTTACACTCACTGAAGTGACATCCGAAGCGATTACATGCATGTACTGTAATAAGTTTGGCAAACACTTTGTTTTCTATTTTAAGGCTTAGGATTAGATTGCTGTTTTGATTGACTCAATTACTCCAGAGAATTCTATTGGTTTTAGTGATCCTGCTCTTAATTTATGCTGTAGGAAGTAAAATCAGAATCCAAACTCTTATTTCTTGTACTTTTTGTATGACTGGAAAGTGGCATGAATCGACCCTGGGGAAAGGCTTTGCAGGAATAAACAAACTGATTTAAATGTACACAGTCGGTTGAAGAAAAAAATAAAAGTAATAAAAGGAAAGTCAGCCAGGAGAGGGAGAAATAAAGGCTCATCTGAAGAAAAGTATAGCATTTAGATTAAAAGTCTTTCAGAATTTTTTTTTTCGAACTTCTCTGTAAATGCGCACACTGGTGGCATAATAGCAGGAAGATGGACTGCAATGGAAGTGAAAGCAATTTTCTTGATAGAAGTTGCTCCTTCACAAACCTGATGAAAGGAGGCAGACAGGAAAAAAAAAATTCCTTAATTTTAAGACAGACTTAAAGCGTAAGCACTGTTGACTATCAACTTATTCCATAACAGGAATCTGGAAAACAAAAGTGCAAAAAAAAAACACAGCTACCTCTAAGAAGCACTGAGATGGTATTACATTAATGTTAAGATTTTCTCTCACTGCTTCAGCCATTGAATGCATTATTCCTTCTCACAGTCAGTATTTGATAGAAGTGTCTGAAATAAATTACTAGCCTACACCAATTCAGTATTTGAAAGATGCCACAGTGTTTTGAATAGACAAAACACACTTGAATTCGTATTCCTGTTATTCCAACTTGGATACCCTGAGGGTACTTAGTTGTGAGAGTGTTTGTCTTGGATTTTACTCATCAGCTCAGAGACAGTGCTGGCTGGCTGTCATCCAGTGGGAGCACTAATACTCTCTGAACAGAGTCTGTTAATCATTAATGTGCTTTTCCAGTTGGGCCTGGGCTCTGCATGCCTACTGAGGGGTAAGGGCAGTGAGATGCCAGTTTTGCAACTTGAGATGGTCCTGCAGGATAGGAAAAGGAGCTGGGAACTGCCAGTGGGAGCTGGGAACGTGCTGGTGGGTGGGCACAGGATCTCATCCTCTGCCAGCAGGGATCACAGAATCATAGAATGGCTTAGGTTGGAAGGAGCATTAAAACCCACCCAATTTCAATTTTCAGTTATGGGCAAAGCTGCCACTCACCAGATCAAGCTCCCAGGGCCCCATCCAAGGCATCCAAGGATGGGGCATCCATAGCCTCTCTGGACAGCCAGTGCCAGTGCCTCAACACCCTCTGAGAAAAGAATTTCCTCCTAACATTTAACCTAAATCTCCATCTTCAAGTTTAAAATTATTCATTGTAATTTCTCTATAAGATTGTGTAAAAAGTTGGTCTCCCTCCTGCTTATAAGCTTTCTTCAAGTACTGGAAGGCTGCAGTGAGGTCTCCCCAGGGCTTTCTTTTTTCCAAGATAGACAAGCCCAACTCCTTCAACCTATCTCCACAGAAGAGGTGCTCCAGCTGTCTGGACCCATTCCAACAGTTCCCCATCTTTCTTGTGTTGGGTCTGCCAGATGTGGATGCAGTACTCCAGAGGGGGCCTTACAAGGGCAGAATAGACTGGGGCAATGACCTCCCTGTCCTTGCTGGTTATCTCTCTTTTGATGCTGCTCGGGAAATTGGTCATAGCTGGCTCATTTTCAGCTTTTTGTCCACCAGACTGCACAAGTCCTTCTCCACAGGGCTGTTCTCAAAGAGTTCTTCACCCATTCAGTACATATATGTGGGATTGCTGCAACCCAAATGTAGCACCTTGCACTCGGTCTTGCTGAGCCTTATTAGGTTCACGTGAGCCCAGTTCTCAGGTTTGCCCAGGTCCTTTAGGATGACATCCCTTCCTTTTGTTGTGTCAACTGCTCTGCTCAGCTTGGTGTCACTAGCAAACTTGATGTGGGTACATTCAATCCCACTGTCTATGTCGTTTATAAAGATGTTGAAGAGCACCGTTTCCAAGACTGACCCCTGGGGGATACCACTCGTGACTAGCCTCCACCAGGACATAGATCCATTGACTACCAATCAGCCCTACTTAGCCCATAGTCATTAAGGGACATTTTGGTCACCTCTGTTGAAAAGTGAAGGCAGATAAATGTAGCAACCTCTTTGCCAGGGCAGCTGGTATAAGTTACTGGGATCATTTTGTACTCTGCCTCTCTCTGGTCCTTAAATTGATCCAAGTAAGTGCAGATGGCCTGTCAGCACTTCATTTTTATTTATATAATATCTCACCAATTAGAGGTTTACTTTGCCACAATTGCTCACTAAAAAATGGTGCTCTTTCTAGTCATAGATGAAGAATGGCAGAAGACTCAGTGTGTGCCAAGGGAAACCTGTGTGGAAGTCGCCAAAGAGCTGGGTACAACGACCAACAAGTTCTTCAAGCCACCCTGTGTGAATGTGTTCAGATGTGGAGGCTGCTGCAATGAGGAGAGCCTGAGCTGCATGAACACGAGTACAACTTATGTGTCAAAAACGGTAAATGAAGCTATGTAACTGCTCTCTTCTTGACCTGACTCTCAAAAAATGGAGGAAAAGAGGATGTTTGGTTTCTGAAATCCTGTTATGAAAGATCTGTCTGCACTACCATAACAAACAGGAGAATTAATTTTTTATGCACGTGGAGTGAATGCAGGCATGTGCAATAACATTTCACACTCATGCTGCATTATTAAAAATGTCTGTGTATGCAGAGAGATGGAAAATCAGGCACTGAGAAAGTGACTGTAGGCTCATGTGACATTAAGGGCTTTAATCCTTATTTAACATATTGTTGCTTGGATCTGGGACCCTTGAGAACATTGGCTTGTGAAAATCCAAAGGATTAGGAGAGACTGGGAAATTTTGTTGTGTGGGGCCATGAGTCTGAGAGCTGTATTTTTAAAACGGACATCAATTCCACAAGGCTGGCTGATAGTTTTGGATTTGCAAATCTAAAAAAAGAGGCATTTTCAGAAGAGGCCAGATGCTCTCCATATGAATGCCTTGGGATCTGAACATCACAGATCACAATGGAAAAGAAAATCTTAAATCAGTAGCAATAAATGTCTGAGTTTTAATGACCACTGTCAAAATGTGAGCATAAAGAGTATCCAGAGAGTATCTTTCAGTAGACTGCCTTTAGCATCTATGTACAGAGATACCTTGTTCCAATGGGTGACTGAGCACAGTTCTAAGCTCTACATTTGAAACTGTATGAAGATCAGGGGACTGGTCTTCTCAGATTTATCTTCATCTTGGGCATCCCCACTTTTAAAACCTTTTGTAGTTGAAATAATATATTAAATTCTAGTTATCAAAAAGGGTTTTCTTTTAGTCAGAGCCAAGTTTGGAGCAGCCGTTTTAAAAAGATTTAAGTCCTTGAGAGGAAACATTTGAAGGCAGCAGGCCTGATTCACTTACATATTGTTTCAGCTTTTTTGGAATGTAATTTCTTTGTGTCTGGTTGCACTGGAATATAGTTAGATTAAAATAAATCAGGGCCTATCCTGCTTGTGTCAATGTTCATTAATTGTATTAATTCCATACCAGAAAGAGAAAGCACTTATGGCTACACGCAAAAGACATCTGATCAGCTCAGAGAGCTAGGTTAAAAAGTATTTATTTACTTACTTGGTTTTTGAGCAGCAGCTCCTACGTTTGTTGAAAAGCTGCAATTCTGCATTTCTTTAGTGCTGTTCAAAATACCCATTTCCTCAAAAGTTCTCACCTAAATTCCACTCCTGGATACACTACCATCAGCTCAGAATTACTTTTCTAAAATCAACAGAATTACTCCTGTATAAGTGAGAGTATTTTTTTTCCTTGTGCAAAATATTCACTGAAGGATATTCCCAAAGTTAGATGCTGTGAGACTTAAATTTAAAAATCTGAAGGGTAAGATCTAGGAATATTTCCCAGATGCTGAATATGGATGCAGCACTAAGCTGATATGCAGAGAAGTATCCTGTGCCTTACTTTCCACTCAAAGGAAGTTGGTCTGCCAGGGCAGAGGGGTTGTGTATAATTTGAGTACCTCCTACACATTGCTCCCAGAGCTTTCACTCAGAGATCACATTAATTTGCACGCACTGAAGTTAGGCTTCTTGTTTCTTTAGGCTCTCCAATAAAGAGAACCCAATAAAAGTGTCCTTTATATACTCCTGTATCTTCCTTCTCTGAGGAGGCCATGGGGATCAAGTTAGGGATCTAAAGATGCAACGTGTGAGTACTCTAGGACAGTTAATATCTCCGTTAAGTTGTTAAGATTCAGCTGATGATATAATTGAGAATAAAGTTCGCAATGTCCACATATTTTTCATCTTGCTCTAGCAATACACAAGAGGCATTTTAGTGTCCATATGAACAATTTGGGACAATGTTGGTTACATAGCACCAGAATGATCATTTTGGCAAGCTTCTACTTTGGTGGACATAGTCCATCCCTCATTTCAGAACATTCAGTGGCCACCTGCTTATTTATACCTGTGGTAACTATGGATAAAAAAGAGCAGTGGTGAGGCAAACAGTGGCAAGGGATAAAATGTTTTTATTTAAGACTTCACATATTAAAATGGAAACTGAAAAAAAATATATGGTTATTTCACCCACCTAGCTCTTTGAGATCTCGGTTCCTTTGACAAGTGTTCCAGAACCTGTGCCGATCAAAATTGCCAATCACACTGCTTGTAAGTGTTTGTCAAATACGCAGCGTCACCAGTACACCATCATACGAAGATCTGTCCAGTATCCAGAAGAAGATGGGTAAGTTAACATATTTACAATTTGCTATCTGTGCAGTTTGAAACAAGAAAATTGCTTTGCTCTGATTTGGTCATTGTAAAGCTGCCTTCACTTTCTGTTATCCCAAATGTTTTTCCAATTATCTTGATTATCACTCAGGATTATAAAGCTTTGACTGGATCTTGTAAATAATACTGAATGAAAATGGGAATCCAAAAAACAACAGACTAGTACAGCAGGATCTGCAGTCATTAAGACATGAAGATGTTTGAGAGGGGACTCAAGGTTCAAATATTATCACTACACTCCACTGGAGCTACTTGTATAGATGTGCATAGATTTTCCAACTTGACACAAGCAACTCTGTTCACACATTAACCAGCCAGGGCATGCAAAGAATGCTGAGGTCAACATAAAGAACTTCGCTCTACTTTACAGCACCTTGTGTCAGAAGTGACGTAAAGCATGGCTTTGCAATTATCGTCCAGTCTTGATTTGCAACTGCCAGGTTCAGTGCTTGGACAAAAGTGATTTCACATCTTACTCCAAAGTATGGTATAGCAGAACTGTAATCCTGATGGGAATTCGCTATATTAACTCAACAAACACTCTAGAAGCACATCTAAAGGGTTAGTTAATGTTAACTGTCTCTGCCTAGCCTTATATGTAAGCATATAGATAGATGGCATGAATACTAAGACTAAGACTACCCTGGGTGGAGCAGAAGTGGAAAACAAATTTTTAAAAAAGGAAATGGAGCTGCAAAACTGTTGCCATTTCCTTCCTAGGTATGTAGTCTGAAATATATGCTCTATCTACTACTTCTATTGTAAAATAGAGAGAGATCCAGCTCCATCATCCATTGTCAAGGTTTTCTGTTTACAGCAATAACGCACACAGATGCCACAGCTTCACGCAATACAGGTGGCAGAACACCAGTAGGTTCATTCCACCAAATAACTATGCTGCTGCTCTTTATATTTACTTTTTAAATTTCTATCTTTTTTTTTTTTTTCCCCTTCTAGTTGTCCTTTTACGAACAAACTTTGCCATAATGGATGGGTCTGGGATAGTGACAAATGTGAATGTGTTGCAGACGTACAGCACTCAAACAGACGGGAAGGTAAAATTAAATTAACAATGGACACTTCTGCTTATTATATGCAGGATGTTTGTGTTGCATTTGGGCTTTGTTCCACTTCTTGTTGTGAGAGCTATAGTTTTGATTCTACATCCTTAGACAGATCTTGCTTACAGTGCAGAAACTCACCTGAAAATAAACATTGGTATGTTTATCCCCATCTCATATTTTTTCCTTGGACATTTTACTTCACCTCTAGAAACAAGGGAATAAGAAACAGGAATGTACTAAAAACATGAAGTGGGCATTCTTGATTTTTTTTTTTAATCTTATATTAACCTTAAATTGTATAACGTACATTCTGAAAAACCTTTTAACTGTAGAAAGATTTATCCCTGGAATATACAGTGGGGAAAGTCTAGAATTCTCATTATGGGACATTCTCGAGAACTGATACATCAGGAATAAGATGGGTAAAAACAATTCCTCCTATTAGGTGTAATCATTGCAAAAGGTTATATGACCTTTGAAATTATTTGATTATCTTTTATGACTATATTAAAATGTTTAGGATGCTTTCAAACTGGTATACCATACATGTTCAGGAGTATGCAAGTGTACCCTTTCAAGTCTGTAGAAGCAAATGGAAGAGGGAAAAATTAATACAAGTGTTCAGTACTTCTTTTCTCTCTCTGCTTTTCCTGGCAAACTTTACTGTCAAATAAATTTGCAGGAAATATTCTGTGAGGGAACTGTGTAAGTCTAAAGGCACCTACTGGAAGTAAGTTTTAGGAATAAAGTTAAAATTTCCCCATGGCTTGTATAAAATTAAAAATAAATAACACAAACAAACAAAAAAACCAATACATGATTTTCTTAAGAAATTGTACTGGTCAAAGTAAAACTATGACAGCAGTAGAGCAGATGGACACAGAAGGAAGCCTTGCCTCTCTGGCTTAAACTGCACTCAGCAAATAAAACAATAAACAAAGGCAGCTGTAAAAAAAAGCTGGCAAGCAAGCTGAACTAGAATCTAATAATTTCACGAAGTGCTCTGTTGATTAAGATGTCCTAAGGCTAATAGATCAGTTTCATGTTGCTTTTTTTTTCCCTGTAGGATCTGTTCTCATTCTGAATCAGATCATTTGGCCATCAAGTAAAGTAGTTAAGCTCAAGTTAGGCTTTCCACTCAAGAAAGAATTAGTACACTATATATCAGAGTACGTCCAAAGGACACTGAAATACCAGATTCCTCTTTGCTCTTAGCCTTTTGTAAGGTCAGTTTGGAGATTAGAGTCTGTGGCTTGTTAAATTATAGCTTTTGTTGACATAAACTCAATATTTCCTCAGATAAAATATCATTCTGTGAAGCACAATGGGTTTGGCTGTGGCTGGGATAAAATAACTTAAAATCCGCCTTTGATGTTGAAATGAAGCAAGGCTGAAACATTCGTACATGCCAAGCTTTATCACTCCAAGGAAGTGGTTTGTTTTCCAAGAATTTGTGGCAGATTCCTTTCCTTCTTCTTTCTTTTTAATTTTTTGAATATTAGTTTTCCAGCATTAAGCAAATAATAATGAAGGTTTCTTTCAAGTAGTGTACAGACCCGTTCCGGTCAGTAAGATCAGAGCTCAGGTTGCAGAGGTCATGGACACAGGTTACATTCCACATTCCATAGGTTAAATCCAATAGTTAATTGTAAAATTACAGGAAATTATCTTCCCGCTGACACATTATAAGCCATGACCTTTAACCAGGGATGTGCTGCCAGCATTTTAATGTGGCTTCAGAAAATATATTCCCTTTTTTCTAGGATTAACCTCATATTATTGTCCATATGTGTATTTTGAAGGAAGACAGATGAGGTATTAGACAGCATGTTTGCTTGGCTGGGGTTTGTTTCTGAAACAAAGTGTTTTCTCCTTCCTTTAACTGACAAGTGTACATATGTTACTTATTGAAGTACTAGACATAGTATTACTTCTGCAAAAAAGTGTGGGGATAATGAAGTACATTGAACAGTGAGTATGCTAGTTTGTGTGGATATGCAGCTTTGCGAGGGGTATACGCTAAATCCTCGGAGCTTTCTTTTTGAAATCTGCTCTCTTATAAGTATTCCTGCGTCCCAAAACCTAACATTTGGCACTTCTAATATGCATCTGCAAAATAAAGTACTTTTAGGAAGGTTCAGCCCATAAGAAATAACAGTATTAGTGAAACAATCAGCCTACTCCTGTCCTGAAAAAGTTGAAAAGTCCTTCTCTGCACTGTAAGTTACAACAGAAGACCAAAATAAATCAGAGAGTACATGAGCCCTTTTGACTGCAGCAAAAGAGCCAGCCTCTTCCAGAGCAGAATTTAACCATGTAAAGCTTATTGCTAAAAGTTGTACTTGCTATTGCAGGGCTCCCTCCTCTTGCTGAGCTGGCTATGTGTGGACAATATATGGAATTTGATGAAGAAAATTGTGAATGCATCTGCAGGCAGAAGTGTCCCACAGACTTCTTTCAAAGTAAAGAGAACTGCAGCTGCTACCTGTGTAGAGAGAACCAGGAAAGCTGTGCTCAGAAACACAAGATATTTCATGCCGAAACCTGTAGGTAAGTGCCCTTGTCACTCGGTGGCTGTACTGCAAGGTCTGAATTAGCCTGTGTAGATGCTGAAGGTGCAAGTGCTGAATCAGCTAGGATTTCCATCCAGTATAGAATCACTTGCTGCAGTTATGGATGTAATAATAATAATAATAGAGATAGGAGATAGAAGGAGTATAAGATATTTAATTAACATTTTGAGAAATATGAACAGGGATGCTATTCAACTACCTGTATTCATTATTTTTCTCCTAATTTTAAGGGAATGGCTGCTAAAACTGTGCTACACTTGAAATTACTGTGTTACCAAGGTGATTTATAGTGAGATACTGAGTCTTGCATTTCTAGGGTGTCCAAACCCACTCTGTGTTCTTTGTGATAGACCAATGCAGTCTCACAGACTTCTAGGGGCAAAGGTACCCTAAATTAACACCCACATCATGTAGCTCATTATTCACCATGTTTGTCCTCAAATGATTTACTAGAGCTAATGAAATTTTATATACATATACAAAGCCATTCAATTGATAGCACAGGGAAGCAGGAAAATTGTTCTGGGACTGTTACATTCAGTGCATTCCCCTAATCCTTTTGAGTAACTAGCTTTGAGGATTCTTTGGCAAAACATAAATAGAAAATATACTTTTAAAGTATTCTTTTTTCATGCAATAGTTTATTTATTTATTTATTTTCTCATAGAGCCCTTGTCATATGTACAGATCCAAGAGCATGCAAGTATGCAGTCTGAAAGCTTATAAATAGAAACTCAAGAGTTGAGTTTCACTGGTTACTAAAGCAGAACTGCAGTTTGCTGAGTGGTCACCCATACAGTCCATTGTCACAGACCTCTTAGATTCATTCATGGAGAGGAAGCTGTGGAAGGAGCAACATCTGCATCTTTAGATTGAGCTCTGAAAATAAAGACAGCCATAAAATAGTTGTCAACAACTATAACATAGCTAAAAGAATCAGTAGAGTTGAAACATCATCAAAGATTCAGTCATTTATGAGTTTTGGATGTCGGAGGATATCAATGCCATCATTTGTTTACATAAGTTTAGGTTCTAGAAATGACTGTAATCTGTACACAGTAATTCTATGCCAGATTTGTATGCTTGTTAGTCCTGGAGAACAAAACCTGAAGCATCAGTGAGCAAAAGTATTTCATAAAACTTGAGAACAGCAGAATTCAGCAACAAAGTCTTTTGTCCCTGTATCACACGGTGTCAGCGCTGTCCCAAGTGTATTCTATGTGAGAACACTGCTGTGTCCAATGATGAAAAAGTTGAGGAATGTAACAATGAAGAATTATCATTAAAATCCTTCTCTCTTTTTTGCTTTTTTTCTCCTTTATCAAACAGCTGTGAGGACAAATGTCCATCCCAACCCAGAACATGCCCAACTGCAAAGCCAACATGTCCCAGGCATTGTCGATGTCCAAAGGAGAAGAGAAATTCTCATGGGTCTCAAAGCAAAGAGAATCCTTGACTCAGCTTCTCCAGTTCTCCAGAAATCCACTGCTTTGCAAAGTAGCTGTCACTGACTTTCAAACAGTAGTAAAAACGAACATCTTCCACATTAACAGCAGAAGAATGAATCCAGTCTGCAATTTATTTATTAGAGTAATCACTAACTGCAGGTCAATCCTCTGGGGCATTGGTAACTGTTCTCTAAGAGGTAAAAACAACTGATGAAATTCTGTCTGTGGAAGTAAGAGCAGAAAGAGCCAGTTCAATGTCATGCTATGGAAGATGAAGCTGGTATATTGGTAACAGAGTCACGGTCAACAGCCAGACTTTCAGAAATTGAGACTAGATAATCTTAGCTTCTGAATCCTTAGCTAATGCAACCGTAGGGTAAAACTTTCTTCAGAAATTCAGTGTGCAGGATTTGGCTTCTAATAGGGTCAGCACTGAGTTATTTGATCTACTGTCCAGCTTTAATTATCATTTTGAATTTATTGTACAACTACTGTCAGATGTGCCATATTTAATTGTATATAAGAAAATAAATACATCAGTTATTCAAGTGCTTTTGTGTTTTTTTTTTTTTTTAATCTCTGTTATTTTAAAACTCTGGCAAACAAAAAGAAATTAAGCAAAAACCAAAAGCCACCTCATGTACAGCCTTTCTATGTTTGTCCCTCTGGGACTGGCTCCTGCCCAAACACTGGTAGACACAAGGTCACTAAGTCCAATAATTTCAGTAAAGAAGAACCATTTTTCCCACGTCTGCCTGACAGGCATGTGTGATTTATTTATTTGTTCCTGTTGTAGCATGTTAGCCTCCCTAAGGGGATAGCAGCCACACTAAGTACTAACTGTTCAGCAATTTTCTGAAGGAGAAGATGGGGTTTTTTTTTTGGTCTACCATGGTATGAAAATATGTCCTTTGCACTGAAATTCTTTTCACCAGCATGAGGCTTGAATAAAAGTATTTTAACTAAGACAAGTATAAGGACAGTATTATTTTCTGGACCACTGAAATCTGGTTTGAGATGAAATATTGTAAGCAGCAGTCCTGAACTACAAGTGGTGGTCTTGATGATGGAATCATTTTTTTCCCTTTGCTGAATTTCTTCAATTCTTTACTGCAGTTTGAACAGAGGGGACAGAGGAAATAAAACAACTGCAACAGAGATGGAAATGTTGACACAATATGTGGAAAGGAAAATGACTTTTCATGTCTTGTTTTAATTTATATAGGGAAAAATAGATTTCTTTAAAATAAAAGTAGAGCCCAGACGTGTAAGGTGGACTGAACTGTTAGAGAAAGCACTGCAATGTAATATATCTTCTCTCTGAGTAAGGCACTTAAAGTGGGACACTGGATGACTGCTTTAAGAGCCCTCCAAATCATCTTGTCATCTAGGTCTGTACAAATACACTGGCAGGCTGGTTTTGTTAACCACACTGGGAAGTAGCTTGGGAACCTCTCACCAAACAATGTGTTTTGACATGCGACTGCACAAGGTGAAGCCCTGTAGCAAGGTCACCTCCTTCTCTACAGTAGACTCTTCACTGAGGAGATTCCTCCACAGCTCAGGCCATGTGCAACTGATCCACACTGTGCATAGACAAGGAGAGTGGGACCCCAGTGCAAATCAAGATGAGGCAGCTGGGCAATAGAAGCTCACCCTTACACTCCTTTAAGTGAAGCCTCCAAGCTCTGCAAAGGTGTTTAGATAGAACAAACTCCCCGTCATTTTTCACGTCACTCACAGTTGAGGTTACTGACCCTGTGGTTGTTTGCACCATTAGTGCATTCCTCAAAAAGACGAAGAACAACAGAGGCATGATGCTTTGCAAGCCCAAGCACCTCATGCTCATCCAGACACAGACACTTAACTGGTTGCACTAGTCGCTCATGGAGCAACAAAACTCCTTTGTCCAAAACTATACATCAAGCTGAATTCTTAAGTGTTAAGAAAGCTAACATATATTCCTCTACTACAGCCCCATTGCCCATGGGCAGTAGTTTATAGTGTCATTTAACAACACAGCAATTGGAAAATGAATGCATTTCCACAGGCTAAATTTAAGTGGAAACCTGATAGACTTACAAATGAATAATTCCTGAAGTCAGTAGAGCTGTACTGACATAAAAAGACAGGATGAGAAGATGCCCTCTGGGTGTGCAGGGCTCTGACTTTAAGTGACATCTGGAAAGAGTGAGAGAAATTTAGCAGTTGAAAACCTGTATTAATTATGCCTGAATCTTTGTCAATGCTGATCTGTAGAGCTTCCTCAGCTTTCTGATCTGCCTAGTGAATACTTTTTCTTTCTTCCCTCCCCTCCTCCCTCCACCCCCCCCAAAACACTTCAACCTGAGAGACAAATAAGTCTGCTCCAATTTCAGAAGGTTCTTAAAGCAATCACTAAGGTGCTAGAAATGATCAGAAGCCCCGCAGCCTTCCCTGGAAAATCAGCAGGATGGATGCAACTCCTCATTTCACCTAACATATGGCACTATGCTGGGTGGCAAAGCAGAGGCATCCAAGTGCTCTGAATTAGCCAGATTCTCACTTAGAATGTGAGAATACCTTTCTCTAATCATACAGGTTAATGCCTTGGAATACAAGCACTGGCCATCCTTCCCCTCCTATGGGCTTCTGCAGAAGGAAGGACTTAGAAAGTCCCTTCCATCTTCCAAAGCCTTGACTCAGCTACTTCTTGGATGGTACTAGTACACTACCGTGCTGGCAGCACAGGGATCCTACAGCTTTTATTTTACAATAAATGTTGATCCTGGCAGATCGCTTGCTTGTAAGTCCTTGTGCCAGTCTGTTCTTTGTTGGGAGCCGCATTTATCCATCTTACTCTTCTGTATGATGAGAAAATGATCACAGTTTGAGCACGTAATGGCTATTAATATCTTCCACACAAATATTATGAGGAAAAGCTCCAAAGATTAAGCATAATGCTATGAATGCCTATGTTGTGTGGCAGTCATCACTGTTACAGACCAAAGAATACCTGTGTGTTGCTAATAGCATGGCACATTTAAAGGATGTAAATCTTTACATGGAAAGCGATGACTGAAAGGAGGCTCTGAGTGAAGATGGAAACACAAGGAGATAATTAGAATTTGATGAGGATTAGAAAAACTTGTAGTGTTATCTGATTTGAGAATTTCTGGAGTCAATCCATTTCAAAAAATTCAATAAACTTGAAAATAGAAATGCTTTATGTTGTGTCTCATATCAATTCATCAGAATTTAATTGTAGAGATTTAATATAAGAATGTAGAAGGCTTAAATAGGATATGTAAAATTCATGGCAGATCGGGTTTTTGACTGATGTCATTAGCTTTTAACTTATGACTAAATGACCTTCTCAGAGGGAAGGTTATTGAACAGAAACATTCTGTTTGAAGTTTGAAATGCCTTTTATTACTGTGTTCAGCATGACTTGCTTTTTAAACATATGGACATGATTTACAGGTTTCACAGCCACAATAATAAAGCTAAAATTTCCTGTTATGGTGTGTCTTAATTTTTATATAATGAGGGATGTCTTTAAAGCAACACTTGGATTATGGCCTCTGTATATCCATTTGTATAATAGGAATGGGAATACTTAAAAAATGATGGTTAATTCTAAATCAAATGCATATGAATTTTCTAATGTTTTTATGAGTAGCTAGCTTTCAAGCTTACATATGCTTTTCATTGGGAGGGGACAAGAAAAAAGAATGAATGAGTAAAATATTGTGTTTGAAAGAATCAGGAGAACTTTATCTACTTGTAAAAACTCTACTTGGCCTCTACATTACAGAAGTACATGTGATCACACAAAATGCTGGTGATACTGAAGAATATCAAGAAAATCTGCCCCCGTTTACTTTAGAATTTGTCATATGTCACATACTGTGACATTGCTTATAACCAGCATTATTCACAGGAAGTTTGACAGGGCATATATAAATCCCATCATGCTCATAGACACTGCAAACAGATCCATTTATAAGTATCCTTTGTGCATCAGGTCCAGCTGACTCTTAAAATCCTTCCCTGCTTTCCAGCCATTCTTATCACGAGTGCTTTTACTCATCACGCATCTAGTGCTTCCCTTGTCTGCACATTTTGTGTAGAAAAAAAATAAAAAGAATTTGTGTTTTGTTTTCATGTACAACTTGAATACAGGACTTAGGATATTTAAATTGATAGTTACTTTGATTTATAGTAGTGTAAAAAAAAAAAGGAAAAGGAAACCCAAAATGCAAAACAAAACAATACAAAACAAATGTTTGAGGAAGCTCCTTTAGCTGCCAGTTCCATTTATATTTTCTAAGTTAGTGACAAATGCTTTTCAACTTCAAAATATGACAAACACTGTCACCTTCTAATTTTGGACTCACTGAATGAATCAGCCTCTGGGGAAGTATGAGGTGGTTACCAAAACAAGTGGATCTGTGTTCTCCTTTATTACACTATTCATTAAAAAAGAAACAAGTCAGGGGTTATAAATGATGTACTGCCATTCATTTTATTTCTGTCAAACTCCAACATCAGCATTTACTCAAAACTTCAATAAAACCTTTTCACTCCAGGGGGGAGAAAGTCTGTTTTAAATTAACTTAAAAGGAAATGGCTGTTTTAGCCAATAAAGCAAAATAAGTACATAAAAAGATGCTGTTGTGGTTTGGTTTGTATGTTGACTTCCATTCCATTAGCAGTCTTTTTTATTTTCAATTTTATTATAATTTACAATACAATTCAAAATGAAAGATTCTCCCAGGTTGAAAGCATTGACAGCTCATGACTTAGGGCAAGCTCTTTCATATCCTAAACATCAAAGGCTACCTTTACAATATTTATGGCTGAAGAATTTTATTCTAGTTGCTATTATTCTAGTCCCCATTTGAATATGCTATGTATTTAAAAATATATGAATGATAATATCAAAAATATCAGATTAAGAGTAACTACAAATTAAGCGACAAAATAGTAACAAAGTATATAATATCACCTAGTCTTCTGCCCCACTTGTTTTTCAAAATTGTATTTTTAATTGGCAAGGATGTATTGCTAGTGTGTGGCTTAATTTCACCAGTTCAGCTGAAACTGATGCAGAATAACCAGACCAACCCATCACACTCTGTTAAGTGACTCAGTGGTAAAGTATTTATCCAGAACTACCCCTTAATCCCTGATCTGGCTGTCTGAGCAGACTCACGTGCCTCCTTTGTTCTTCTTTCTTGGGAAAGCTTTTCTTACTCTGAATGAATGAGCTAGCTGTTCAGGTTCATGTTTGAATGCTGAAACGTGGTTGCATTGCTCTAATATAGCTTCACTTTGCAGAATAAAACAATACAAGTCATGAAACACAAGGAAAAGCTCAACATATTCGCAAGAACTATGCAAAACTTCTTATCAATGCTAACCCCATAATAAACAGCAATATTTTCCTGTAACTCAATTACAAAGGAATATCATGAAAAACTCTTTAAAGTCATCTTGCTTCTCTCTCTTCTGGCATTTTACTGTGCAAACCATTTGAAAACCATCCACAGCTCACTCCTAAAGCTTTCACAGCTAATAATTGATTATCCTCCCTACCTGTCCCCTGGAGGCCAATCACCTTATCACCTTGCTCTGCTCCACATTAATTAAATTACACTCACAGCAGTTGTTTCCAGCTTGTGTAAAGCCTGAAGCCTGTGGCTTTCATTTCAAACCTCACAAAGAGTTTGTGTGTCTGAAAACTGCTCTAAATTTTGCCACCTCTAACAGTCAAATAAAAATTACTGCTTCCTCCAGAGAGTTTGCCTTGTAAGGCTACCAAGTTAAATAAAATGTGTTTAATTTGGTAGATTTTAAAGTATATGCAAAACAAATTACACTTACTTTACAGTTTAAATCCAGATATCAAGTATACAAATATTGTTTTTTGTTTTGGTTTGGTTTTGTTGCTGCTGTTATTTAAGGAAAAAAGACAGTTTTATTTCAAACTATGTAAAAAAGCAGGCAGGTACTACAATAATGGACACCATAAACAGAAAGAACTGTGCTGATAACATTCTTGAGCACGTATGTAAGAGGAACATTAGTAGCAGGAAATAAAACACACTATGCGCATGGTCTTGAACTTTGCACAGAGAGTATTTTGTATCTCAACCAGCACCAATATTTTAAGTTTCCAATAGCTCCACCTGCTGTTGTTACTGAACTATTTTTCTTACTAAGTCCTTTGACTTATCTTTCAATTAAAACCATCCTGTTAGTATTTTAATACTGGAACAACGTAAGAGTTCTGGCACTTCAGTTTTATTGACTATTTGATGATACATTCCCAGGATTATTATTTTTTTTCATTAGGTTGTCAAGTCCTAACTTAAAGATACAAACAGAAGACAGGCCTTCTTAAACACCTGATGTGCAAACGTTAAAGCACTTGGCCTTAAGGCTGCAGTAAGGGTAATTCAGATCTGCAATTATATAAAGTTTAGCAAAACTAATAAAAAAACCACAAGTCTAGTCTAGTCAACAGGTTGCAGCTTCATAACAATTAATGTCAGATACTGTACAATATTTGATCCAGATCAGACACTGTCAATGGCTGCATTTCTGTTGCATTTGTCAGAGTACTTGACAAGAGAGCTGATGCTGATTGTATGATGGCTACAGATGACATCTATACAGTTTACTGGTAGAATGCTGACCCATATTTCTGACTGATTTGAACTGTCACAGGGAACCCAGTCATCGCTTGCATTGTTTGTCCAGGAATTTTTATCTACCTTACAGGGAGCTGGTCACTGGTTCAGTTGAAAAGGCAGAAAGCAGCCAGCAACCTGGCTCTGTTTCCAATGACTGGGGCATTGAAATGGTCCCTAAATTGAAGTGGTGAAAGATTTTGGTTGGGCAAAAGAGGATTATCGGCAGCAACTGTCACCACTGTGAGCAACTGTTCTGTGCTGGTAAGGATGGACACATGACCTGTGTGTAACCTTGGGAGACTGAAAGCTACTCCTGGGCAGATACATCCCAACTGCTCCCAAACCCTCCTACCCTTCCCCATCTGCATTGTCCTGATTTGAGCAGGAAGAGGACCTGGGCTCTTGGATGGGAAAGAACTGACATACACAGAAAGCTAAGGAGAAATCAAGATTTCGGGATGTGCCTTAGGAGCACAGATGTGAGACCTAACAAACACAGAGCTGTTGATCAACTTCTCATTTCTATTAGCAAATTCGTTCACCTGCCTTAGATGTGCTGCTTGGAAGGGAGATGTGCCTGCCAAATGGAAATCAAATGCACTTTCTGACATCTAAGAGTAAAATCTGGCTTAGAAAAGAAGCCCTTGTTTTAGTTTGTAGTCAATGACCATTTCCTTCATGAACTACACCGCAGCTTGCTAACCTTTTGACTTGAAGCTTTTACTTGAAAAAGTGTGTTGATATCACCTTATCTGGCTGCAGAGAGTTTCAAGAATGTGAGACTACAAGAATATGCTAGTGCTTGTATGAGAAAGCCATGTATTTTCTTGCCTGTTTTGTGGGTTGTATTGTAGTCAGGTAGGGGATTGGCTACATACAGTAGTTCCTTACTTCACAGGAGTCTTAAGAGAAGCGATGGGCTCCCCCGATTTACTATATAGTAACAAAGAAAACAGAAGGACAGTTCATCTTTTCCTTTAAGACAAAGATTCCATATACTGCTTTCCTCCTCATTTTGGAGCACATGTAATTCCAGTAGGGTCAGACACCAAAGCACTCTTTTTTCAGAGCGTTGGGCTGCTTCCAGATATCTCTTACTTGATTTCCCTAATCAGTCTTGCTCCACACTTGCTCCAATGACACAATTACCATTTGTCAATATTATTTTTTCACAAATGTTCTCCATTTGAGTCTTCAAGTAGTTTCTGCTTTCCTGAATCCAAGAAAAGAAATCTTCCTGCACTAGAACTCAGTTGTGCGCTCTCAGAGCACTAGTCCTTGTCCTGGGTTTTCTTTTCCAGTTCTCCCTTGCATTAGTATCAGGATCTAGAACAGCATAGTTCTTTTGTGAAATAATCTGCGAACTGATCCTCTGCTCTTGCCAATTCCTGATGCTTTGAAATAATAAAGCTGCATGCTTTAGACATGTTAAGTATGAACAAACATGTTAATTTAATACACCAGCTTATTACACTCAGCAAAGGCCCTCCACCAAATGGCTATTTTGTGCTTAAGAAAGACTTTCAGTAGAAGCAATGTTGTACATCAGGCTAGGGGCAATGCAACAGACTCAGCATGAGAGGAAGCTGAGAGGGAGATGAAGTAGCACAATACCTGAAAAAAAGTTCTCCTGTGTTTTCAAGAAAACTGAAGTGATCTCCTTGAGGCACAATGACATCTGCTGCCAGAACAATGCCACAAGAGTCTCTTTAAGTCTCCTCCATCTTCTTTCTTCATTAACCCAACTTAGGAATGTACTTCAGGGAGTATACAAGGACCGGGTTTATAAGCAGTAATTACTCTGCTGTCACTGTTTTTTACTGTCTGCTGTCACTGCCTTTACTCTCTGTATGTTCTACAGTCTTACTGTGACCTTGTATGTACTTTAAATGAGTGTGTAAATACATGAAGTTCAGACATTTAGAAGAGAAGGAAATGTGATTCCCTCTTTAGTTGCTGGACCCTCCACCTTAGACCAGGGTAGGTTGGACTCTGGATGTGCCCAGGATCAGTGATGAATAATAAACACAGCAACCCTGCCACTGGAAAGTATGTGGTGCTTAAGAAACAGTTGTGGACACAAAATGTAGCAATATTTTTATCAATGGTGGGTTTTTTTTCCATTCTGTTTTGTTGGTTTTTTTCCCCAGGCTTGCTGGTAGACAGTTTTTTTTCAGGATTGTTTGAATATGACAGTGGGAGGACCTTGCTGGTACAGGGTGACAGAACTGAACTGAAGATATGACAATAAACGTAACTGGATGTTTAACGCAGAATACAGATGTCAAAACATCAGACTTAACATGCAAGGTTGGAAGCAGGGAAGGTTCACCATAATACTTTTCCTGACCTCCTTCAGAAAGGCGTTCCAGAGTTTATGGCCAGTTGCTGAGAAAGCACTGAATTCTCTCCAAACTTCAGATAAACAGAGGGCCAAAAAAATCATAGCTGCTATGGCATAAAATGAGGTTTCTGAGAAGAAGTGGGTGTCTCCTGTGGAATATTTTGCAGGTCAGTGTCAGCATTCTTGATTTGCACAGTGGTCAGCATTAGCTTGTGGGCCACAACAGACTCCACTTCTGCTGATAAGAGGGGCTGCTGCATTGTACATCAGCTACGATTCATCTTTGGATTTTCTAAGCTGCATATCAAGAAGTATGATTTCTTTATACAGTGTACAAGGAGTCTGATATTAGAAATAGCTAGTCCAGAAAAAAAAAAAAAAAAAAAAAAAAAAAAAAAGCTGCTTTCCAGATAGTTTAAAAAAAAAAAAAGTATTGTTTTTCTAACTAGAATGGCAGTGAACAGTACAGCTTGATTCTTCAGGGCAGACCTGACCTGACCTCACCCAAAGCAGGTTACTATCATAATTTATCAGGGATCATATCATAGGGTGCTGCACCTGAGAACCTCAAGGTGCTTTCCTTTTTGTTCTGCACAGCTTTGTTGTTTGTTTTTTTTTCTTGGACTTTATTTAAGGCAAACTTTTTACATCCAGGCTCCAGTTTCTGCTGAGAACTAGGACCCCTATGGCCTCCAGCTCCCCTGGCTCTTTTCACAGCATGATTATATCTTGAAATTCAGGTTTCCACCAGGCGTTCCACCCAGGAGGAGCACTTGATGATGAGGTCAGATGTACCAATACCAGCCTCACCTTTCTCAACACTGGAAAAGACTCAAAGAATGAGCAATGGTTTTCTTATTCAACACACCAATGCCTTTCAGCTCTTCCAGACTCAAAATAAAGGACCTGATTTCTTCTTTTTTCTTTCTTGTGATCAGCACCTCCAAACTATGTCCAAGCTTTAACCCAACCTGGAATCCAATCAGCACTGTGGCCTAGGTCAGCTCATGCCATAGATATTTGCATAGGAGTGATAATAGCATTGAATCTGACAAAATTCATACCAGAAATCTTTGCAAGGAGAATCAGTTGCCAAGGAAAATATTGGGAACATACAACAAAGTCACGAACTGCTCTAGCTTGTTGTGATAACATCCAGTCTTGGCAGCCAGCAATGGACAAGCTGGAACTGGTAACTGCTGATTCCAAAGCTCGTTGAGAAGATCAGTAAGGCTCAGCCCAGTGATGCCAGCTCAGTGTCAGAGGCATGTCACACTACTCAGCTATTTCCCAAACTGGACACTTTCTGGACCATTTCTAACGATGTTTTTATTTTCATTTACCAACAGGACATTGCAGCAAGACTTGAGAACATTTTGGGAGTTCCTGCTGTGAATGACACAGACCAAAAATGAGTCACAAGAGCTTCTCCACTTGGGGATGGTGTAAGACCTTTGGAACCTTAAGGTAGCTCTTCATTTTACAGCCTGCAGTTCACTTCTTTTCCATCGGCTTATCTGTTAGTGTGCAAGCTTTTCTAACAGTAATTAAGGCAGACCTCTCACTGCAGCACACAGCATTGTTAAGGTGAGTGGATGCAGCATCCCACTGCCCATCTACCACGAGAATGGCTGAGGTGAGGCCTGCAGCTCTCAGTCCTTCCCTCCTCATATCACAGAGCAACCTAACTGCCCCAGGACACCTCGCTGCCCTGTCTGAGTAACGACTGTGTAAGGGTCTCCAGAGCGTTGTACGAATACTGCGGGGCGGTGACTCCTCGCACACAAGGTGACCAACGGCCTGAGAGAAGAAACGAAACCACCACCTCCTCTATCGCGGCCCTTCCCACCGCCTCCCACCAGACGCTCGCAGCCGGCTCCCATTGGTCGCTTCTTTTCCCGCGTGACGCGGCTGCGGGCGGCGATTGGCCGAGGCTCGGCTGCGGGGACAGTGCGAGACAGCCGCGCGGTTACCGTGGTGACGCGGCCGTACCCGGAAATGGGAAGGCGGCGGGCAGCGCCCGGCGAGCGGCGGCGAGCGGCAGGTACGTGCGCGCGCCCCCCTGCGAGGCGGGTGCCGGCTGCTCGAGGTGAGCGCGCTCTTAAAGGGCCCGCGGCGGCCGCCTGCCCCGCCGGGAGTGCGGTCGGCGCGGCCTGCGCGAGGGAGATGGCCGGGCCCAGCGACTGCGAGGGGCCCGCGGGGGTCCGGCGTGCGGTCGGCAGAGAGTGATGGCTCCTCGTCGTCGCCCCGGCGGGAGGATGGCGGCAGGGAGAATGCAGAGCGTCTGCATGGTGTCGGACTTTTTCTACCCCAACATGGGCGGTGTGGAGAGCCACATCTACCAGCTGTCGCAGTGCCTCATCGAGCGAGGCCACAAGGTGCTGGTGGTCACCCACGCCTACGGCGGCCGTAAAGGCGTCCGCTACCTGACCAGCGGGCTGAAGGTGTACTACCTGCCCCTCAAGGTGATGTACAACCAGTCCACCGCCACCACGCTCTTCCACAGCCTGCCTCTGCTCAGGTACATCTTCGTAAGGGAACGCGTCACCATCGTCCACGCCCACAGCTCCTTCTCGGCCATGGCGCACGACGCGCTCTTCCACGCCAAGACCATGGGGCTGCGCACGGTGTTCACGGACCACTCGCTCTTTGGCTTTGCGGATGTCAGCTCGGTGCTCACCAACAAACTCCTGACCGTGTCCCTGTGCGATACGAACCACATCATCTGCGTCTCTTACACCAGTAAGGAGAACACGGTGCTGCGAGCGGCGTTGGACCCTCGCATCGTCTCCGTCATCCCTAATGCTGTGGATCCCACTGATTTCACCCCAGACCCGTCTAAGAGGGATGACGACACCATAACAATCGTGGTGGTCAGTAGGCTTGTTTACAGAAAAGGTAATGGTAGCAAAAAAATGTTCATTTTGGTCATCGCTCCCATTTGCGCATGTTGGATTTAGACATATGTTTCTTCTCTGATATGGAAGATTTGTAAACTGAAATTTGTGAAGTGTGAAGCTTGGCTTATGTTACTTTACTATCTTACTGCATCCAGGCCTGGGGCCCTCAGGGCGGGAAAGATGTGGAGCTTTTGGATTGGGTACAGGGGAGACCATGAGGATGCTCAAAGGGCTGGAAGAAAGGCTGACAGAGTTGGACTTGTTCAACCTGGAGAAGAGAAGGCTCTGGGGTGACCTCATTTCGGCCTTCCAGTATGTGAGGGGAACATATAAACAGGGGGGAGAGCGTCTTTTTACGTGGGCAAATAGTGATAAGACAAGAGGGAATGTAGCAGTAGGCCACATCATGATAAGTGCTATTACGGTAATGGCTTGTCCTACATATTGTGCTCTTGGGTGTAGGTTTGCATAATGGTATAACTTCTAATATCCAATACAATAACATCTTGCCTTATATTTTATGTTCTTAGGTATAGATTTGCTTAGTGGTATAATTCCTGAGCTCTGCCAGAAGTATCCAGAGTTACATTTCCTAGTTGGAGGAGAAGGACCAAAACGAATTGTACTTGAAGAAGTGCGAGAAAGATACCAGCTACATGACAGGTTTGTTCTGAGCATGTTTATAATCACTGTACTTAAGAGGTAGGAAAGACAGCAGCTCCCTGCCTCCTTCCCTCAAAAACTTGAGGCTGGAGAAGGCAATGTAGAAAGACCAAGCACTAACTGAGAACTTCCAGAGTTGGACTATGATCTTGCAAGTTGATCTGGTGTGAACCTTGTCTTGAGTCAGAGAAAATCTGAATTTATCACACTATTAATGTACTTGCAGTATCACTATGTGGCATGAACTGTTAGATGGCTACTTTATGTTGCTACTGTCTGTGAGAATAATTGCTAATAATTCTGGAAGCTTCCTCCTTGCCATTGCTCTACTTTATTTTAACTCTTTTAATTTCAGTATGAAACTCTTCAGGCCAGGACTTACTTAGTATGTCTTCCTGTGGTGCTACAGACGTGTTCCTTGTATTAAATGTTACCAAATGTTTCTGTGATGTCTGTGAATATTTCTTTGTTGTTGTTCAAAGATAGTTTTTTATACAACAACTACCAGGTTCTTAATTTTCCAGTATCTATACTGTACTTCAATCAGTAATTCTTTCATCTGCTCCTCTCTGGTATGAAAGATACTTATTTGTTTTTTAGTTCTGTTTTTCTTTCTTCTGGTTTTCCAGTACCTCTTCAAAGTAATAGGCTCTGATCTTTGATATTCTCATTTATTTTTTTTCTTTTACCTCAGCCTTTGACATTGGTCACACCTCACGCTAAAAATTCAGATAATGCATCTAAACACAGAAAGGCACACTAGTCTTTATTATTAATTCTGTGAAGCTGTGTTCTCGTAAAGAGCTAGAAGGATCAGCCAGTATTTTGAAGGTGGTTGTTCTTAAAACAAAATGGGGCAACTCCTCCTCCATCAACTTTGTCTGGAAAAAAAGCAAGAGTCTTGTATTTCTTTATTGTTGATCAAGATTTAGAGAAAATGGAACAAGGTGTCTATGTTGCTTCTCTCTCTATATGTGTGTAGATTGGAACTCATTTTTCAGTATATATGTGTCTTAGTTTCAGCTGGGACAGAATTGTTTTCTTCATAGTGTCTGGTATGATGCTATATTTTGTTTCTAGGTGAAAAACAATGTTGATAACACACTGATGTTCATAGGTGCTTCTGAGTAGTGTTGTACAGAGACAAGGCCATTCTCAGTGAAGGGCCCAAGGTGCGGGGAAAGAAGAGAATCAGGACAGCTGGCTTAAACTGGCCAAAGGGATTTCCATACAATATGACATCATGCAGATGGAGTCTTGAAGGGGGTGGGAGTTCATCTTGCTCTCTTCCACTGCTTGGGGACTAGCTGGGCATTAGTTGAGGGGTGATGAGCAATTGCTTGTGCATTATTTGCAATATACATTCATATGTATTAATATATATATGTAGTCATAACTATTATCCTTTTTCTTTTCTCTATCTTAGTAAATAGTTTGATCTCAACCTCCGAGTTCTACTTCTGTATTTTTTTTCCATTCTCTCCCGCATCCCACTGGGATTTGGGAGAATATGCAAATGACTATGGGGTACTCAGCCACCTGCCAGGTTAAACCAATGCTTAACATTATATAGAATTATTAGAGCACAAATCTAGTGTTTATCTTGTACTTTTTCTTATATACAGGGTACGTCTCCTAGGAGCCTTGGAACACCAGGATGTTAGAGATGTTCTAGTCCAGGGTCACATTTTTCTCAACACTTCCCTCACTGAAGCCTTCTGTATGGCAATTGTGGAAGCAGCAAGCTGTGGTTTACAGGTAAAACAAACAAGCAAACAAAAAACATCAACTTATCTAGAATGCACGTATCCATTTCAGTCAAAATTCATGAAACTTGTAGTAGAGCTAAGAATACAGGCACACCTGCTAACTTTCAGTTTGAATTAACCAGACTATGTCTCCACAGTGTTACTGTGTATGTACTGATATTATAGATTGAAGGGTAGTTGATGTTCATGAAGGCTTACTTTGACTCTGCTTAATGAGGAGCTCCTGAAAAATGTCTTAGGACCATAGGTCAGTTGGATGTATTGAACTACCGAACTAAACCATTGTTTGAAGACTATTTTCCCTCTGCATCAAGGTCTGACATACAGTGTCTTACTTCAGCTGAATGCAGGGATTCAAAATAAGAGGAGAGAGGAAACACTGGAGCAATCACATTAAAAGTCCTTTCTGGCTAATAGAGAGCTCAATTTACAGATTGACAGCTAAAAGAAAAAGTTAATCAACAGCTATGAAGAACTCCTTACATTAAAACCTGAAGAAACTTTTTTAAAGACAAACTGATGAAGTATCTAATGATTTAACCCAGCAGGTAGCTAAGCCTCAGTGGGATGGGGGAAAAAATGGGTGGGGGAAAAAGATAGAACTTCTGAGTGAAGATAAAGATTGTTGAATGGGAAAGAAAAAGGAGGAAAAAAAAATACACAAATGATACACATCGCTAGTCTTGTAGCAATGATTGACCCCTCCACCAACTCCCCTATGTTTTATTGTTCAGGATGATGTCATACGGTATGGAATATCAAATATATTGGCCATTTGGGTCAGCTGTCTTGATTTTGTCCTCTCCTATCTTCTCATGTACACCCCCCTTCTTGCTAGTAGGGCAACATGAGAAGCTGAAGAGTCCTTGGCTTAGTGTAAACACTGTTCAGAATCAACATGTGTGTTATTAGCATTATTTTTTCTCCTAAATCTAAGCATGGCACCACACCAGTGGCTAGTAGAAAAATTAACTCTATCCCAACTGAAGCCAGGACGCTAGTATACAAGAAGTGCAGAAAATAAAAGGGACTTCCCCCTTATTCCACTCCAACATTTTTTCATGGTAATAGTACTAATTTGTGGCATTCATTTCCCAGTCATCTGTTTTCCACTCTAGGAGTTGGAAGTTCTGTGGTTTTCTTACAGTTGCCTGCTAGAGATGATTAGAGAACACAAGTTGTGGTACTTCCTGATTTCGCTTTAAAAATAATTCAGGTTACTGAACTTCTAAAGAAATTCTTGTAAAGGTTCAGCCTAGAAACTATAAACTGAAGGTAGATGTGGACTATTATCCACAAGTAGAGGTAACAGTTCTTGTGAGGGTGTATGGAGAAAAGGTCCAAAATCTAATTGCACAGATGTAGTTTTCTACTGTGAGAAACACCTTTAGGAAAAATATCTCCTTAATCACTCACTGGACCATCTTTTGTCTTATCATGTTATCAAATAATTCTAAACAACATTAAAGTAATTTGTTGTGCTAGGTTTTCTTTAGGGCCTATACCCTTAGTTCTCATTCAGATAAAACTCCCAGAATAAGGCATCAGTCTTTGCTTTCATGGCAACCAGTCATTGTATTGTTTTTTTTTTCTCTTTATCTCTGTGATAATGTTGCATCTAAACAATGTAACAGCACTATCATCACTGTATTTTATTGTTATGCAGTGTATGTAGTAATCCTTTTGTTTCTTTCAAAGGTTGTGAGTACAAGAGTTGGAGGGATTCCTGAGGTGCTTCCAGAAAATCTCATTATTTTATGTGAACCTTCTGTGAAGTCTTTGTGTGATGGACTAGAAAAGGCAATTACCCAGCTCAGATCAGGAAAACTACCATCTCCAGAAAGCATTCATAACAAAGTGAAGACATTTTATACATGGAGGAATGTAGCAGAGAGAACTGAAAAAGTATGTACAACCACTTTAATTCTCTGAAAGTACATTTCTGGAAAGTGACTTTTTTGAAACACTATTATGTGCATCTCTGTTTAATTTCTGAATGTTTTTTTCCATCAAACACAGGTGGTTTGTAAAAGTTCAGGAAATACTTCTCTTTTCCGAAATAGGTTTTTTTTTTCTTTCTACTCCTTTTTTTTCCATGACATAATGCTGATAAATATTCTGAAGAATAGCCTAGATCTCTAGTTACATTTCTACTCATATATTTTTTTCCAGAATTTTCACCGTAAGTAACTCTTCTGGCATAACTGGCAAACATGCTGCATAAGATTTATGAAAAGGAAAAGAGTTCATGACACAGTTTTGTCTGTGATATGCTAACGAGCAGTTTAAAATGAGGAGACAAGAGGTAGCTTAATGTCAGCAGACATATCTGAATATACATGAGCTATGGATGTAATGAAAATAAATTACCATGCTTTTGAAATCATATTTCAGAATTAGAATTGTGCTTCAGTGGGAAAACTCAGTCATTAGTGAAGAATATTAACTGCAATAATTTATTCACTCCTGTGAAGATCTGTCACTCTTGACTTCAGCCCCTGTGTTTTGGACAAGAGTAGCTGGAACACATATGTCTTAATTACTTCGTACTGTTACTTAGATAAATCTCTCTCTTATAAACCTCCTTGTAGAAATGTCACATACAATGACTTTATCACATACAGTCAGTACAACTTATGATTTTTTAACTGCAAACCACATTTCAGTTGCAAAGTTTTTATAGAAGTCAGCCTAGATTTCAGCTGCTTTTGTAGCCCTTCCTTAAGACATGAAACCAAACTCTGTGAATGGAAATGTTACAACTGGGAGAAGGACTCACAGAGCTTAAGTTGCACAAAGGACAGTTGTTTGTTAGCTCATTGCTAATGTATTTGTAGGATGAAACCTGCAATGTTCTCCACGACAAAGCTCTTTTGTATGATTTGAGACTCGAGTTGTGTATGTAGGTCCCTGAAAACATTTTTCTGGTTTATGAAACTATATTGGATGTAAAATATATATATATATTTTACACACACACACACACACACACACACATATATATATATATATATATATATATATATATATATATATATATATATATATATATATATATATATATATATATGATGCAGCTAACCCTGATGTAGCTGTAGGTGTCCCTGTTCATTGCAAGGGAAGTGGACTAGGTGGCTTTTAAGGGTCCCTTCCAACTCAAGCCATTCTGTGATTCTGTGAAACACAGGACTAACTATATAATGTATGACTATATATTGTCATTAATAGCATGTATTTTCACATTCATTAAATTTTATCGTAGTAGTGTTTCTTTAATTAAAAATCAGTTTTATGTTCTGGTTTACTTACAGGGACTCTCTGTCTTTTCTCTTCTTAGGTGTATGAGAGGGTTGCAGATGAAGTGGTTTTACCAATGGATGAGAGACTTGACAGACTCATGTCTCACTGTGGCCCAGTGACTGGGTATATTTTTGCTCTTTTTGCAGTTCTGAACTTCCTTTTCTTGTTGTTTCTGAGGTGGATAACTCCAGATTCCAATATTGATGTTGCAATGGATGCCACAGGTCCTAATGGTGCATGGACTAAACAGTATTTTTGGGGGAAAAGAAGAAGAGCTAAAGAAGAACCTCCAAGCTCCAGAAGTGCTCAGATGGAAATTAAAAATGCACCAGTCCCTAGAGATTTTAAGGCTTGCTGATAGATATTACTACTTAAATTCTTCAGTTTCTTTCTGGAGTTCTTTGAAAGAAACTTGATTAAAATGTACTACCTCAATTTAGAATTATGTTCTAATTTAGTTTTGAGTTCTTGAAAGTATACAAACATCACTTTTGCACTTAAAGCTGAGGGAGAACATGGATTTTTATGTGTCAAGAGCCTTTGAGACAAAAAATATTTTTTTCTCTGTAAATTGAATATTACAGACTGAGTATAAGCTTTTGTGGTATTTTGAAAAGCAGAACAGAAAAATTATTAGTTTACTGTAATCTCTATGAATTCCTTATAATTACTGTGATTTTTGAGACCTATCTAAACAAAACATACCTTTTCTTTCCTAAGATGAAAATGACACTTGAAAATACTCCTAAATTTGTTATTACTCTTGAATTCCTTATTGCTTTGAATTCATTATTACCATAGAAATTTCAGAGACTTAGTTCTATCAGTTGTGTCCCAGTGATAGTGTTTTGCCTGCCCAGTCTTATAATTTTGAAGTCCTTCATGAAATTAGAAAATTAGATTATCCTGTTGTTAAAACTCCATAATGAGTTCTTGATATTTTCAGAATGGCTGAATTTGTCCTCCTAACTTACACATAAGAAAGAGAGGCAAAACTTATGCCTTTTTTTATTATTTTTTTCTTAAAATACATAGGTGGCTTTTTAAAAAATATGAAGGTGAAGGAATGATATTGTTTAGCAATTAACATAATATAGTATAGCCTTTAGAACCAGGTCAGGCCTGAAAACACCTCCAGCAGACTATGCCAAAGCATAAATTAATGTCCGTACGCACGTGTGTGTGTATGTGTGTGAACTAGAGAAATAAATCTGTGAGAGCTTAACAAGCCTTAACAATGCTCTTATTTATTATTATTTTCCACTTGACATTCTTCTGCTTTTTATGTAAATGGCATTACAGTCCATCTCTGGGAGGGACAGTGTTAGTATATGTGATTTCACTGAGACCACACCAGAAGCACTGTCAGACAGGTTCTGCAAGTTAAATCTAGAGAAGGCATCCCTTCAATGGGAGTAACCAATAGATAAGCTTTTCTTGAAGAAGAAGAAAAAAAGTTCCTTGCACCTGTTAGTTATAAGTAATTTTTAATATGAATAGCAGAACATGCAGATGTGAGAGGAGGCAAACCTCTCACTGATGGCAGACAACCATCAAACTACCCCCTGCCTAATGCACCAGCCTGATTTCTTTTTCAACTGAAAAAATGATGATTTTTTTTGACCCTCAGTATTATGTAGTGTTGGACACTCTATTAGTGTTAAAATTGTGCAATATGAAAAATACTGTTTTCAAACCCTTGAAGGGTAGTATTTGAAACACAGCTTTTGTCAGTGTCATCTTGTCAGTTAGGGTACACTATTGCTACAGAAACATTTGATAATTTTATTGACCATGTATTCACGAAACTTGGAAATATGATGTGAAATACATGCTACTTACAAAGTATTTCCTTTTAATAGAATTTTTTTAGCTTTTGATACATAATGTAAAATATGCATTGTCTTACAACTTGAATCTTTCAAACTCTACATTAACAGTGGAGTTCAGCTAAAATGGTGCCACATGTTATGGTAAATGGGTGGAGATAAGATAATGTTTTACTTATAAAAGTTAGTTACTTTTTCAAATAACAACATTCTAGTTTACAGCAACTCTTTAAAAATACTGATTATCATTCCAGGAAGATGTTATGCTATTTTTTTAATAATATTTTATTGATTCTGGTTTATTTCTTTTTGTTTCCCACAACAGCTACAAAAGCAGATGTGATTTTCAGTAGGATTATGAGAATCTATTCAAAATAATTCTACTTTTTCTTTTGTGGAATACTGTGTACTTATAATAAAACAGTTCATCTAAATGTTTATTTCATTTTCAATAAAGAATGGGTATTTTTCATTAGTATGTGGATTAGAAATTAGAAAGTATAGAAATATACTGCGTACTGCTGTTTGCCATCATTTGTGGTTGGACTTACAGTGATGACTGAAAAACACTTTGCACAAGCAAAAATATTTAAGCCATAACTGGTTTTACTAGGCTGTTTCCCAATGCACGTAACTCTTTGATTCACTTACCTATCTTGTGCAGTAGAGCAAGGGGTGATGTCACCATCACTCAACCATTTACAGTTTTGTAAAGCAGCAGTGAGTGAAATGGAAAACTTTATTCAAAGTGATCACAATAATGAGAAGTTGAGCAGAGATGTTATTTTATTCATTTCCAAACGCGTATTCCAAAAATACAATTTAATAAAACTGAAATGTTATAGTGGTGGGTAACATTTGAGTATTGTGAAATACTAAGAAAATGTTACCAACCAGGGAGTGATACTGAGTAACATCTTGCATAGAGCAAAGCCTCCTGTGTGGAGGAGGAGGGAATGCACCAAGCCCTTCTATATAGAAGCTTAATTGCCCCCCTTCATAGAAGGGACTACTAAGCACACCCAGAAGTGCTTTGAACTACTTTATTTTAGCGATGAAAATTTTGCATTGATCCATATTAAAATTCTATCACATGGATACAAGGAGAAGTTGTGTTTCCAGTACACTATTTGCAGACACTGTGAAGTATATACTGCATGTTGGTAGTTGAAAATTGTGTGTTAAACCAGAGCAAGTATCAAGTGAAGTGTAAGATTCACCTTTTAGACTGTGTTTTAGAGGATATGGATAGATCTGTAAGAAGCTGGCTGCACTGTAATGAACTTATTTTTTGTGATCAAGCTTTTCTTCATCTTTAACAAATAAACTTATTTTTTCTCCTTTTGATATGTATGTTGTTTTGCCAGTCCTTTTATTCATATGTACTTAGGCTCATTAATTGTAAAATTTCAGTTACATAACAAACTCACTGTAAACAAACATGAGAACAACCCATTCTGAAAGTATTTCACAAACGTTTTTTTAAAGATCAATTTTAAATACTTTTGATATCTCGCTTGACTTGCTATCATTACACTACTCTTGTCATATTTGCTCTGTATTTTTCATGACACCCAGAAGTACACTGACTTCTATAGTTTTCTAATTATTCTCTCACTGACGCATTCACTTGGATGAAAGGGATATATTTTTTGTTGAAGAATAAAGCTGAGATCAAGATGCTGTTTTACACCTGAACCTATCTTCGTACTGAAATTACACATTTTTCTTGTGACTTTTTTCAGCACCAGCTTAAGTCTGGTGGTGATGTTTGTGTGGGATTTATTGAATATTACCATGTATAAACTGATTGTCTAGTACGTATTGTTATTTAAGCTTGTTTAATCAGGAGTGACTGGTGGAATGCATCTACGGGGTGAGTCATCCTGTGCTACCATAGGTGTTGGAGGCAGATAAGATATTAATTACCAGCTGGAATTCCTTGTCATCTTGCCCAGACAGTAGAGGTTTAGATAACCAGAATATATGTGGTGCAATGGGCTATGGGTAGGTGAGATGAATCCTTCATCTGCTTGATGAGAACAGTGAGTCACTACATACAACCCTTTCTAAAAGCTGGAGTGTTATAACTGTGCTATCTAAGGATGCAAATAAGGCGATGGTTGCATAGAAAGTAATATCATTTACTAGATCAAACTGATAGAAAAATAGCTAGGTTCTCTACCATTCTTGTATTCTTGTTCTGGTTCCCTTAGAGATAATGTATTTGTGTCTTTTTTTTCCAATTATCTTTTTTAATTGAAAATGTTACTCAAACTCTCAATTAAATACTTTAGAAATACACTGCTGTAATTCAAAGACTGTCAAGCATAAGAATAGATTTAACTCCTCTTTTAATTTTTTCGAGAGGAGGTTCCTCTCTAATTTTTATTTCCTTGCCAAATTCTCAAGGCCATATTTGACATTTTTCTTACAACTGAAGTTAAGGTGACCTGTAATGAAAATGTTTTGTTTTGTTTTCCTAAATCAGTCTGTTTTTTTTCTTTTGTGCTCTTTCCTTGCAGGCTTTTACATTAAAGATACATAAAAATTAATTTCCAGTTTTTCAAGGGATCTAGCTAAACTATTCACTCACCACATCATGACAGTTATACTGAAGGACTAACATATCTTCTGGATATTTTGATTTGTCAGTTTGGTAATCACTCAAACAGAAGACTATTGTGTGTTAGGCATTGTGCTGAAGTTCTCAATGAGGCATGTTTTTTCTACCAAGTGCTGATGTGTTCAGTCCTGCAACCTACCGGTAAGTTGCACAATCCATCCCATTCAAAACACAACACAGTGACACTGCCCAAAGCAGCAAGGGAGGTACACTTCCTCTTTCTGTACTGTGGTTGCTCTATCTTTGTGTAACATCTCTTGCAATTCCTATCTTTTGTTGCTCACCTTCCTTTAGTTTTAGAAATTCCAAATATTTCTGAGTGATCACGCCAGATCTTGCTATTGCTTATCTGACCACCACCTTCATCTGCATCACTACTTCCCACTGCACTGTTCTGCCTTCTTACTGATGACTTTTTGAATTCAATCCAATAGTGTTCCTATATGCAAGAGATTACATGAGTTTTTCTCAAATGACTCCATCATTAAACTCAAGTCTTTAAGTTGTGCTGCTCTGAAGCCAGGAAGGTGAATTTGCTGCTATACAAATGAAGCTTGTCTTTCTGAGATAGTCATTTTTATTGTGTTCATGTTGTTTTAGACCACCTAGAGAGCTTTTCATTGTTACTAGGATTTCGTACTCCTTTAGGGTTAGGAGAACTTCAGCAGAAATTATCTGATCTCCAGTTTCTTGTATTTTTCTGCAGGTTGCAGACTCATACAAGTTTACCTCTTATCTACCCAGTTGACTGTGAAGGCAGATACATCTTTGCAACCAAATGTCAGTTTTGTGGTCATCCTTTTAAAAAGAGCAGTATTCTTGCAGTATCTCTGTACTACTTCTGCAACTTTGCCTATGCAGCCTTTATTAATCCAACTCTTAAGTCAAAGGATAAATATAATGTGGATGTGTAGGCTTTCAGTGGTATGGAGAGCTTCTATCTGAAAAGTCTTCTAATATCCGCGTGGGTTTGGAAAAGATTTTTTCCATTTGTTTCCTGTATGTTGTGGGATTTTCAGACTATTTTATACTTGGTATTGTTACTTAGTATCAAATAGCTGCACCAAATGAAAACCAATGTATTTTTGGTAAGGGAGGAACAGCAAGTTCTGGAGGGTTTAAAATAGATGACATTTGATACCAATAATAGCCCGGTGCAACTTAGCAGACCTGAGAAACTATTCAAAGCAAAATGGAGGGCAGTTCTATACTCCAGGCTTTCACTAACATTTATTTTGCCATTTTTGCTTTGTTTTGCTTCAAACTTTTAATTAAGATTTCCTTGGCTCTGCTGACTCATTTCTATATTGTTAAAGGCAACAGAAAAGAGGCTGCCAGGATAGCAGAAGAGATCTATGGAATAGTCCCAGGTAAAGTAAAAACATAGACATTCTTAACAGACAGACGTCTATTTGCTACATATTTATAACTTTGGGATTTAAATCATTGAGTTTCCATAAAACGAAGAGTTTGTTGCTAAGTGCATAGGGTTAATGTTTTAACCTGACATGCCTTTCACTTCTGAGGTCTTTGCGGTGTTGGTATGTGTTGGCATGTGGTAGGTGTGCAAAATTTGAGACTCAACAGCTACCCAGCTCGAATGAGGACGACATTTGCTCAAGGCACTACAGTAGATGAAAAGATTGTTCTAGGAAGCATGGCATTCTTTGGTTTGGGGTTACAGATGGCTTTGCTATGTTTACCGACAGAATATTTAGGGAAAAGTTTTGTGTTGATTTCCTGAAAGAAAGCTCTAGGAGGTTATAACTAATTATTTTGTGAATCTATGTCAACAAGTCAGGCCATAAAAATGAATAAATCTGAAATGGTTCTGAAAATTATATGGTGCAGGTTCTTTTTTTTCCCAAGTGGTTTTACCTCCATTGCATGTGTCTATATAAAATAATGTATAGATAGTGAATTTACTGGAAGTGCAAACACCTGATTAAAATGACACAGTATTTTAAATTTACTACTAACGAAAGCATATTTTCCAGCCTGAAGATTTCTTTCAGCATTGTGACATTTCAGGCCTTTATGTGACTCAGTTTTGGACACTTGCTTCCTGATGAACTGAGCTGCCATGAACAGGTACAGGAAAGTGAGTGGGACTGTCTGTGGTGCAAGATGGTCACCCAAAGCAGCACTGTCCAAGAGAAATATGGCAGCAAAACATTTCTTACAGAGCATTTATACACAGGAATGTTTGTCTCTGGATTATTAACTTACGCGTTGTTCTCTAGAATATAAGTAAGTCCAATTATTTATTGCTGCCACTTTTTTTTTCCTGGTGCATTCATGCAGTTGCAGTCAGATGGGTGACAAACACCAGGTTTTTCTTTGTACAGGTTCTTAGCAAAGTGTCTTGAAATCGAGCAGACTACAACATGTTTTTATCTGCAAGTTGCCATTTGCAAAAGCCATTAAGGATAATCTTTCAAAATATAGGACCACGTGACACTGTTGCTGGGGCACAGGATTGGGTTACAGGCAGAGTTTCAAAGCGTCTTCTCTTTGCAGTGTAGTGCAACAGAAGTGTTCCTTAACTTAACTTAAAGATAAGTTAGCCTTGACTTAGAGAAGACAGTGATTTCCAACATGTCACTTACAGCCATGGAGGGAAGAAGTGCTCTGTATGGGAACTATATTTGCCACACATTTCAGGGAGGTAGGTTGCTGTGGCTAGCATGGAAGTATGCAACAGCATGTGTTCTCATGAAGCATGTGTGTGCATACACATGCCTTTACAATGCATGTGAAAAGTGCTTACACATGCTCTACAATATGCATAGGAGTTTTAATAAGGCAATGAAGCTATTACCTCTGAACTCTCCTGGTGGATGAGACCCCTACTTTTTGTCATCAGTCTTCTAACTTTCTGAACTGAGCTTGCCTATTTCAGTCATCAGCATGAGGTGGGAGCTGGGATTTTCTGGATGTTTTCATGCAAATCTTTCTCCATCCCTACCTGTTTCCATCACTTTGCTTAGCGAGTCCTACTTGGCCCTCAGGAGCCCGGCTGCACACTATGCTGGCTGTCCTTCTACACCATCCTCCTGCTGCTGGAGTCCAGGGGCAGCTCTTTAAGTAAATGGAGAGAAAAGAGAAAGCACTATTTAAAACTGTAACACCACCACAAGGTGAAGTACTAAGGTAATGAAAACACACTGCAAGAATGCTAAGAGTTGCTGGAAACCCCTTAAAGCAATGCTGGTTCTAAACCAGAGGGTGATATAGGCCTTTTAGGTCGACCTCCTCTCTTCCTCCTGCAACTCTGTGGGCAGTCTCTGGTGTACAATCATAATGGCCCACTGAGTGCCCTTGGGATGGTTGGGCTTCATTGGCATTTTGGGGAAGGCTCATGATGAGGGCTTCCTTGGCCAAAGCTGAAACCTCTGCTGTGTCCTTGGCCTGAAATCCCCAGGGACGTTCACATGACTCTCATTGAGATTTCTTTGCCTCAAGTAACACCCAGAATGGAGATATATCACCTTTTCCTTTCTCCCTGTTGTGCTGTGTAGTGAAAAAAATTATTGGGATGTGGATTTCAAGCACTGTGCTTTGTGGGGCTATTGTACAATAGAGCACAAATGCAAACAACTGGTATTTCTTCCATCCTCTGGCAGGTTAAATGCACTCCATCTGAGCTGGCTATAAGTGTAGGTAGCAGCTAGACTAAGGACTTATTTCATGGCACATAAATAGATTAGAGTAAGGAAAAGAAGAAACCTGCAAGAAGAATTCTGCACAGTTCAACAGCTTAAAATGATTAAGGAAAGAAAATGAAAGCTCGGGCAGGATCTGTTTTTTCATGTCTGTTCTGAAAACTTCCAGTGAGGAGGAGGATGAAATTTGCTACCTACCTGTCTGAGCTAGAGAAGTCATTTGTGAAATTGTCAATTTGGGAAATAATGCAGACAGAGTCACGCTAGAATTCATTTGATGGACAGAGTGTCCCAGTGTCTCTCTGCTATGAAACCCTTAATAAAGTGAAGGGCAGCTGGAACATGACTTGTGACAAAAGCTCCCTAGAACAGACAGAAGCTGATAGCTTTTACAATGTGAGTGCTGCAGGGCTCTGAAGTCTTTGGATGAGTCTCCAGCAGCACTGAACCTGTGATCTTTGCTGAAGTGTGTTCTTAGCTATTTTTCAAAGCTGGTGTTGAGGCACCTTACCGAGTGGCCAACCTTCTCCGGAGTGCTGAGCCTTCAGCTGCTCTGCTGAAATCAATTTATCTACAGTTTCACTGCTGACACTACATCGATTTTGCATTTCCACACAACTGCACTTCCCCCATCCTCCCAGGGGAAATACTGTTGCATACCTGAATTAACTTCTATGAATTTGCTGTTTCAGGCAGCTGGGCGGACAGATCCCCTCTGCACGATGCTGCCTTCCAAGGACGCCTCCTGTCTTTGAAAACCTTGATTGCACAGGTAAAAGCCTGCAGGTAAAGAAAGACAGGGTTAGGAAGCAGCATGGTTTCTACTGAATTGCATCTGAGTCAGTGAGCTGGTAACAGACTGCAGCAGGCATAAGAAATAGAGTCATATAAATAATATATCCCCATGCATGCCTTTGGACATGGATTGGCTACTTAGTTAAGATGCTGAGGACAAGTCCAGGACAAAGACTGCTATTGCTTGTAGCTTGCTGTATGATAAACAATGACCCTTGTGCTCTTTTTTCAATGACAAATTGTGCAAACTGGGCTTGGGGAGAACAGGAATAATACAAATCATCCATTTGAAGGAAAAAAAAAAACCAAACACAATAAAAAACAACACCAACAAACCAACAATAGAAATCTTTAAAAATATGTATTGCTTTATAAAACAACAAGCATAATCATAACATATCTAAAAGGAGATCTGTCAGCCTCAAACTCTGTTCCAACAGCAACCACAAGTTCAGACAAAAGAAAGAGAGGAGGAAAGAACGTATGAGAAAGGATAAGAAGTATGGTATGAATATAAACAGCTGTAAAAGAGGTCACAATTGTGCTTTGCCATTCATTTTCCTTATCACCTTTCTTCAAACCCAGATCCCTAGTCTGACAAAAGTGAGTAATTTCCCTCAGCTGTTGCTGATTTCCCAATGCTCTCACTCATCTAGTTCCCTCTGCAAAGCCATTTTATAGAATAAGAAGTGCTAGATCCCCTCTATCTTCATCTGTTCTGTCTTTACACCATCCTGTTCGTGGCAGGCACCTGCTGTTGTGGTTTAACAGTGGAGGCCTCAGTTCTTCACTGGTTATGGTTATACATAGGAGAAGCGCTGGGTGTTACGATATGTGTATTTTTTAGTTAATCTACCCTTTGTCCTGTTCCCAAAGACATTAATTTTAGGAGCGAAGAATGAAGGTCCTTGCTGATGGAATGAGATAGAGGCAGTAATGTCTATGGAGACTGAAATGGAGATGAGTCACTAGGTAGGGTAAAGTTCTTCATGGAGTACCATAGATGTTGCTCATTGCTTCTATAGCTATACAAATAGCCTAAAATGAAATGGAGAGCTATAATTTAGAGTATGTATGGGATACTCAAAAGTCTCTACCTTTGGATTACAGCTCTTCAGATAGTCAGAAGGGCTTCTGCTCTCCAGGGGATTAACGTTAGGAACTGTTTGTGCCTGTGAAGAGATGGAGCACTGAAGTTTTAAGAAAGCTCAAGGACTCAGCAAGGCTTGGTCCAGCACTGAAAGTAGTATCTTGTTTTTGAGATATACTAGTAGGAATGTATAATCATATGAGAACAAGGCTTAATGCCAGCATTATTTTGCAGACAACTATAGTAAGATCGATAACTTGGTCTCCATTTAGTATGGAGGGGACTGCTGTTTTATCCAAGATATCAGTACTTATTCATTCATTTGCAAGGAGTTATTTTTAATTTGTTAAATTTATATCTGAATAATGACTAAGAATAGCTCTCTTCTTATCAGAAGCCTCTAGAAAACATTTCTCTTGAAGGAGTGTACTCATCAGTAAACATGAAACATCTATATCATTATAAAATGGAATAGTCTCAACATTTAAAAAAGATTTTATCTGCTCTTGTGCACTGATGTAATGTACAGGAAAACTTTAGCTACAGCCTTCGTGTGAATAATGCTTTCACATTGCTGAAAAATGATTGTTTTCCTATCACTGAATTTCTATCTTAAAGTAATGACAGTGGCTGTTTATAATGCTTATTGCAGCAGGATTGGTGACTTTTACAGTGTTATGTTGCATATTAATGTCTACTGAAAGCCTTTGTATAGCTGCATACTAAACAGTGCACTGCTGCCATCTCGTGAGCCGCCAGGTCTATAGCACTCTGAGCAGAGGGGAAATGGTCTTAGGGAAGACACTCAGGCCTATTTCAAGGCCTGTTCTCACGTGTGGCTGTGAAATCTCACGAGGAGACTCAGCTGCATTTTGGGGATAGCACACATGGCAGCTTCTTGGTTTCTTGTGAATAAACCTGGTGTCTGTTTCTGTGGGAAGAGATATAAGAATTGTCATTTATGGGAAATGCTGATAATGAAGCATTGTGACTCCAATTCTTTTCTTCCAGTGTAAAACCCCTTCCAACCCAACCAATCTATGATTTTACCATTCTACAATTGTATGATTCTGTGAATTACACTGGGTACTCAATATAGCCAGTGGGTGTAACCTAAAGCTACTTTGAGATAAGCGAAATCAGATCCTAAGGGTGCCTGTTTCCCCCCACTGATGGAGCCCAAGGGTCCAAGCAAATTCTGAACTATAACCACTACCAGTTACAGTGCCTGGGGACAAGCAGCAGAGAGCAGTAACAGAACCCACATGCATCCCTTGCCCCTGCCTAGCTCTCTGTCCAGGACCCAACCACTGCTGGTGCCCCAGGATTGCCACAGAGCTGGGCCAGGCTCTGTCCTCATGCTCCACGCTCTACCTTGCAGGGTTTCAATGTGAACCTGGTGACAACAGATCGAGTCTCGGCTCTTCACGAAGCCTGTCTGGGTGGCCATGTGGCCTGTGCAAAGCTGCTGCTGGAGAACGGCGCACACGTGAGTCCCGGGCTAATGGCGATCACCCTAGGGAAAAGTATATATGGTTTTTGGGTTTTTTTTGTTAGTTTTGTTTTTCCCCCATAATCATCATTAGAATTGCTTCTGGTTTTCTGAGGAATATTTTGGGAGTGTCATCTAAGTAAAAATAGATGTGCTTAAATAAATGAGACAGCTTATCCGTTATTAAAATAACTTCCCCAGCGGGATCTCAGGTAGGATACACATTAAAAACTGAGATACCCAAATAGGATGATACATATGAGAGCATGTTTCATTCAGCTGGGTTACACACTTTTCAAGCACTGTTTACATGGCAAGAAACTGAGCAACACCAAAACAGGAAATCAGGCTGTTGCAAAAGAAAATACATTAATTAACTTCCTATACTTTACACCAAATTTCAGTCTCATTGAAAGATGAAGAAGAAACACTTTCTGCTCAGTTTTACTTGATTTTGTTATACAAGTAGCATTACCTTTTTTTAATTAAAAGAATCATCTCTGAGCTGTCTGTTGCTGACCTATGAAAGCAACCTGTACGTGGTACATAAAGTCTTTTGGTTTTCTTCTTCTTCTTCTTCTTCTTTTTTTTTTTTCTTTTTTTTTTTCTTCCTTCTGTGTTCAGAAATAAAACCAACAAAATGTTTACTAACTTCTGGGAGAAAATATTCCAATTTGATGCTTGCTTCTAAGTTCAACAAGACCAAGTGCACTTCAGCCACAACAAACCCAGGTGACACTACAGGCTTGGGGCAGAGCCTAACTCTAGTCCTTTGTCTCCCATCTCTTTCCTTTTCTTAATTTGGAAACCACACAAAGTGCTGTATGCTTGCAGAACCCATTGTTCTTTAACATCTTGCATAATAATAATAATAGTAATAATAATAATAAAGGAATGCAGATTTGCTACATAAATTGCCTCTGAGTGCTTGCTAGGCAGTCAGATCCTGCAGCTGCTGCAGCACAGCACAACACAGGACTATGCTCTCCCAGCGGAGAACCACAGATGATGGCTCTTGCCAGGTATCTATGCTAGAGGTCAAGAAAGGAAATGTTTTCTGTTTTACACACACACATGTGCATAAACACAAACCCTTTTGATCTCTGTTTCTGTTTGGGATTATGACAGTATTTCTGTGAATATGTCCTTTGCTGGAAATGTGTTTTCAGATTAATGTATTAAATGTGAACTATATTTTCATTTAAATATCAGAGTTGTCTGAGCATGTAATGGACTGGGGCTGGTACAAAATAGGCATGGCAATACTCAGGTTCTCTGCATTAAAAAGAAATAATCTGCATTTTCTGAGCAACCCTAGGAGGATCACTCGTAACAAGCAATGATGCAGCCTTATGGCACTAAGTGCCTGGGAAAGAGAGCAGAGCTCAAAGGAGAATGTTATATATGTTGTCTCACACTTTGAAAGTTGCAAATCAAATCAACTCTAACACTAAAGACAAGCATTCTAGCGTACTTTAGTTGAGCACATGACACATGCTGCAAGGGCGTTCCTCTTATGCTGGATTATTCTGAGCATGTCCTGCTGTTTCAGGTCAACGCAGTCACCATTGATGGAATCACTCCTCTCTTTAATGCCTGCTGCAGTGGCTCTGTGGCTTGTGTAAACATGCTGCTCGAATTTGGAGCCAAGCCACAGGTCGGGAACCACCTTGCTTCACCCATTCATGAGGCAGTCAAGAGAGGTAACAGTCTATGAGTGAAGCTAACAGCAACTAAGTGTGCAATGCATCTCTTATTGGCTTCAAAACATTTACTTCCCCCCCAGAAAACGTATACAGCACAGATAAATGTGCTTGGCTTATTCCCAGCTCTTATGCCTCATTGATTGTACTTGGGTGTATTCTGCTCTGTGTCACTACAATTAAGTGATAGTTCTCTTTTGCTGCACAGGACACCGAGAGTGCATGGAAGTTCTTCTGGCTCATGGGGTTGACATTGACCAAGAAGACCTGCATTATGGGACCCTGCTGTATGTTGCTTGCATGTACCAGAGGACAGACTGTGTCAAGAAGCTGTTGGAACTTGGTACGTCCAGAGAAGGAGCTGGGGGAGAGCTGGGATAGTGTAAGCCATCCCAGTTCTGTCCAAGTTACCCCTATGTCATAAACATTTTGAAGGATTTCTGCAAGAGATGTTTGGACAGCTTGAATCTGTGAGATAATTAGAATTTCAGTTGTCTTCATGAAGAATACATACATGTCCAGGGAGGTGATAGAGTCACCATCCCTGGAGATGTTGAAGAACCATATAGATATGGTGCTGAGAGTTATGGTTAGTGGGCATGGTGAGGATGGGCTGACAGTTGGACTTAATGATTTTAGTGTGTTTCTCCAATCTGTATGATTCTATGAAATTAGAATCTCCCTACTGGAAAATTCTAATTACAGAGATCTACCTGAGACCATTTGAATGTGAAAGTAAACCAGAGTTTTCTAAAACAATGGCAGGAAACAGAAAATATCAGCTAATATTGATGACCAAAATCAAGTCTTTTGATTATGAAAAATTAAACTGCCATGCTAAGCATTAACCTCATTTTCTTCTCAGCTAATGATGAAAATAGCAGTAAAGATGCTTGAAAAAATAATCTCTGTAGGCCCAGACACAATATATAAGATAGTGTAAATTTCTGCAGATGACACTTGCTGGAAGTATGGCTGTGCTGTGCATGGCTATCTCAGGGCAAGCATCTTGCTAGCTGCGCTTCCAAAGTTACTACAGACACCTAACGGGTGTCCTCTAATTAAAATAACATAGTCTAACGTAGATTGTTTGATACTAACAAATTTGTCATAGGTTTTGATCAGTAATCATTCAAGACCAGGCTGGATGTGGCTCTGGGCAGCCTGATCTAATGGTTGGTGACCCTGCAGGGGGGTTGAAACTAGATGATCATTGTGGTCCTTTTCAACCCAGGCCATTCTATGATTCTGTGATCGTCTATTGGGTTGACAGTCTAAGAATTTCAATGGTTGATCAGCTGTGCCTGTTGTAGAGAGGAGTCAGTGATCAGTAGACACTTATACAGAGAATATTTGATCTGAATTTTGCACCGATGTCACAGATCGGTGACAGAGGCCTGGGTGCCACTCATCCCCTTCATTTATTGAGGCTACCAGTGAATACCCAACTTATGTAGTGCCAGGTCAGATATTTCTTGCTTTTTCCTTGTACCAACCCTGCACTCTTCTTCTCCCAAGGAGCCAATGTCAATGCGGGGAAGCTACTAGACACTCCTCTCCATGCAGCAGCAAGGAAATCCAGTGCAGAGATAGTCATCTTGCTGGCAGACTATGGTGCTAACCTGAAATGCAGAAATGCTGAATTCAAATGTGCCCTGGACCTTGCCATACCCAACAGCAAAGTGGAGCAGGCACTTCTACTTTGTGAAGGTAAAGGTTTCTTTTGCCTTTTCCCCTTTGCCTTTTCTCCTTTGCCGTTTCAAAGTAGAACAGTATTAATTTTTACCTAAAGCCTTTTTCTTAAGGGATTTAATCTTGTCTATAATTTCTCTTTTGATTTCAAGCGTGTATCATGCTACACGGAAATGAGCAAGCAATCTCTGTTTTCTTGCCAGATCTGCTGCCAAATTAGAGTTTTAATGAGCAAATTGGCTAGTTATTCTGTGCCTTTGTTTTCCATTTATCGAAGATTATTATCCTTTATCCTTATTTACGAACCAAGACTCTAAGGACTAAGGATTGAAAACTGCCATGAAATTTTACACACAGATATTATCACAGCTCTTCTAGTATCTTGTGTTCAGTTAACCACTGTGGCTCAATGACCTTCTTCCTGGGAAAAACAAAAACAAAAAACAACAAAAACAAAAAACAAAAACAAACAAACAAAACAAATGCATGTTTATGGGACTGTGATCCAAGCAGAAACCAGTAATGCCCTTTGCAGCTTACATGCAGGCTCTCCGATATTTCTAGTTATCTTCCCAATCTAATTAAATACACTTCTAAGCAGAAATAAATCTAACACTTCTTGTGCCATTTTCACCTCTGCCACATGTAACCAAAACTTTGTGCATCTCCATCCCTGGAGAAGGGACATGCTTTGTTAATTCCCTTGTCCTCTAATCTCCATGTTTCCTAGCTCACTTGTGCCCTGCTAGCTGGTCTGTGCCCCAGGCTTCTGCCTTCCTGGTCACAGCTCACTCCCTGCCAGTGATGAGCAACGCAATGTGCATAGAAAGCCTAAGAGCTCTTGAATGGTAATTAATGTCAATGGGGTGTATAAGCTTTGTGTTGGCCTCTGCATGCAGGTGAGTTTTATGGAGGAAGTGAAACATTGATTCAAGATTCTTCTGTCCTTCTCTCTTTCACCACATTTCACATGGTACTTTAATTTGTCACAGAATGTCATAGAAAAGTTGTAGAATTATATGAGTTGGACGAGACCCAAAAGGATCATCTATTCCAACTCCCAGCCCCACACAGGACCACCCAAAATTCAAACCTTATGTGTGAGAGCGTTGTCCAAACATTCCTTGACCTCTGGCACTTGGAGCCATGCCCAATGCCCTGGGCGTCCTGTTCCATGCCCACCGCCCTCTGGTGAAGAACCTTTCCTTAGCTCCCAGCTGCCCCTCCCCTGACAAAGCTCCATGACATTCTCTCAGGTTCTATCATTGTCACGTTTAAAAACTTCTGGAGGGGCCTTTGCTTGAATGCTTCTCACTTCTTGTGACTTCTGTCCCTGTGTCTCAGGTGTTCAGGCCTGAGCAGAAGCAGGTGTTTCACTTCAGTTGCCTGGTATAGAGCTTCTGTAGATAAATAAATATGCCAATATTAAAAATCTCATCCCTTCCTGAACCTCTGCTTGATTTTCACTCTGAAGTTGTACCCCTATCCTCCCTCACAATCAGGTGGGCCACAGGGTCCTTCAGTTACTGCTGGCTCTTCCCTTTTCAGAAGCGAAGTTTTCTCTGTAGCTGATATACACTCCTTCAGTCTTACTTGCAGACACTCTTCTGTATCCAACATCTACAACTCCCTCACCTCATCTGTGTTTTCTGACGTCCTTCTGTTTGAAAGAAGGACCCTAGGGAATTCTCTTCAAGAGTTTACTTTATTCCCCCTGACTTTTCTTCCATGCTTATTATTTACGTCTCCTTTTAAATGTTCCTCTTCCTAACTATTATTTGATGTTAAATATAAAATGTTTCCATTTTCCTAATTGTTCTGGGAGGTGATAGCTTCTTTTCTCACTTCAGTGATGGTAGCTCAAGTACTCTTTTCTACAAATCCTACAGATTTCTATAAATTTATTCTCAGATGGGAATTAGCAACCAGCTTAGGTGCCTCCATTTTCCTATAGTAAAAGCAGACTTTGGTGAATCTCCTCTGGGGCTGGGAGCTCCATCCGGTTCACCCCACTGGGGACAGCACCACGGTCTGCAGTGACATGCAAGCACCTGATAAATGAGTCTCTGGACAACTTTCCTGTCAGTGGGCTCTCCAGTTTCAAATAAGATATTGTCACAGGATGCAACATTTCCCTCAGGGCTCAGGAAGGACCAAACCCTGCACAAGAGCTATGTCTCCAGTACATACTTCTATATAGAACTTTCGGTATTTGCTCAAGAAAAGATTCAGAAAAGCCTAGCTGTGCATGCACAAAAATGTTTTTAGTGTTCGTAGGTTTCAGGCCGCTGAATCAATTTTGACAAAATATGTCAGCAATGTATGTTGCTCTCCTTAACTTTCAGAAAGTTGTTGTGTAGTTCTCAATTTGATTTTCAAACCTTGCTGCTGTTTGTTACCTTCTGACTTATACCGGGGTTGAGGGCGCTTGCTCTTTTATTTTTTTTCTTTTCTTCCAGGCCCTGCCAGCCTTGCCCAGCTGTGCCGATTGTGTATCAGAAAGCATCTGGGTCGATCGTGCCTATATGCAGTTCATAAGCTGCACCTGCCTGAGCCGCTTGAAAACTTTCTCCTACACCGATAAGCCCGTGACTATCTTTACACTGGAAAAGAAAGAGGAGCAAATGGTTGCGTACTCCAAAATTATTATATCAAAGAAAAAAAACCAAAGACATCATTTACTGTCTACTCTGGGTACCAAACATTGCTGCAGATTGTGTACATTGAAGCCAATGGAAAACACCTTTTCACAGACACTGAATGGTGGGTGTGGCTACAGCTCCCCCACAGTTTATTGCCACATCTATTTTTACTAAACTAAGAAGTCATAATATATGAACAACTCAATCAATATGTTTGTAGATAGACGTGCAGTCATCCATCCACAGACACACACACAGGATTTCCCCTGCAATTAGTGTTGTTGAATGATTATAGGTGATTTTTTTTTCCTTTAATATCTGTGCAGCTTCTTCCACTTAATTCTAAAAAGCTCACTGTCAAAATTAAGGCTGTTATTCTTCCACTAGTGTGGGAATGAAAACGTAATTAACGTTAGGCATATTTATGTACTGCACATCTTTTGTCCTCTTTGACTTTGCTTCCTGACAACTCTTTCCCATGCTCTAGTAGAGTCATAATGACTTTCAGTAGGCTCTGGCTGTCCAGATGTCCCATCACCTGAGCCCATCTGCCCTCAACACTAATCCATATTCTCCTCCAAGACTCCAAGATGAGAGTGATGTTACCAAATCAGGTCTGGTGGCTTGGAGTAAGCCCACAAAATTATTTGTAAGTCTTAAAAAAAACCCTTATATCTTCTAAAAAAAACCCCAACGTGTGTGTGTGTATATATATATATATATATATATATATCTTATCTGAGATCTGGCTCTGTTTGCTATATGAATAATTTTTGTTAGCTTAATTTGAGGAGAGAACAGCAAATGTTTTCATAGGCATATAGTAGGCCAGCTTTCAATGTCTATCCTTTGCAAAGTTTAATGACAACCAGAGGAATGAGTTTGAATGCTTTGATGTTTCTCAAGATATGTCCTTGGACTGTAGAGCAAGAGAAGGTCAGGGTCCCTAAGGATGGTTGTGCATCATTCAAATCTTCTTGTTGGTTATTACCCATTAGGAAAATAAGTTGGCAGGGCATCTGCTTCCTCATCACCTACTCTCGTGTCTTTCATCACCACCCTGGGAGAAGGGAGTTTTAAAGGAGATTCTGGCCGCTGTGATAGGACTTTAAATCTTGTCAGGTTTTGTAGGTTGGATGCAGCAGAGTTAAAGCTGTAGACCTCTCCGAGCTGAGAAACTTGGTATCCAGTGACAGGTGCCTGCGTGGCTATTCAATATATGTTTATTTTTCCTATGGAAGCTGTTTTGAGGGCAGAAATGTTACTGCAGACCTGAAAGTTGATAAACTTCAACCACAAAATGGGCAATGGTGTATCACTGATATAGTAAGACATAGAGGTTAAAGGGTGGTCTGCATACACATAGCCCAGCTTTGCAGGCCCAAGAGACTGGTTCATTTTCCAGCTAAGAGTGATTTCTTTATGAGCTATGCATGCTGGTACCAGTTTTCACTGCCCCTATGTTCAAAGTCAGGGGAAATGAGCCTTGCAAGGTATAGTGCAGTGAATGCTTTTCCAGCAGCCACTGTGCTGCTGTCATCACTCCAGCAGAATCAGCCTCTGGTCCAGTGCTAACACCTCAATTTCACCACGTCAGTTTTCCTCTCTGAGACAGAGGACTCACCTTTCCTGTACTTTCCTATGAATCATTCAGCGCAAGTAAGATAAATTGTGCTCCCAGCAGTTTGTGAGACTAGGCCTGCAGCGTTACTGCCAAAAACAAATTTAGTTTTCAGCCTGTGAAGTACCCCGTGTCTGCACATATTGAATGCCCTCTGACAGTGAGGACTGTTGCCCATAAAGTTTTCTGTGACATGAATGACCTTGTATAGTACAGTATATCATGGATCTCAGAGATTTGAACACTAAATTCTCAAGACCTTCTGAAAATCAGATGCTATGAAGAAAGAAATATATGTATTAATCTGATGTCAGTAGAATCTCTCTCAGGCTTATCCTTGCTTCCAGCTCACCTACTCTGTTTATAAGCTGGTAGTCAGAATACCATCTGCTGTCCAAATAGAGAGACAGAGCCTCAGCTGTGTGGGTTGTCAGGCTTTTATTGCAATCAAGGAGTGGAGACAATTTATGGGATCTATTTCAGAACATGTAATACTGAATTGATTTCCTTCTGTGATCATCAGTGAAAGCAGTATTTCACTTGCATGGGATTTTAAATTGAAAAAATGTATCTTCATTAAGGAGATGCAAAGCCTACTCAGCCTCTCAGGAAGGTTTATGTTATGAAACAGCAGAAGCTGCCCTATTTCATTGCTGATATTAGCTTCCCATCAAAAATTCACCTCACCTTTGCATCCTCCCAGAGACATCATTCTTCTTGAAATTCCATATATCAGCGATTCAAGTGGAACAGAGCTTTAATAAATCAAGAGAGAAGTTCAGAAGTCCTCATGTTAAGCAGTTTCATGAAAAACTTCACCTATACTTTTTTGTTCTTATCAACAGCACGGTTCAGACTAAAAACTACCCATTTAATTTTCATTGACTGTGCTTTGTGTTACAACAAAGCATGAAAATATTACCAAGGAAGTAGCTGGAAGCTGTATTTGATTTTTATTTTGTAAATATGCTGTCTCATGAAGATAGGGAAACACTAGTTATTGTGCTAGGAGTTTACTAGATCTTATTGGTGATTTTTCCAAATAAGTTTGAAAAATATTTGTCAGATGTTGACAGAGCTTCTTTTCCTTGGGCAGGAGACAGCTAACTAATCATACAAAAACTCTTTTCTTCAAAATGTGTGGCACCTCCATGCCATTCTATGATCATGTACCCATTATTTGGGTGAAATACAACTTTCCTGAGAATGTAGAAGTTTTTCTGTGTTGCAGTGTCCACTACTATGCCACAGCTGTAAGACTTTACCCCCCCAAAACTTCCAGTACTGTCTGCTTGAGAGAAAAGTGAAGCAGATCTCAATAGGAATAATTTCACAGTATCTTGGTTAGTGGAAAAGTGTTGGGTTATTTTTGTTTGTTTGTTTGTTTGTTTTTCCAAGCTATGGACACCATTCTAAGTACAGACTCTTTCAGCTTTAAAGCAGGATCTTCAGCTATGGATGGCTTGCTAACCATAAACCTTTGTCCCAAGTGTATTTGGCAGAAATGTCTTGAAAAAGTTACTGATGAGCAGTGTAAACCCAAAAGATTTCCTTTGATTGGTTCCAATCTGTTGATCCACTTATCAGTTTTATTATCCATGTTATGAAAGGCAGAAATGTAGACTCAGAAATGTTGGTGAAATGGACCTCACAGAATCACAGAATATCCTAGGGTGGAACCGATCCTTGAGTCTAACAAACATCAAGCTAATTAGAAGTTGATTTCAAGCTATCATTCATTACTTAGTATTCTTGTTATTGTGATCCAAAGCAAAACAAAGTTAATACTGTTTTGCATCAGCACTATCTTTATTTGTACTCTGAAATAAGCAGTCTTTATATCTATGTTCTGCCTAGTAAAGGGTGCATTTCCATGATTCAAAGCGTTTTTACAGTCTTTTTTATCTTTACTGTATCTTTTCTCACACCACCAAGATCTTGTTCATAAGCATATCTTTCCTCATCAACTTTATTCTGAATTCATATATTTCAGGCTCTAAGAATCTGACTTTTAGTTTCCTCCTTGAGCAGTATACCTCTTCAACAGCAGCCATTTTAGTGAGCCTGTCTCCTTGTCAGATGTCTTTTCTCTAACTCACCAGGCTGCTGTGTTTGGGTCCCCCACTCCACATCTGCACGCTTCAGTGGTCTCTTGCTCTGGAAGATGCCCTGGTGTTTGTAGAGACATCAACCCTCAGCACCTTCATCCTGCAGGGAGGCTTGTATACTCCCTTGCTGTCAGCCATGCTGTCAACTTTGCTGTCCTTGCAAGAATGTGCCTGCACTGGCTACCCTTTTCAAGCACAGCTGGAGCATTTTGCCATGCTAGATCTTCTCCAGGCGTTCTAATTTGGCGCCATAAAAGGTCCACATTTCGGTCTTCAGTCCAGTCTGGTTTAAGTAGATTCCAAGAAAGCCTCACTAGATTTCAGAATTCCGTATCATTTGTTCCCATCCCTGAGTTTCCTCTGTCCAATTGAATCTCCCACTCTTAAAATGAAATTAGAAAGGGGGGAAAATGCTAAGTTGATACAACAGTACTGTAGGAGCTGAACTTCCCCAAATCAGCTTTGAAGTGTGGACATCCTCCCTACCCAGGCAGATGCAGGCTTAGAGGTTGGCTGTTCATTCCTGTTCTTGTCATGGGACATGCTTGTGCCTCTCTGTATGGTGGTACTGGGGATCATCTCTTCCCTACTCCATTTTTCATCAGGGAGCTACAACCTGGTCAACATCCATCTCAGAGCATTCTGCTTTTGGACTTCTGCTCACCACTGATGTTAGAAGTTAATATTGTGCTGACCGTGTGCAAATTCTTGTGAAAACTGCCCAAACTTTCAATCTCAATTCTGGCCTCTCACTCCTGCAGCACAACTTTGATGTTGGCACTTATCAGCCTTCTGGTCTTTATTGGGTGAAAACAACTGGTTGTGCCCCAGCAAGTCATTAGGGAAAGACTGGCTATTTGGACTGATACTAATGAAATGAAACATATTCATGGACTTTACAGAAAAATCAGGCTGCCCTGTACGCTGGACTGACAGTTTATGATGTCGTTGTATATTTTTTTTCCAAGAAATTAATAATTAGTACAAGCCAATTGCTTCTCTTTGCTGTTCTTTTTTTTGTTTGTTTTTTTTTTTTTAATTTTCTTCAAGAGGTGTATACTTTGTTATTGTCAAATACAGATTATTCCACAAAGAACTTCTGCCCAATTTGATTTCTATTTCTTGAAAATTCTTTTTCCCTTAGATTTCATAACATTTGCAGAAACTCTTGATGCACGTTGCAAGTGAAGGGAAAACTGTATCAGTTTTGGAATTGAAAAATGTTCAATAAAAGGTATCAGGAACTGAGGAAGAAAACATAATTTACATATTCAGCTGTGAATAACACGTGGGAGGTGGAAGAGAGATGAATCGGCAGGGCATATCATTCTAGAACTTCAATAAGTGACACATTAGTCAGCAAACCATTGCAACTAATTGCATACTTACCAGCAATGGATAAAGTCTCACACATGTGGGGGATTTACTTTTCATCTTACTTTTAAGTGAATTAGACTTATGTTTAAAGAGCTTTTCTTCATGGCAATTTGAGCAAAACTACTGTAAATGCCAAAAACCAGCTCACAGTCAATCTAGCAATTTTTGACAATACCTTGTCTGCGATATGCTGCAAATATGGCTTCCCAGAATCACAAGCACTAACTTGGCTCACTCTCATTCAAGCACAAAAGTGAGGTCTGAGAAATAAAATTATGTTCCAGCTATGTAAAAACTAAGAAAACAAGAAAAGTGAATTTGGTATTTACAGTAACAACAGATTTAATACTTCTAACTGTAAGATGTACCAGACTCTGTGGTGACTAGGAATTGGATAAAAATGAGACTCCCTAGCCATTCCTTGAGGGCAAGGCAGGGTTTGGACTGGGTTTAAACCCATGTTTTACTGAAACAATCCAATGGGCTAATATGCAGGGTTCTATAGTTTCATCCTTTCTCTCACACGTAGAGGTTCAGCAGAAAAGATTTGAAGACAGAGAGAGAAGAAGTCTTCTATCCTTTAATATCTTTTCAGGCCCGGAGGCCATGGCTACTTCATCTGAACTCCTCCGTAACACAAGCTGCAGAACCTCACCCAGCAATTGCACTAACCCAAACTGAGCCCTGGGCTATGGCATGCTTTACAAAACCTGGAGGCACAGAGAACTTCCCACCTCACCCCTTCACTGCTGCTGCCACCCCAGGCCAGGAGAGAAAGAGAATAGGAGGCTACTTTGTCTTTTACATGCATTCATTCTTGTCCAGAGCCTGGAACTGCCAATGTGACCATCTGAGGTGGTGATGGAGGTGCTACATGGCCAAGGCTAGAGGTATTTATATTTCAGATTGTAGTAAACCAAACTTTTAAAAAATAAGAGGATACGTTAGATGAGTAATGACAAAAATTTCTATACCAAATTCTGTTCTTTTGGCACGTAGGTGAATTTTGCTGCATCCTACAGATATTCAGCCATGTATTACCTGTGGTTTACTAAGAGTGGTTTGTTGTGGTAGATGATTCATTCTTCTACCAGGTCTACCTGTTAGCTATAGAGGTTAACGTGCTGTAACAACATAGAAATTAGACAGGTTGGGAAGGGAGGGAGATTTAGAGAATTCCAGAGAAAACTTGTTATAACTTCTGCTGTCTGGTCTAGGCGTCTTTGTGGGTAAAATGTGTTGTGTGTTTTGTTTCTTTTTTTTCTCTTAGGAAGAATTTAAGGCTCCACAGGCCTTATGACTTACTAATTTTATGAAGCCCATATCATTCTTTACCAACTTCACTAATGTTAATTCCAACATTTTTTTTTTAACCTAGGGTAGTGAGGAACTTGCATTATACTTTGTATTTGGAAAGGGATAATGTATGAACTTCCTAAGTCCCAGAGAAAGCTATATGAGAGCTAAGATGCTAAAAATATTTGCTTTTTACACTTTGCTTACAACTGATGCTTTACTGCAATAATGATGAACAAATGGTTATTAATGATTATAAGCTTGAGATATGTGTAAAGACTCTGGCTTTGTCCATGAATTTTGTGCCTTTCAAGGCAGTCCCTGTCAAACACCAGTCAATCCCAAATATCCAAGTGAGCTAAAATTAACGAGAAAGATAAATTAAATTTGCTACTAGGGCTTTCAGTGTTATTAGATCTACATCAAGGCATGTATCTGTGGAACAGGGTCCTGAATAACTACAGTTACTAAGGGACAGATTTTGGGGTCAAAGTTTGCAAAGGCTTCAGTGAAAAGTTTCCACAGAAACAATGCCAAGTAACACCAGTTTGTTTCCAAAAGCAGTTTCTCATAGACTGTTGCTTTAGATAGAAGAAATTCCATTATGAACTTGGTGTTGTTTTTTTTGGCTAGAAGTTAGAGCTTTCCAGTTCTGCCCCCGAAGCACTTCCCATCCACCCACTATGGGCAGGCTTGGTAGCAAGGCAAACAGCTGCTCTATCAAGGGTCCACAGACAGCAGCTTGTCTGACATTTATTAAAGCCTTTGAGCTGACGTGACTCATTCTCTGCAGAAAATTTCCCTGTCTGCTTCTCAGTCATTGTTCACGGAAGATAAGTACCTAGGTTTTTCATGCTTGTAGCAGCTTGGGAACAAATGTTTTTACCATTGCTCATGAAATCTCATTAGGGATTATAATTATTATTATTTTTGGATGTGGCTCCAGTATAACAGCTAAAAAGGCTTATGCTAACCTTGAGATATTTTAACAGATAGTACTCTTTTGTCAGTACAAATCTCTAGCAACCTTCATCATTGCAAGAAACAGTAAGGTGAGTGAGGAGGTAATTAAGAGATTATTCCAGATTTTCAAATGTTTGCCCCAGTGGAGAGGGGATGAGAAAATAGAATCTAGGTGCAATATTCTTACCATTTCAAAACAGGAAAGGATTCAGACAACTCTCATTTTGTCATCTGCCAAAGAAGATAACTTCCAGGTCTTCACTGAAGAGGCAGGAGGCGTGGAGATCTGGTCCATACAAGTGGTGTGAGGAAATACAGGGTCTGGCCTCCATCCCTTGGCACATGGGTCTGGCCTCCATCCCTTGCATCACTATCAAGGTGGCAGCTGGGTACAAACCTTTTCCACCCTGCCACCTGCCAAGGGCAGCCAGGGTCCTAGGGCAGCACTACCAGTCTTGATGTGGGATAAAAGGGACAACTCTAAGACCTTTTGTGGAGTGCCAGGTTAGGTTCAACTTTGGAAGATGTCAGTTACGGCTTGCTGTGCATGGAAGATGGGGAAAAGGGAGATCCAGCTGGTCCTACCATACACTTTGGTCTTTGAACTTCAGCTTTGGTAAGCTCTGCACCCTGTATATCAATCCCCAGAGATGGTTTCCCTTCTGCCACAACATCAGATATTAGGTGGCCACGTTGGATGGGTCACCAGGAGAAACTTCTACTTTCGTCACTGTACTCAGTTCATAGTCCTTTGGAAGGGATACTCTTCTTTCACCAGCTTTGTGAATCAGCATTAGTCAATAACCTTTTCCAAAAGAAAATGTCATCACCTGCTATGCTAGTGATATGCTGAAAGGAACAGAACCACATGACAGTTCTACAGACATTTTCCCTCTTTGACGTTATTGTCCAAGCAGTTGAGTTGGTAATATTTCTGCAGGACATATTTGGAAGCCCTCAGAAGGCTCAGTTCAGGACAAGAATTAAAAGATTACAGCCTGCTTTATTGTGAAAGTCCATTAATTGCATTTTTCAGTAGTGACAAGGTGCTGTAACTTTGGGGCATCATTGAAAAGCCCTGGGAAGCTGTGTGAGAATAGTTGGAGCATGCTGGCCATTCCCATTAGAGGCAGAAGTGTGGGTAGATCTGTCACATTGGTGAAATTTCTAGAGGTAACCTCCAACAAGTCTTGGAAAGCAGCCTTTATGTGACTCTGGGTGGAAGAGCTTATTGCAGTGCAATGTGTTAATGAGGAATGAGCATCTAACCCCAGTAGGGCTGGAGAAGAGAAGCAGCAGAGCAGAGGAACTCTGAATTAGGTACTCCAACCCATGAGCTCGTTGCCTTCCCATCTGCTTTGCTGACACTCCTCAGCTTTTACTGCTATTGTGTCTGGTACTGCATAGACAGTGGGAAGAGCAAGAAACTGGAGGGAGGCATAGAAATTGGCTTGGCTTGATAAGATCCACTGTGGGCCTTTGGGCTTGGAAAGATGAGTTATTGGTTGGCAATCTCTGTATTGGGAAATATTTCTGGGTGGATCTGAATGGGACCTGACAACATGAGCACTGCTTAACAGGACCAACTCAGCTGTCTTCTGTGGCATTAAACTTTCTTTTATTATATTTGGGTTTTCTCCAGCATGATCACCTGTTAATCTTATCATGGAAGTGGTGGGAAACTGTCATGTCACCATTATTATTTTTAAAATGGAAATTGTTGTTCTCAGAAAGTGAACATATTTGGGAATTATTTTGCTTTCTTCAGGAATGGTTATTGTTCACTAGAAAGTTTATGAACCTAAAAGGTTTAATGGCAAGTGACAGAACTGCCATTGTTTTTCAAAACCAATTATGAGAAGCTAGAAAAGAGGGGAAGAAAGAAACTGAATTCTTCTTTATGTCTGGATTTGGATTGCATTTAAATTTATTATTGGACAAGATCACCTTGCAGTTGGTGAAATTCTACTAGGCTATGTTAAAAATACCAACACAGCTCTCAAGCACTATGTTGAGGTTTTTACTGTAATTACAGTCTGCTTACCGGTGTGTACTTGCCACATGAGAACACATTAATAAGCTGGTATGATTGATAATCTATAGTTATAACCCACAAGACAAGCAAAACAAAATCCTGGCTTGGAATGGCTTGGAATCACTATGATATGGGGGGGAAAAAAAAAGCTGTCAGAGTTTGGATTCTTTTTGCCTGGTCTGTAGTGTGCTCGTTTTAAAGCCGTTTCAGAAAGCAGTGCCAAGATTTATTTTGCAGCATACAAAAACTTACGTAGGTGTTCACTGAGAGATATTTGGCACCAGATGGTGAAAAATTGAGTGTTACTGCTTGTCTCTCTGTGGGGAGGATGCTCTAATCCCCTCCTTGCCACAAAGAAGATACAACAAACTCATGCTAAGTTTGTCATGCTCTCTGGGATATTGTGGTTCTTCTGAACATCTGTGATGAATTAAAATACAAATACAGGTGCTCACGATACCAAGACATATTTGCTGCTTCTTTCAGGGTTTGTTGGCTTTGATTTAGATGGTAATTTTTGAGACTTTCTTATTAAGTAAAACTACCACTTGCATAATTATAAAAACTGCTTGCAGAAGTCAGTGTGGTCCCCAACCAGGCTGATGGGATGTTTGCCAAGGGAAGTTTCTGTGAGGGTGTGAGGAAGGAAACATGAAAACTTGACATGCTCAAAACAAATGTGAAAAAAGGACAGCCCCTGCAAGAGGAAAGAAAAGAAGGGATACAAGAACTGGATGATATTATGAATTTCATCAAGGGAGGACCTCTTCACCCTGTGCCCACTTGGAGATTTCATGGCAGCTCTGCAAAGAAAACTCAGGTGCTGCTGGAAATGGCACTGGTGATTTAGTACCCCTGAGGACAAATTTAACTACCATGATTTAAAACATGACTGTCTCAGATGTTTGCCTTGCTCACTGGCTAGAAATTAATGCCTTGAAGGAGAGGCAGCAGAATGCAACATATGTTATTGTTTCTGTGCTCAAGTTTACGGGCTGGAGTAGAAAACTGCTTTTATTGGGTTTTGAGCTAATATAATGAATCACATACAGAACAACTCAGGCCTCAGTTTGTGGCCAGGGCTTCCAACCCTTCTAAGGGTATGGGTAACCTACGCTGAAAGTAGGGAATGAGGCAGGCAGGAACAGATTGGGCCTCTGCAGCTATATCTGCCAGAGGAGGATCAGAATCCTTCCCTCTGATGTGTAGGTACCCCAGAGGCAAGGTTTGGTGGCTCAGGCATTGCACAACACCGGGCTGTCGTTGGCTATGAATTCAACCATGCTCCTAAGGTGGGTTTCTGGCTAATCACATGTACACACATCAGCTTCTTGATCAGAGTCAGTGAAGGCTGATTCTCAAGACTCAGTTTATGTCCCTTCAAAGCAGAGATCTAAAATAGGTCAGATGAATCATGATCTTAAAATGCATATTTATCTTCAGTAGCTCTAAAGCAAAGCTAGGCTATCTGACTTGGACTCTGAATCTAAACTGAACAAATGCCTTGCTTTGTGCCCAATTTTTCAAATATCTTTTATATTTCTATGGTTTGTATCCTCAGAAACTAATGCTGAATTTGCATGCCAAGACAGATCTATCAAATGATGCAAATGTTAGCTTTAATGATACAAAAAAATCACAGTACGTGCCCAGAATTGTAAAGAATAAAGTCTTTTCTGTGATGATTAATGTGGAAAATTTAAGAATTGATTAACAAGGGGGAGAAGAAATAAGGACAGTAGAACACTTGAATGACTTGCTGTCAGCAACTTGCATCTTTGAAAGAGAAAAAAAAAAGATTCAGTTTACAAGACACTCTGTAAACATAAAAAGTAATATTGAGTGTCATATGCTCAGCTTCACAATGCACTTTTATCCATGCAAGAATGTTGCATTTGAATTATGATGCAGTGATTTCTGTAGCTAGCTTTTTGTGTAAAACTTGGAGCAGTAGAGCTATTTAAATGGAAAATAGCATTGTAATGACTAAAAGCTCTGTGTTGTGTAAGCCTGTTTCAGGTCTGTATTTGAAGTTGTGTGCTGTTTGTTTTGGGATTCAGATTGACACTGAAAGGTGTTTCTTTGCTGTTGGAGAATTGTAGGCATACATCTGAAAAAGATTTGAAACTGAGGTAGTTAAATGAGTCAAAGCTTTCTCACGGGATATTTTATGTAGCTTGCTCCAAAAGTAATGCCTCCTATTTATTTCCACAGACATGTTCCCATGCTGATTTCTTGGCTGGCCATACAGTAGGAGGAAACTGCAACAAAGAGAACAGAATGCAGTTTTGCAATTGTGAAGAGAAGCAGAGATTCTTTGTCTTTCACTCTGTTCTCTATATTGCTAATTCAGCCTTTAAGTCATTCTGTTTCTACTACAAACTCAAGTGGCAGAATTTAAAGCTAGACTCTTCATAACTGTTTCTGTTATTTCTGTTTCTTGTTAATGTAAGTGACACAGAAAATCTCTGCAAGTGAGATCTGGCCACACACGACTTATTTGAGATGTATACGCACTGGAGAGAGGCTGTGATGAGACACCACACAGGCCAAGGAGGGAAGAGTCAGGAATCTGCATTTTCATGAATAAAAAGAATATTTATGGACTTTTGCTGGACTCTCCTCGCACTGCCCTAACTCCACTAAGACTGCTGCACAAGACAGTAATTGTGGAGGGGACAGGCTCAGGGGACAGGGTTCAAGGGACAGGGCTCAGGGGACATCAAACTCTGTAGCAAGCAGTGCTTTGTAATGTAAGACATTTCCAGGCTGGAATGAAGACAAGGAGATTCATCACAGGAACTTAAGATGCTCTGTCTAAGCAAAGGCTTCGGGACAGCCCAGGGAATAGGAGTGGTGATCCCAAGGAGAAATACTATGATCCAAAGGAAAAATCTTGCCCCTAAGGTGACATTTCAGAGCATAGTCCTATAGCCTGGAAGGGAGACCCATTTCTGAGGAATGGGCATTGTAGCTGGATCCTGCAGCATGGCTTTGCCCAGGCCTCTGCCTCTTCAGTGCTGTCAGAAGACAAGCATAATCAAACTAGAAGCTTCTTTTATGAGACCTGCATCTATCTGCAAAATGAAATACCAATACACATGAATCAGGACCAGTTTGTCGTGGGGACCTCAGAAGGCTCTTTCATAAAGGATGATGGAAGCAGGAACAGACAGGCTTCCTGCAACTGTAGGGAGTGTTGCAGGCTCATCATTCCTGCTGGGTGCTATCTGGGGTCCCATCAGCTTCAAGAAAGAGCAAGATGCAGCTCCTCCTTCAAGGCAGAGGTTGATACAAGAAATCATGACCAAATATGTGCAACTAATATCATATTATTCAAGTGATCAGGAGATCAGAGGATCAAATGACCCAAGCTTTTCTGTCCATGTATTACTGGGGACTAAAATATTTCAGTCTTATAGGCTCCTTACTAGTGTTGAATTTAAAGGTCACAGATTATATTATGCTTCTTCACTTACAAGCCAGATTCAGAAGCCAGGAGTGCATTGGGCAGGAACAAGCCTGGAAGGGACAGACTTCTTCTTATCCATGTTTCATTGGCAGTTGTGAACCAGCATGTGCCCAGGTTGTCTTCACAGGCTCCCCACTGGCAGGGCTTGTGAGTGATGCTTGTGCTGTTCATGTCTTCAAGTAGAAATGCTTTTTTTTAATTTTTTTAATTTTTTATTTATTTATTTATTTTTATTTTTTAAGATCAAATAAAAACCTCAAAATTATTCCAAATCTCTTGCATGTGCTAGAAATGAAGCCCTACTTCATTAGTCCAGTTAGAATCTGGTTTATCACGGTATTGCAGAATTCTTGGATAGGAAGGAAGGGACCTCAAAGCCCATGCTGCCCCAACCCCTGCCATGGGCAGAGCTGCCCCCAACCAGCCCAGGCTGCCCAGGGCCCCATCCAACCTGGCCTTGAGCACCTCCAGGGACGGGGCACCATGGCTTCTCTGGGCAGCTGTGCCAGCGCCTCACTAACCTTTGAGTAAAGAATTTCATCTTAACATCTAACCTAAATCTCCCCCCTTCTAGTTTAAAGCCATTCCTCCTTGTCCTATCCCTGGTAATTTGGATCTTCAGATACTCACATGCAACTTCTGCTCTCCTAGACAAATTTTATCAACATGAGATGAGATTTTCGTGTGGAAGTTCTGCCTACTTTCACCTGTGCACAAACGAACTTATATTCAGGGGCGGCAAAAGGAATTTGCACTTGTAAATTGTACTCATTTGAACAAGAAAACTGTGCAAGCAGAGATGATCCATGAGATCAGGATTTATGCACACAGACCCAGAGAAATAAAATGGAGGTCCTCTGGAAAATCAGTTGCCATTTGTTGACAGGTACCTTTGTGATTCTGGTTTAAGACCAAGAAATTGATTTAAAATAAAAAGGCAGCGGTTGGACATGAAACCCTTTGTGTGACTGCACCGGGGAAACCCTTTGAAACGGGGAGGAAGAAATCAGCCCGCTCAGCACTGCTGCTTTCCACGCCTCAGAGACAATAAGGAGCTTCCAGTGGAGAGAGCGCGGCTCGGTGAACAACATGTGGTTCCAATATTCGCACGGCACGCGGTGACCACTGCCGCGCGGCAGGAATTCGGTTCTCCGTCCTTGCGGGGGTCCCGGCTGCTGGGATGGGAAGCTGGGCTCACACGGGGCACCGCTGGGGGAAAAGAAAGCGCAGCGCGGTGCCTGCAAACCGCTCGCCAGGGAGTGGTGTGGATCGCACCGGTGTCTCCCTGAGTTTTCTTTGCAAATCCCCCGCAGGCAGAGTTTGCTCAACTAGTTGAACTGGCTCTTTCTCTCTCTCTCTCTCTCTCTCTTTTTTTTTTTTTTTTTTTTTTTGGCAAACCAAGAATTTCCTTCCTGATAAAAACAGCCGGCCGGCTCCCCGATTGGGCGCGGGGTTGGGGAGGATATGACATCAGGCACATCTCTCGCTTCGTGCAGTGTGGTCTGCCTGATCACTGGCTGCTTACCAGCACGGCCAGGGAGGTGTTTTCCTAACTCCAGCCCAGGTACTTAAGTTTCTGCACAAAGCTGTGCAGCACCAGTCCCAGCCTGCGGCCGGCTCTGTTGCGCTCATCTGCTGGGCAGATCGCTCCTACACGCGGGGGCTCGCCGTGAACGATGGAATCTGAACTCCTTAGAGTGCCCGTGAAGTGAGAAAACAGCCACAGGACAGACGGGGCTGAGATGGATGAGGAGGGAATGAATCAAAACGGCAGCAAGTCGCAAGGAGCGGGAGGCCAGGTGCCTGCAACGACTCCATCAGAGGTGCTGATGAGGGGTGAGTAAAGCTCCTGCCTCTGCCCTCACGTCTGCCGGCAGCAGGAGCGGGCAGGGTCAGGCTGCGAAGGCACGCTTCTATCGAAGTTACACTTCAGTGCAAATCTGCAGCCACGTCCCGTGCTCTTGCACTCCAAAAGGGATTTTAATAAGTTGTCCATACTCGAGACTGATTTCTCTTGTGCTGTTTTTTTTTTTTTCTTCTTTTTTTTTCTTTTCCTGGTGCATCACAGAAAAAGTGTCAGATTCTGTAGTGCAGTTCATGCAAGCATAAACAAATGCAGTAATTGAACTACAGCGAACTAAAAAAGAGGTTGCAGTGTGGCACGTTGAACTTCGATTGGTGCCAGCTCAGCGCTGGCTCAGTTCCTCTTTTCTTTTTCTTTCCTTCCTTTCTTTCTTTTTCTTTTTTTTCCCCTTTCCTTCCTCTTTCCATCCCTACTTTACCTCCTCTGTTTTTTATCTGCTTTTTATTTTTCTTTTTTTTTTCCTTTTATCTGCTTTTACTTTTTTTTCTTCTTTTTTTTTTCTTCTATTTTTCCTTATTTTTCTTCTTCTTCTTCTTCTCCTTCCTCTTTTCTTTTTAACTTTCTTATTCTTTCCAGACAGCAGGCCCAAATGCCCTTGCCCAGGCCCAGCCATTCACCCATGCAGGTTCTTCCACAGTGGCTATGGCACTATGATCAGCTGTGACCAAAGCTGTTGTGGTCAGTGGTGAAGTTACTCAAATAAATGGCCTCACTCTGATTGTTGCTCTGTTGGCTGGCCCAGAGCCATTGAAAATATGACATGGTTACCAACCAAGGACAAATAATTTATTCTTATACAGCAGCTTAGCTTGTAATGTTCCCTGCACCCCCATTTCTGAGACACCGTTCCTTCAGTTCATGGTCAGTGAAGTGGGATCATGGAGGGAAATTAAGATAATATGACTTCACAGTGTCCTTCCTCTTTTTCAGGGCTGTTGAGAACACTTCTATTCTTACCACATAGAAAAATAGGACACTGAAAAATAAACAGAGGCAGACTACAGTATAATGATGATCAGTATGTTGGTTGTGTCGCCTGCTGCTCCTCATGTGTGTGTGTGTGCATGCACTGAGGCTAGGTTGGGAAGGAAGGGTTGGCAATGTCATTACACAGTGTGAACCAAACCCAGTTCACATGGGAGATGAGCTCTGCCAAAATGGAGTCTGGGAGGAAGGGAGCCTACAGGCAGCATGGGTGGCTTGGTCTGTTGAGTGCTGGAGCTCAGCATGTTCCTCTTTCGCTTGCCTGTCAATAAGTTCTGCTGATGGCTTGCAACAGGAATGTTTTTGGCTATATATATCATGGGTATTAGGTGAAAGCCTTCAAATATGAAAAATACCATTCATAGTATTGTTATACATAATGCCATAGGCTTATGTATATGTAAATGTGTATGCAAGAGCATGCCTCAGCTGAAAGGATTTTAGAGCCACTTGTGAGCTGTACTGTGTGAGGCTACCATGAAAGAAAAGCAACTCAGGGAGTCACTGAGTGACTGACACCCTCCTCATGATCAGAGACTGGAAAAATATGCTTTCAGCCTCCACCACAGAATGAATGCTCTTCTAGAAATGTGCTGTAAGCACATCCACTGACAGCAGTCAAAGCTTGGTTGTTTGTGCAGTTACTGGTATAAGGCTCCCTCTATATCTGCCCTGCCAGCATTCAAGGGCCCAGGTGGATGCAGTGCAATCAAGTAGGACCAGAGGTTTCATGTAACCTCTGGGTTGGCTGCAGTTTTCAGCAGTGAAAGGGGAGCTGGATGGCCCCATGCCACAAGAAAAGTTTTGGATGCTGAAAGTCATGAGGCCTGACAGAGGTTGCTTGTGGATCAAGGTGCAGGGAAATTTCAAATATGGATTAACATTTCTCCATGAGAGAGCAATTGTACATATTTTCAGGAAGCAGGAGTTTGCATTGCTGTGGCCATACGTGCAGTGAATGCAACTGTGCCAACTGTGTACACTGGACTTCCTCCTACATGGACTGCTCTGACGGCAAAGTATTTTAAGAACTGTCTCAATTGTTACTATTTGAGAATTTAAGAAGTCTAGGGCTAGTTAGGATTGACACTTACTTAGGCTTTAATCAGATGCCTGTATATGGTAATAATAGTGATAATTTATATTACTGATATTGTATCTACTGTGCCATGCAGTCAACAGAACCTTTCACCCTCTACTCACAATGTACCCAAGATGATCTTAAAGCTATCTTAGGCCTCCACTTCTTTTTAGGATAAAGAACCCAGTTCTGCCTAGTATAGGATGCCCAACCAGGTTAGGACATCCTTGCATACACCCCATTTATTTTCCACTGACCCTTATCTTTGACGCTTTTGCTGGTCACTCTTCTAATTCACTGTCAAGAATTCATGAAATTAGAAGTTAATGGTCATTCCACAGATGACTATGATTTGGTTTGGAATCTTAGTGGAAACTTGTTTTTTCCTCAAGAAAACACTGAGTTGGATGGATAAGGACTGCATGTGGATAGAGCAGACCATGCACCTCCGTCTTTGCCAGCAAAACAATGACACAATGATATAATATCGTGGTAGTTCATACAAAATGCTACCTATTTGACCAAATAGAGATCAAGCACTGCTCAGAAAACTTGTTCTTCAGTCTAGATCTTTAGAACTCTTGTAAATGTTTCCTTGCAACTCATTAACATCTGGCAACAGCATTAGCAACACCATGGCACTGGATACAAACAGAGTTAACACTGGCAAGATGGGTAAGAAAGACAGCATGGTGGAGAGTGCTGTAGCCACTGGAGAGCATGCCTGGTATAGGTGAGCTTAGTTCAGGGTACAAGAAGAGAAATAAAGTTTTGTCTGCCAGTATAGTCCCACCTGTATTATAAAAAGCTTCACGAAATCCAGGGTCTTAGTGATGTCTGTGGGGTTTGGTTTTCCCTTGCTCTTATCACTGCTGATTTGAGCCTTCTCACACAACTACTCAAAACAGCACGATGAGGGTCACTGAAAAAGCATAGGAGAATGTCAGACAGTAACCTTAGTGCACACAATGCACTGTGCCTGACATTCCTGAGGTGTTTATTGCAAACAAGCAGAGATACTTTGCTGCTTTGCCCCTTGGAAAATGAGATATTTAATTTTACATAGGTGAAGGTAATTTAACAAGCACCATTTGATACACATCACTTTTAAAGCACAGCTATTTTAGTCAATTAATAATACAGTGGTTTAATAACTGTGCCATGGTTTTGCTGTCGTTACCAAATGACATGTCCTTATGAGACGAGAACCATAGCTTCTGGAAATTGCTTTCCACTTGATAAAGAATGGTTATGAACTTACTGCAAGTACAGGTTGTGGTACACAGCCCATGGAACTCAGGAGGGGGCAGGCAGAAGGTGGGTGAGATGCCTTCTGGAAATGCTTATTTTCCTTCCCAGGAGTACCTGGGCTATTAACATAGACCAGACATTGAGTTTTGAGGCAATGAATACTGAAGGAGGTAAATCTCTCCCAAAGGGATTAGCGTTCTCTGGTGGCCCTGAGCCATAAACTTGTAATGCTAAAGGGTTCCTCTGTTAATATTTGGATGGCTGTCTGTACTGCATTAGTTTGTTCCGTTGTGTTAAAACAAAGAGCAGATATAGCAGCTATGGAAATGAAGTGTAAAGTATTTCCTCAGACCTTTATATTAAGCTGCAAATTGAGGAAAGGTATGTCCTGTAAAATGCATCAAATAATGTTTTTGCCTGTCAAATAAATCTGTCAGAAAAGCACTCTACATGACTTAACAGGTTTGTTACCAAATTTAATCATAAAGGTTCCCTCCCATACCTCCTTCATTCAACCAGAACTATGCTGACTCATTTCCAGAAATTATTTTTGGCATGGTGTTTTTCTGAACATCAGTTTTGAAATATCAAGATTACCTCAAAGTAAGAGTTAGAATTCTGTTTCTGATGCAAACCTTTTTTTGCTTCCTAAACCATATGCCATAGTGCCCTTATGTCAGTCTTTTGCGTAAGACCTAGTAAGAGAAAATATGATTTTTTTTTGTTTTATACAGGCACTTAGAATATTAATACTTTTAGCATAGTTGTAGGAATACTTGCCTTATGACATACCCAAGTAAAATTACTCCCTTTGTGACCTGGGCTTGTGTCCTTACTACCATTCAGTGGGTATCCCATTCCCTGCACTGTCCCTTGGAGAAATGGAGGGATCATGTGTTGAGACACAAGTAGATCTCAGGGTTGTGGTGGGTGTTCCCATACTGCTGAGGAGTCTCATTTTCTTCAGGATCAGAGAGCAGGTACTTGCAAGTCCTCTTGCTCCTGCTTTTTTGCTTTGGCCCAGTGAGGCAGAGCAGCAAAAGATCACACAGTCTGAGTGTTCTTACGGTGAAATCATGTCTCTTTCTTAAAGAAAAACCTTTCTGGAAATACAGTGTTTTTCACCAAATCTGCTTCACCTAAAGCTGAGTGCTTTCTTTCCTCCACTAAATGTTCAAGCATGAAAACTAAAATCTAAGGCAGGCCCTTTTCTTGAGCTTTCATCTACATTTGCTTTTTATGGCTTCCACAGTACCAAGAACATAGCTGTTATTTAAAATGCACCACCGTAGAGGCTGACACTAGACTGAAAACTGAGACACAAAATCAGCAGGTAACACAATTTGTCTCCCTGTACTTTGGTACTGTCTCTAGTTACATATTGTTGAATCGAGCCCATCTCTGAGCAGGGGTGAATGACTGAGCAGCTGTACCCTTTCCAAAGCATGCTCCTTTTGAGCTAATTGTTAAAGCGTAATGAGCTTGTGAAAACAAAGGCACTGGAAATAATTCAAACCAAGAGACAAGCTCAGTCAGAACAAGGTGGTGTTCTGTAAATTATTCTCTTGTCCTCTGAATGGGAACACAGCTGCTCAGCACTAACATGGGATGAATTAAAAACACACCCAGAGTGAACCCATCCTGTTTTTTCACTCCCTCCCTGTGGCCTCTCCAAGAAAAGCTTGGTGGTTCAAGTAATAAATTAGAGGAGAGGATTACTGGTTCACACAGTTGAAGTAAAGTACACTGATGAAACAGTCCATGGAATTGTTAGACATTTTCCTGTCTTTCTCTTTATGCAGACTTTGTTTCAGACTGGTCTCCTTTACATGATGCATCTATCCATGGGCGTCTGCTTGCTCTGAAGAATCTCATCAACCAGGTATCGCTCTGCCAACTCAATATGATCTCTGTGGGTTTGTTCAGTTGCTGAATGCAGTGTTTTACTCTGAGACATCCAGGGTGAGGAAATCACATTGACCAAAATGCAGTGAAGTCAGTGTGTAACATATCTTTTTCTACACTTCTTTGCCTCGCACAAACTGCACGCTAACCTGAAGACCCGCATCTTGGGTTGCAGGTAACAAGACCCCAGGTGCTACCCCTGTAGGCAGCTGCAGAGCTCATTCTGCAGCTCCTGTGCCCATGACCATGACTTGGTGCCTTTGGTGGGGGCAGCTCCAGACACAGACAAGACTCCAGTTGAGGCTTCAATTCAGGCTCCCAGACATCTGTTTCTGGTGCTCTTCAAAGTGCTTAAAGGCCCTGCTCCTCCTAAAGAAGGGCACAGCTGGGGAGAAGAAATTTCTGAACCTCATTGCTCCGTTCCCTCAAAATTATTGGATTTAGCCAGTGGAGGAAAGACAATATTTACTGGAAACTCTTTCACCTTAAACTTCTGGATCACCAAGACTGATAGAAAAGGTCCTGTGATAGAGTCAATTCAGTGGTTTCTAATGAAGAAGCCAACTTTTCTTCAAAAAGTGCCACAATCCAAAGAAAGTATATCAAATGTATATATCAAAAGTACTTCTGAGTTTGTTCCATTCAAACAGCCACAGACTGGAGGTCAAAGACATGAGCAGACATGTAAACAAGAGGCAGGCATGACCCTGATGAGAGCTCTAATCTTGTTTATTTCAGAGTTTGTTAGCTGCTAGTTAGCTGGAGTTAGTTTGTTACATGTAGTAGAAGTAAAATAAAACAGAATGCCTAGAAGGATGTCTGCATTGTTCCATTGGACAGTTTGTTGACCACTGCTGTCTTTATTGATTAGTGATATGTAAAATGCATGACTTCTGGAATGATGTGCCAGTGTCTGTTCCAGCTGAAGCACCACAGACTCTTTCATTGCTAACCTAATAACTACAAGCAGTTGAGAAAGTTGTGATTAAATAAATCTTCCAGGATCATTCTGGAAGAGTAGTGGGTTGTTGCTGTTGTTATTTGTTTTGTAGTTGGCTGTAATGTTACTTTCTTTCATCAGGGCAGTGATGTTAATCTTGTTACTGCAGACCATGTGTCTCCTCTCCACGAAGCCTGCCTAGGTGGTCATGCTGCTTGTGCCAATTTCCTATTAAAGCATGGTGCTAAGGTAAGTGCATCATGGACAAGATACTGTCTTCAGTGTTAACATGTTTTATTATGACAATTTAATGCTAGATCATAGATCATTTAGTTCCAACCCCCCTGCTGTGGGCTGGGACGCTTCCCATCAAACCAAATTGCCAGAAGTCTCATCCAACCTGGCCTTGAACACCTCCAGTGATGGGACATCCATAACTTCTCTGGGCAACCTGTTCCAGTGTTGTTTTTATTCTTCCCCCAGGTGAATGGGGTTACTGTTGACTGGCACACTCCTTTGTTCAGTGCATGTGTCAGTGGCAGTGTGGCTTGTTTGAATTTACTGCTGCAACATGGGGCCAACCTGCACCCGCCCTGTGACTTGGCATCCCCCATCCATGAAGCTGCTAAGAGAGGTAACCTCATGGGTGTCAGCACTGTTTTATATCTTGCTAGAAGTTTGGGGAAGTGGAAGAGAGAGGTAAAGAAGATCTTCATGATTTAGGCCAGGAATTGTTCCTTCCTTCTTACTCTCATCACAAGTGTTGCAGTTTCTACCACCCGTGGTGCTCACCAAGGGCCACTTATTGCTCTCAGGGCCTCTGTGTTCATGTGGTGACCCCTGGAAGGGGATGCACTGTCCAAATCAGCTGCCTGTTACATAGAGATCCAAGAGAGTTATCTGACCATCTTCAAAAGCAGAAGAGAAATTCAGCATGATTCATCTCATCTTCAGTAGATATCTGTAATGAGTCGGATATAATGCAGGGGCTTTAGCATATTTTCAAACTGGATTTGCAGTTCCTATTTTTCTGATTGAAAACACTGGAGTAAGGATGACGGATCAAAGTATTACATTATCACCTCTTGACAAAACAATGAATCTTTGGCAAATTACACTTCTGCATCAGAGAATTTGGACTGTTGCAAAATGCCTGATCTCTGTGAATTGACTCTGCCTTTATCCCTTTTAGGTCATGTGCAATGTGTTGAGCTCCTCACATCCCACGGGGTGAATATAGATCACAACGTCAACCATCTGGGTACTCCGCTTTATGTAGCTTGTGAGAACCAACAAGTGGACTGTGCCAGAAAGCTACTTGAGTCAGGTAAAAGGAAAAATAAAGGATGGTGTATTTTCCTTCCCTGTAATGTCTGTCTTTGCAGCAAAGATTTAGAGAAATTCCTACTCTGGGACCTGGAGAAGTTTTTGTCTCAATGGCAGTCCTGTGCTAAAGAGGGGAGCAGGGTAAACAGGACCTTCTTGACCAGGAAATGAGCTTTACAACTCCCAGCAGAGTGATGGGTCATCCTGGATTTCATGCTGCCAGTGGTGCCTAGAACAGCACCATCCTCTCCAGTGTCTATGTATTTGTGCTGCTGTAGCTATTTGAAGAGAGTAGCAAGATACTTCCTTTTTTCTTCCACCCTCTTTACTCAAGAGAAATAACTAAACAATTTTTACATACTTCTTTTGCAAATGTTTTAATTCTTACAAAGTTCATAAAATGTCTGAAACATTTCCAACATGGAGTAAAAACATTCAGCACTGTATGCTTTTGCTCAGATAAATCCAACTACAAATCTGACCACTTGGATAACTACACAAGGCCATTTCTTACCTATGGCAGTGCATCTCTTCTAACAAACAGGGGCTGTATAACAAAATGTAGTTACATAGCTCATACAGAAATGGTGGAGCGACCAAACTCCTTTGAAAAAAAGACACATTTAGATGACATTATGCATGATTTAGCACAATGATCTAAATAAATCAAATATAGATTGAGAATTCACTTTTGCCTATTATTTTCTGTTTTTTGCCTTTTGTCTTTGCTGCCTACTGTTTATAGGAAAATGTGCTTTAAAATGTTATGGAGAGTTTTGAATTGGTTCTGCAGTTCACACATTTTGTGAGACATTAGCTCAGGATAACAGACTGAGGAGTACTTGGGGATCAGAGAGTGCTTACATTCTCCACTATTAAGGGCCTCAAAACTTTTCCATCCTCACATTTTTTTTCCTGAGCAGGCTTGGTAACTCAGCACCTAGAAATCACCTTAAGCCTCTGTTATAGAGCAGGGTGAAACCTTGCATGCATTTTAAAGGAATGGTGAGTTGGGACAGGGAGCAAATTAGATCCATAGGTGGAACTACTCTTTTGTCAGACTTCAAGAAATCTGTGGGCTGGGCTGTGTGTGAAAGGACTACCTTGTGCGCTGATCCTTTGGGATCATTTTCATAACTTCACTGCTTCACAGCCAGTACAAGTAGTCCGTATGCAAATTGTGGGACCAAGACCTAAAGGACAGGAATCCACCGCTAGGTGAATGCTACACTATTTATGGATCGTTCAGAGAAATTGCAGCTAGTGCAGGAAGTGGAAATAAGCTCAGGTGTAGTCATTATTCCTTGTCATCTCTTCATATCCAGGTGCAAATGTGAACAGCGGCAAGGGCCTGGAGTCTCCACTGCACGCTGCCGCCAGGAGTTGCAGTGTAGAGCTGGTGATGCTGCTGATTGACTTCGGAGCAGACATTTGGGCAAAGAATGCTGAAAGCAAAAGGCCGATGGAGCTGGTTCCACCTGGCAGCCCTTTGGGTCGACTATTCCTGCAGAAAGAAGGTGTCTCTTAGCAGTTGTTTTTTTCCTTCACTTGTGACGCTATAGGGAAAGATCATACAAAGTGCTGCACAAGGCTGTAGTATTCTGTACTCTTAGTTCTACAAAACAGAGAATAACAAAGGCTACCTGAATTTGCTGATATTTGGATACTGTCTCCTTCTCTGTCAGAGTATAGTGGTGATAACAGTGATGACTACTCATCTTTTGACCAACAGGTCTGTGAACGTTGCATCAGGGAGAAACCATATTGAGCTTTCAGTATGATGCAGCACAGAGCTCAGGCTAAAAAAACTCCCTTGAGTCTGGGATGGAAATAAAGCCAGAAATGTTGTCTGGAACATGCCAACAAATGTGAACAGAAAATCAACTCTGATGAGAGTTGTTTATCTGGTGAACACTAGGACTAGGATCCTCAGTTTTTACAGTGTGCCAACTTTTAGACACATGCCAAATACTGCATACATTAAAAATTACAATACTGATCTTCTAGTTGATTGGTATTTACTTTTATTCTGGGGACAAAACCATGTGTAGGTGCAAAAGTATCTTTAAAATGAGACTATATTCATTGTTTTGTGGGAATTAAGGAAAACTACACAAGAATTATATAATGAATAAGTGTATATATACACTAGATTTTCTTGGAAGGCCAATGTTATGTACTGTGTAATCCAAAAGTATCCAGCTGTAGGGTTAAACCTTAGAAAGTGTTTATTTAGAACATGTGAATGAAATTGTTCCAGGTCTATGTTGTTTGACTGGTTACAAACACTTTAATGAATGAGGGAGATGCATTTTACTTACTGTTCTTGAGGGAAATTAGAATAAATTCTTTGGTGTTGGAGTGCGTGTTCTTCTTTAGGTGCTCTCATTCAGTCAGTTAGCTACACAAAGTAATGAATAATCTGGATTTTCATTATTTTAAACAAATTACTGACCCACCATTCTACTGAGTGTAGATATAGTTATTGTCATAAACAGATTTACACCAAGGTGGATTTATTCCGAGTGAAATAATAAAGTGATGAATCAGGCCCTTCGTGGAAATGTAATATGAAAATAATAACGTGGAAAAACAACTGTGCTGTGCGTATTATGTATGTGCAGCAGGCATTTGGTTTCCCAGCCTAATCTATGGTGCACAGAGTGGTGATCTTTTCAAACTCAAATCCCTGCTGCATGAGCCTCGTGACTCCTGAGGCACCACATCTGTCCTGTTTATTTGAGATAAAAAAACATCCCAGGCAAACCCTGTGGAGCTGTCATGAAAACTGCCATGGCTGAGCTAAGGGCTTGGGCAAAAAAGGATCTTTTCTAAGCAAAATTCAGCAATTGAAGTTAGAAATGATAAATGCCTGCAGGGTATTCTGCAGCTGACTGGTGTTTTTCTGATGTTCTCCAACATGTCTTTTCCTGAGTAGGGTGATATCTGATGGGCTGCTGATGTCTTACTCCTGGGGCTGTTGAATGATTGCAACCCGGGAGAGGGGTGTGCACATTGCATCCTCTGATTTTGCAGGGATCAGAATCTCCTCACAGTCCCCATAGCTCCTCATGTGCCCCATAGCTCATCACAGGCCTCATAGTTCCTTACAGGCCTCATAGGTCCAGCACACAAACCTTGTACCCCTCTCCCTGTGCAGACTATCACATGCCATTGCAACAGGGTCCAACATGTGTAGCAGAGGTTTAGCTAACAACCCAAATATGGTTTCTGAATGGTTTTGAAGAGCTTGCTTGCACCTGCTTTTTGTGCTGCAGTCTTCATTCTCTCCTCACCACACTTCATTTCTCCACCTCAGCTTCTCTGCTTACCACTATCTTATCCACTCACTCATGACTGCTGGTACCGACGCTGTCCCCTCCCATCTCCCTCTTGCTTTCTACATTTTTTTCTTATCATCTCCTCCACATGCATGACATCCAACCCTTCGTTTGAGTTCACTGCTTGCTTGCATTTGCAAGCCTGCCCATTGCAGGGGAATTGAAGCTCAATGCTCTTTAAGGTTCCTTCCTACCAAAGCCATTCTATGATTCTGTGATCTGCCCTTCACATCTCCTTTTCCCGTAGAAGACCCTCACTCCTCTCAGTGCTGGTCAACCCCATATGCAGCACAGGGCTGTGCAAGTGGTAGGTTGAGATCTGAACAGTGACAGGTGCTTCCATCAAAAGCACTGCACAGTATCTACCCTTCCATGAAAAGGATAAGCCTCCCAAATAAGTCCTTAATGTCATTATACTTAAATAAAGGTGTTGAAAATAGCACTAGATTCTTCAGCATGGCTCGTATTTATCAGCATGGGACTGGTTAATCAGGAAGGCTTAAATAAAGGATTATGTAGCATTTCTTTTGCTATGTGTTTGTCACGGTTATGAAATAAGTTTCAAACAGTGGGCTGCAATCCTGGATCTCAATGAAGTCTCTGGGGGGAAGACTTTGAAGGAAGCATCAATCATCTCTTCACAAACAACACAAGCTGTTTAACACTCGTGCAAGTTAAAAAGGGAAGGAATTATTCTGTTAATGCTTATTATGGGTGTGTAATGGTAGAGAGAGATGAGGTTTAAACCGAATGGTGGGTTGATGTCCTTTGGTGGATGTAGGCCTGGCTTTCCACTACCAAGTGTGCTGGGGGCTGCATGTCCATGGTGGGCCTTGGGGAGATAAAGCTGTATGTGTAACATGTCTCCTATCTCTCTCCAGGGCCGCTGTCCTTGATGCAGCTCTGTCGCTTGTGCATCAGGAGGTGCTTTGGACACAAGCAGCATCAGAAAATAACTGGCCTTCTCCTCCCTGAAGAGCTGAAACATTTTCTTCTTCATGTTTAAGCCTTTCAAGTTCAAAATAGTGCATTAATAGCACAGCAAGGTTTGTTGAAGAAAAATTCCTTACCAGTAGTGTTACCAACACCTGCAGTGTTGATTTGTGATAGCTACTGGTAAAGCCCTGGGTCTGAGAAACATGGGGACAACCAACTTGCTGAGTCCTCAGCATCACCCCCAGCCAAACAGTGACTTGAAAAAGAGTTATTCTGCACGGCTGTACTGTAGAGCATAGAGATGTGTCTCAAGAGCCTCCTAAAAGGGGTTGGAAATGAGCACCACCTTTTGAGATAGACCTCTTGATTCTCTGAATCTTGGCACAGTTTCAGAGGGCTCATGGCTGACAAAACCTTATAAGGAAAGTACATATCTCAGTGCAGCATGAGCAGCACTTTGTGTATGTTTAAGGATAACTATGTTTTTTCAGCAAAAGACTTAGTGCTGCCATCTGTGAGGGCTGTATCCACACCACCATAAGAGTAAGGAAAAGGAACTCAATCTACTTGCAAAGCTGGACAACACAACTGCTAGATGCAGGTGTCTGGTACAAGAGGTTAATTTTTGTGCTGATCAGACACAGAAAGCAGTTCTGTTGGTCTGTGGACATTAAATTGTACCATAATGGGACAAAATGACAAGCACAGATAGGTCCTTAAGTTCCCTTGTTATGGGACACGGACCCCTAGAAATCTTCACTGACCTGACTCAGTTCATCACACATTATCTAAACTATATAAACATTCACTGGCTGCTTTAAGATGTCCATCTCTTTCCCTCCTACTGAATGAAAAAAATAGACATTTGTCTTTACATTCTGAAAAAAAAATTGTTTATTATGGATGGATCCTTCTGAAGTCAGTGTCTTGCATAAGCTGAATCTCCGTTGAACAGGCAGGGAACAGACAGCTAACCTAGTGCTTAACTTTTTGAAGATTAATGTTAAGCATGAAGAATCCCTGCTTTGGTGACACATCTGAAAGCTGAAAATCCGCCTTATTACATTTTAGATCAATAACTATTTTTTTTCCTACTAGTTTCATCAGTTACCTTTAAGCATCTTATTTTGTTACTTTATCCGAGTAATGTTAATAGCAGGATAAAATTGATCAGAGAAGGTGGTGAGGGCATTGCTTCTAGATTGCTTTTCATCTGGAAATTTCATACCTTAACTTTGCTTCCTTGAATCCCTCAGATAATGCATAATTAGGATGAATTCTGTTTGCTCAGTTTGTATCATCTCAGTATATTTGCTTATTTATTTTAATATAAATTGTGATCAACACTGGTGAATTACATCTTTATACATCAACACATGCAGTTACAAACTGTAAAAGCTGTACAAGATGCAAAACAAATAAGCTAAATACAGATGAGGGTTGGATGTTTCTGTATTTGAAACCAAATATAATGCAGGATTTGAAAGACTGTATGAATATATTTTATCAGATTTTTGGCTATTATTTTGCTGGCAGTTAAATGGCTATCAACACACAATTGTATGTGACATTAGTTAAAAAATAAATGGCTTATATTCTGATTTTCTTTCATTTTTTAAAAATGATAAAATGAATACTCCCTGATACTGTGGATCTTTGGACTGAATTCTGATTATTTATGATGCTGTCTACAGGGTAGTAGCATAGAGAGTGTTTTTCCTAAATAGACATGTAGTAAAGTTGAGACTAAGATGCAGACACTTTTCAAATCTTGCCCTTTGCTAATGTTTGAAGGTAGAATTTGACACCTGCAATTATTTTTTTTTTACTCATTTGAGGGTTACTGAATAGCAGTATGAGATTTCATAGAGCAGGAAAAGATGTAACTTAAGATGGTCAACATCTTCAGTTCACATTTTTTAGTGACTTAGATCAGATTGTTTCTTCTGTCTCATAGGCAAGAGGCACGTGTAATGATCAGGGTGCCCTTGTGTGTACCTACACAACTGAAGAATTATTTACTGTAAGTAAGCATGTAGAAATCCCTCTGCAACCTGACATCCAGGAGACGTCTGCCAGCACTGAGTGTGTACACTGTAGGTCTGGAGAAGGCTGGGAGGGCAGTAATTCTCTCTTCTTTTGCTGTGTCACCAGGTATGCCTGCAGAGACCGGCTTAAAGAGAGATGACAGTGCTAGCAATTTGCTTTATAAGGTGCTGTTTCAGCTCCATATGAAAATTGTTGAACTAAGTTAACACCTTCATAAAAGAAGACAACTAATTTAAATGAGAAACTCCTACTTTGATTTATTTAAAGGTGGTTGACACTAGTTGTAACATTGCCTTGGTTCCCTAGCAGTTACTAGGTGGATCAGCCACATACCACAACTTGCTTTTTGCTGTGCTGAAAAGGTACCCAGTTTCTCTTCCCATTTTTAGCCCTTTCATTTTTTTTTTCTCAACTGGAAAACACAGACATCTTAATTTTGTAAACTTTGGAGTGTATGCAGAGAATGTCACAGAGAAAAGCCCTAGAGGGATGAGGGGCCCAAGGGTCACTTCCTTCTTGCTCAGGAGTGATGCATCCCAACAAAAAAATAAGACAGGCATAAATGCCAGAAGGCCTGCACAGATGAACGAGAAGCTTCTGGCCAAACTCAAACACAAGAAGGAGCACAAGAAGGAAGCAGAGAGTGGAAGCAAGGATGAGTAATATAGGAGGAATACAGAGACATTGTCCAAGCAGCCAAAGATCAATCTATCAGGCTAGAGCCCAGATGTTCAGGTCTATAATGGGCATAAAGAAGGGCTTCTGCAAGCACCTCAGTTAAAGAATGAAGACTACAAAAAATGTGGGCCCTCTCCTGAAGAGAAGGGGAGACTTAGTTACCCAAGAAAGTAGAAAGATGTAAGGAAGTGAATGCCTTCTTTGCCCCAGACCTTATCAGTAAGACTGGCCTTTGGGAATCCCAGAGCCCAAGCTGAATGGCTGGAGCAGGGAGGACATGCCTTTGGAAGAAAAGAGCAGGTCAGGGAATACTTCAGCAGACTGGACATCCACAAGTCCGTGGGCTGTGATGGGATGCACCCATGAGTCCTGAGGAAGCTGGCAGATGTGATTGCGAGGTCATTCTATAATCCTTACCTGAAGACTGGAGAAAAGCAAGGTCACTCCTATCTTGAAAAATGACAAGAGGGTGGATCCAGGGAACTACAAGTCAGACAGCCTGACCTTGATCCCTGAGCAGGTGATGGAATTTTCATATGGAAACCATTCCTAGGTACATGGAAGAGAAAAAAATCATCCAGATCAGATTAGTTAGCATCCATTCAGCAAAGGGAAATCATGTCTGACCATCTTCTTAAGCTTCTGTAATGAAATCACCAGTCTGATGGATAGATAGGTGAAGAGCAGTAGATATCATCTTCCTGGACTTCAGTAAGGCCTTTGACACTATTGCTCAAAACATCCTCCTAGAAAAACTGTTTAAGTATGTGCTATATGAGCAGATAGTAAAGTAGATCAAGAACGGGCTGAATAGTTGAAGCCAGAGGGTAGTGGTCAGTGGTACAAAGTTTAGTTGGAGGCCTGTAACACAGGGACCAATATCAGATCTACTCCTATTTATCATCTTCGTCAACGACCTGAAGGATGAGTTAGAGTGCACCCACAGTAAAACTGTGAATTACACAAAACTTCTTTAGCAGGGATGTTGGACTAGATGATCTCCAGAGGTCCCTTCCAATCTCCATGATTTTGTGATTCTGTCAAGGCCACATTAGAGCTTTTAGGTATTTAAAGACTTATTAAAAAGATGGAGAACAACTTTTTACGCAGTCTGATAGTGACAGGACCCAGGGGAATAGTTTTAAACTAAAAGAGGTTAGATTTAGATCAGACAGTAGGAAGAACTTATTTTTTAGCTTAAAAGCATTCCCCCTGGTCCTGTCACTTAACCATTCTGTGGTTCTGTGATTCTGTCCTTTTGAGTCTCCACTGACATTCTTTTCAAGATGACATTTTAATTTACTAGTTCAGCAAAATAGGACTGACTCACTGCAAAACAGCAGATTAGCAGTGCTAAAATAGAGACAACAGAAAAAGCTTTTATCCTTAAACATGGGATGTACTGAATTCCCCTCAGCACTCATGTCTCTGAGCACCCCAAGTCCAGGACTGGATGCTGCTGAAGCCACTTTTTCTTGATTAATTCATACAATGTCTCTGTCAAAACAGAGACTGCCTTGCCCTGCGGTCACAGCCAATGCCCTGCTGGCTTTGAATAAATGTTCCTGGGAGCTATTTCTCTGCATATTGTGTGATTATTTGTCATCCTTTGATACATTGCTCATCTCACTGCTCCCAGGGATGGAGCACTTTCACACACACAGGCAACGTTTGATGCAAAAGGATGCTTTGGGGAGTCCACTTTTCTTTAAAATGACAGGAGTGAGCTATTGCTGCAAAGACAAATGTTCCACGTATCCCCACTTGGCAGGGTAACCCTTATTATAACTCTCAGTGAGTGTTTGGATAGTACAGCCAGACCATACCTGGGCTGTGTAACCGAGCAGCAAGATTTTGTTTCTTTTCTAGGTCAGATGAAGCCTTTATTTTCTGATCAAGCACTATTCGTATTTTTAAAGTGCTTGAAAATCATTAATCATCACCAATGAGAAAAACAAGCTTAGACTCATGGCCCTCTCATTTGTGAAGTAAAATTGGGTTTATATTCGGTCAGCTGTCTCACTTCACAAATTCAGCTGTGGAATCTCTGCTGGCTCTGGGGTTTTTGAAATCCCTAGAGCTTTCCTTTCTAAGGCCTGAAAAAATGCAGCAGTCACAGAGTAGCTCTTTGTCTCATGCTGACTGAATCCTGCGGGTTCATACAGACCCTGTAAAATATTATAAACACGATAAATATAGGATTGCAGTGCACATTTTATTAACTTATTTTGGAAAATGGGAGTTGTGTTGTTTTGTCTCTGATGATCTGATCGTCCCCACACAAGAACTGTCTGTGCTGTGATGTTGCGCTTATATTAAATTCTCCAGCACCCATTTGCCGCCCTTGGAGCTGCTGTGATGAGTCACCCTTGTGTGTGACCCCTTAGGTGCCATCCCAGTGAGTGCCAGACCTGGGGCTGGCAAACGTTTTATTCCTCCCAACTGTTTATACATACTTTTTCTATAAGCTGGTGAGTGGCACATCTGTCTTCGTAAGTCTATTCAACGAGAACTACAGGCTTCCCCTTCAGTAATAATTACTTTCACTTTCATGGGTTTGGAATGGGCAACAAATGCACTTCTGCTCCTGAGCTAATTAGTCGTAGTGAGTGCAAGGTGCAAACATATCCCAACTTCCTTTGATTTAAGTCTATTAATTCATCCCATAGAGAAGGCAAAGCACTCCTCAGGACCTGGGAGCATCCTGCTCTTTGCTCACTGACTACTGGAGGGAAGAGCAGGAGATAGTGTCTATCCTCTGAGCTCCCAGACATTTTTTAGCCAGCCAGACATTCTACCCTAAACCTCTTTCTGAAAAAGCAAAGATGAGAAAACAATTTTTCTCTATTCTAAGCTACAGTTAATTTTACTAATTCTGAAACTAGAAAGTAAATGAAAACAACCCCAAACTGTTCAATGCAAGTGAAGATAATCACTGCTTTATTGTTTTGTTGGGTTTTTTTTCCTTGCAGAAACAAGGCAAAACATGCAAAATATTATACTCCAGTTGGACTATTCTTGAGACATATTCTGGGAAAATATTGGGATGCAGCTATTCCTGGATATTGAAACATAAAATTTTTAGTGGCGATAGAGGCAAATTCAAATTCCCTCATAGGAAATAATACATTCAATCTTTGCTCACTCAGGTGAAATAGATCCTTCTCATTTTTTGTGAATCCAAACTATTCTGTCTCCCCCAGCTTATCCAGCAAGACTGGCTTAAGTTCACTGATAGTTTCTCACTGATAGTGCCTTGATAGGTAAGAGCATAGGAGTAGGTGTTCAAAGCAGGGCCTTCGTGAGTCAGAGTCTAATGGCTGTGGGACTGACAAGGGAGAGTATTTGCCCAGACACAGAATCATAGAATCATAGAATTGCTCAGGTTGGAAAAGACCTCAAAGATCATCAAGTCCAACCACAACCTAACCATACTACCCTAACTCTAACAAACTCCACTAAATCATGTCCCTGAGCACCACATCCAAATGGTTTTTAAACACATCCAGGTGGTGACTCAACCACCTCCGTGGGGAGCCTATTCCAGTGCTTAACAACCCTTTCTGTAAGGAAGTTTCTCCTGCTATCCAACCTAAACTTACCCTGGCACAACTTGAGGCCATTTCCCCTTGTTCTGTCACCTGTCACCAGTGAGAAGAGACTCATCTTGTTATCCATGTACATTTTCAGCATCTGTTGGACTTTTTAAAAAAGAGCTGTAGCTCTGCCACATGTTCTGTGTATGGCTAATAGCTCCCATTTGTTTTGAGGGAGTCACTGGTGGTCACTAACTCCTGTACTGTACAAGGAAACAGTTGTTCTTTGTTCTCTCCTTGGTACCCCCTTAATTGTTCTCTGTCATCCTACTCAGATATCTTCCTTCTTCCCAGAGGCCAAAGACTTTCAAGCCTCTTTAGCCACACTGAAGCTATGTGACAAAAACACTGTGATTGTATTAGCAAATAAACTATCCTCCCAACACTCCCACAAAAATGGCCAGTGCTTTCTGCTGGCTGCTTTCCTCGCATGCCCTGTAGTGTTTCTCAGATATTTCTCAGCAGCCGAGACATGGGCTGATGGGCTTTGCTGGCTGCTGCCAACCATTCAACTTGAGCCAGTAGGTGGCAATGCTGGCACACGGCATTTCTTTCTTTTTCTTTCTTTCTTTTTCTTTTTCTTTTTCTTTCTTTCTTTCTTTCTCTTTCTTTCTTTCTTTCTTTCTTTCTTTCTTTCTTTCTTTCTTTCTTTCTTTCTTTCTTTCTTTCTTTCTTTCTTTCTTTCTTTCTTTCTTCCTTTCTTCCTTTCTTCCTTTCTTCCTTTCTTCCTTTCTTCCTTTCTTCCTTTCTTCCTTTCTTCCTTTCTTCCTTTCTTCCTTTCTTCCTTTCTTCCTTTCTCCCTTCCTTCCTTCCTTCCTTCCTTCCTTCCTTCCTTCCTTCCTTCCTTCCTTCCTTCCTTCCTTCCTTCCTACCTACCTACCTACCTACCTATCTTTTACTTTCCTGTCACTTCCCAGCTTTTCCACACCGATGGAAGTGAGATTCAGCATCATGCATACAACTCCCGAACTGATAAATTAATGCTGCTTCATGTTTGCTGTATGATGATGACTTCTACCATTCACGGATGCAATGAAGGAAAATCAGGCTGCTTTGGAAAAAATGCAGGCAGATGCTCTGGCATGGTCAAGGATCTGGCTATTCGAGGCAGCCCACAGAACTCTCAGTCCTTGAGAGGTCCACTCAATTACTTCATTTTTAATGTAGCATTTTGTTAAATATATTTTACCACCAAAATCCATTAACACTTGACAGAAAAGTGTAAAAGCCAGAGAAGTCTAAAATGGAGCATCCTTTCCTAATGAAACAACATATAATTAACCAATTAGATATTCAAATCTGTCTCAGGGTTCAAAATGAGTACTTATAGAACTACAATATCCTTCAGAGCCCCTTTTATACTCTAAAGAAATAATTCCAGTTGCCAGCTTCCTAATTTCAGCCTGCCTGTTAATGATTCCTGGACAGCAGCTCTAGGCAAGAGTCCTTCTCATTTGTTTTCTGCAAGAGTGCTCCTTGGAGTCTACTCTTAAAACACACCCAGTCCAAGGCCATTTCTTGTCACAAGCAGAACTCATTGGATCCATGCTCCATGCCATGCAGTGGCTGATTTCAGGGGAATGTCTTCTTCCCATGCTTTTTCTACAGTGTTTAATTTGTACTGTTTTCCACAGGTTACTCCCAGGAGTTGCGTACACTACAGATGAGGATCTAGTTTAGATTTATGTCTTAGAAATAAATGCCTTCACATACTGACTGCATGTAAGCAAGGCTTTTTAAATGTAATATATGCTGTAAGTTACCATGGCAGATCTTCACTCATCCTTTCGGATAAGGCAATTTAGTAGGACATACAAGTGACTGCCTAAGATATTAATTTGCCTTGTGCAAATTGAGGCAGTTAAATACTGCCCTCATTTCCCTGAACCACATATAGGAGCTACCTAGAATAGTTTAAATATTGATGAGAAAAATACATAGCCGGTAGGAAAGGCATCACCAACATGGTGTGTTTGTGCAGACTGCAGCTGGCTGGAGTATATAGGAAGTACAGCTCTGCCAGCAGCTTATTTTATCTCCACAAAAGCCAAAAAGAAAAGAGGCAGGAGCTCTGCTCTGCTCTCTATCACCTGCATGCCTCTGAGTTTGCTTTATTAGAAATCACCTTTGCAGCCTGAGCCCATGAGAGGTAGAGAGTTTTAACCAGCTGGGTGGAAACTGCACAGCACAGATGCAAGCACAGAGGAGTTTTTGGTTCATTTAATATGGGCTTCATCTTAAGTGATGTATATTTTAAGACTAAGCTCCAACTATGGCCATCCTGGCATAGTTGGAGCTGTACCCCTAGCAGCTGATCTTGGCATGCTGGTTGATAATGCAGTACATGCAGGTGAAAAACCTCATTTCATAGCACACATCAGCTTTTGCAGCTCCTTCATTTGACAGTAAGAGCATAGCATTTCAACTACTGTTTTTGCCCTCTACAGAAGTGCAGATATTCTAATACAAATGGGGAGAAAAAGATGCCTCTATCTAATTTTTTGAAAATTATTTCTGTTCCCTTTTCTGATCACTGTAAACAATTTTCTCTCTACAATTCCATTTTTCCTTTCACTAATGCACTTATTGACTCATATCTATGGGAGCACCTTGCCTCCTGGCTCCTTATGCTAGCACATTACATGTATTTATTGCTGCATTTCTCTGAAGCAATTTCATTAACTTCTGTCATATGGTTATCCCAGAAATGTACTGTTAATATGCAGTGCCCTTTCACGCTATAGCAAAAGCAAGATCATTCAGTCTCTTAAGTTTTATTAATCTCTTTTGAACATTTAAAAATGAAAACCAGTGAAGTTACTGCAGGATTTTACCTCTTTCCATTAACAGCAAAATAAAACTAATTTCCTCCAGCTTTTTGCTTTATAGCTCAAACCTTTTTTGAGAGCTATTATGATTGCCCACAGGCAAAACAAGTTCAGTAGAATATCAGCTCTTGAATCTCCAAAGAAATATTCGTTTGAGGGAGAACTTTGTTTGCATCATTTTGTAGTTACTTAAGAGACATTTCTTTTCCCTTAGACTCATGAAAGGTGACCATTAACATTAGTATTTTTAAAGTGCTACAAGTATGAGGCATGAAAGTGAACACTTCTGAGGGATTTGGAAAGTAATTCTGAGAGTCCAAAAGGCAGATTAAAAGAGAAATGTTGAGAATATTGCGTTCAAAGCCACATTTGCATCCAAATCCAATCAAGGTTAAAAATAGAAAATAAACTTGTGTAGTTTTGGTAATTTTTACACTCCAAACAACAGAATCACACAACTTCCCTTGACATTCAGATCCTCAAAACTATTTAGGTGCCATGGTATGCAAATTTTACTTAAACCATTCTGATTCCTCCTCTACCTATTATCAACAGATTGGAGTCCTTTTGCTTTACTCAGAGCACTGTGACTGGATGTCTCTCCCATGGAAAGAAAGGAGAGAGTAAAGCAGAAGCAGGGTCTATCTGAATTTCACCCACCACAGAGGCAAAATGATGTTTCATGTGTGAAAAGTACCTGAAAAGTACCGTTTCAGTTGGATTACAGCTGTTAGTTTTTCTCAGGACAACTGAGAATCTCAGGGTGTTATTAAAAGACCGTACTTCAGTAAAGATTTCTTACATACATAAAGAGTCCAACATTTTTAGTCTTCTTTACCGCATAGGTGGACAAGGAAAGAGGGCCAACTTGCTAAAGGAATCTAAGAAATTTGGCTGCTTTGTTTCATGAAGATTTGCAGCATAGAAGTAATGGATGCTATGCTTCTCCCAGAGAAAAGATTGGAAAACTTGACAAAAATATTGGTGGAGAAATGAAAAAGAAAATAAAACCAAAACGAACTAAAAACATTTTCTATGGCTTTTTTTTTTTTTTTTTTTTTTTGAGGAATAACATTAACAGGACAATGATCTTGACACGATGCATCCTCCTATTAATCCTCTGTGTTTATAAAGGAAGCCACTGGAGGCATGGCTGGTCATTCGTGCTCTGCACAAAATCTTTAGCTGTTTCTCCAAAATGCATGTATTTAACCAACATATCGCTAACTTCAAGTTGACTGGATTAATGAACTGCTTAGCACAACCCCCTGTGTTTGGAGAGTTCTCAAGCAACAGCTGCTCCAAAATACAGTTCTCCAGTTGTTCAAAAAAAATTAGACACTGGGAGATCACAACGGCATTACTTTTGGGACAGGTTTATCTTCACCTCATCTCCATCTTCAGTTCAGGACACTGACTGATGTTTGAATCCTTAGGTGCTGAGGCCCCAACTGCAAAGTGTGTCTGTTCCCACTAGCATTAGTTGTTTTGGGTCATTTAGAACTCTGTGAAACACAGTCCTGCAGAACTGATACCACATGGCTTTTTGGCACAGGCACATTTCTGGGTGTAATCCACAGTAATTCAATAAAAGGAGACTGATTTGAGACTGCTCTTCTTTATATGTGGTGAACTACAACTTTAATGGGGAATAATAAGAATCCTTAGTATAAACTGTCTTCTTTTTAGGCACCTGAGGCTTTACAGCACAACAGTCCATAACACAAGGCTCTAACAGTGCAGGGACCCCAGCTGGATTTTTCTACTCACCCTTCTAGAGAATACCCCCTCTGAGGTGGTTTCTAACAGTGGCTGGGAAGCAGCCTGCTTCTCAGAGCAATTTGAACTGGTCCCTCCTGGTCTATGCTAGCTCCCAAACCTACCCTTTTGGAGAAGGCTTCTTTTCTAACAGCTTATCAGTATAGGAGAAAATTTTGAGTCTGGATTTCTGGAAAATTCCCTCTATAATATACATGTATCATAGAATCATAGAATGAATCATAGAATGGCCTGGGTTGAAAAGGACCACAATGATCATCCAGTTTCAACCCCCCTGCTATGTGCAGGGTCACCAACCACCAGACCAGGCTGCCCAGAGCCACATCCAGCCTGGCCTTAAATGCCTCCAGGGATGGGGCATCCACAACCTCCTTGGGCAAATGTTCCAGTGTGTCACTACCCTTTGAGTGAAAAACTTCCTCCTAATATCTAACCTAAATCTCCCTTGTCTCAGTTTAAAACCATTCCCCCTTGTCCTATCACAATCCAAAATATATTATGCAGTAGTTCTAGAGTTTCTTTCCTTTTCCTCTCTGTAAATGCTTTAATAATTGTAAAGAAAAAAGCCTCCGAAATGCTTTGTTCACCATTTTTCTCTTCTGCACTTGACAAAATAGCTGCAGCTCTTGAAAAACATATGGTAAGCCCTCTGCTCTAGAAAAACAAAAAACCCAAAAAACAACAACAAAAAAACAGCACAAAATTTTTTTCCTCATCCTGAGCATCTCCTGGCCTCTATGTGGCTGGCTCTAAAACCACCAGCATTTTGTAATGCACTTTAACTCACCCATATGAAGACATTATAATCAATAGAACTAAGGCTTCAGAATGAATCCCTTACAAGCTGAGTAGTGCTGGAAATAATGTTGCTCCTCTGACCCCAAATCCCTAGACTGGTGAATCCTACTGTAGTCTTCAAGAATGTTACAGCTGTTCTTCACCAAGAAACTGTGTCCTCACTGCAGACACAGGTGCAGTAATGTGTTTCTTTCTCATTGTGTTAGCTCCTAGCCTCATTCATTGTAGGCTACTTGAACCATGTCCTGATGCAGGTTTATAATTACCTCCAGCACTCTTCCCTTAGGCTGATCACTGATGTGACCGCCTACCTGACAAGCACTGTCATGGTTTCATGATTTTTGTTATTGGTATCCCACATCATAATAACATCATATAAAGCACTGGGAGTTAAAGAGTTAATGCCCCACTTCTGAGGACTGCCCATTTTTCCAAATACCTGGCTCTCAGAAGAGAAGAACTACACACCCTAGAGGGTATGCAGGAGTATTATATATTGTATTATATTGTGCTATCTTGTATTCCGATATCATACTTAGTAAATTAACTTTCATCCTCATGTGATTGCTGCTGTTCTGTTTTTAGGTCCAGCTCCCATCTCCCTACCCTTCATCTTTTCCTCTTTCCCTGGACCTGGGTCTGTGGGTCCCCTGCTCCATTAGTCACAGAAGTGGGCCAAACTGGCCCACAACCATTGACACCCAACCCCCCCCCCCCCGCCTTGGTTCCCTTTTTGGACCAGTGGTCCTGTGGGCCCCTGTCATGGACACAGATAAATCTAGATAACCCTGTTAAGATATTGTTGCAGTTCTCCAGAAAGGTGTCCCTGTTGTGCAATTAGGGAGTGGAGTCACAGTCGGATCCCTGTTAAAATAACTCTCCGAATTCTAGATGCCTATTTGACATTTCTAGCAATACTTTTTCACCAGCTGTTTAGTATTAAACATTGTAAATACTTAATACACAGCTGTTGTTGATTTAAGTTGCAGCTGTGAGAAAGTTATTGGTAATCAAGATAGATTCAGAGAAACCATATGCAGCTTGGCTACTTCTGTTTAAATACCATGTTCACGCATCCTGCAGGTTCTGTATATGGACCATTCTGTAAAGGCAAAGTAAAAGCCACATCTCCATGAAAGAATACCACATTCTGCACTAGAACCTTATCTTTCCCTCCATCTCCTGTGAGAAATAATTCTAACAGGACCAACAGCTCCAATGCTTTTCAGAGAACCAGAGAGACAAGCAGTGAATTGCTAGAGATGGAGCGGTTGCTTCTGATGCTGGAAGATGCTGACCTCTGCTCCTCATCCTGCTGGGGCTGTTCTCCTACATGGCCGTTGGGGTCTCAACATGTAGGCACCAGTACTGCTTCCTCATTCTCATCCTTCTCCACTTCTGCTTCTATGTATCCTCCAAGAAAGCCAATGGCATCCTGGTTTATATCAGAAATAGTACTACAAGCAGGAGCAGGGTAGTGATCATCCCTCTGTACTCAGCCCTGATGAGGCAGCACCTCGAATACTGTATTTGGTTTTGGTTCCCTCACTACAAGAAAGGCACTGAGGTCCTGGAACGTAAGGCCGTGAAGCCCTAAAGGGCCATGAAGCTCTGAGGGGTCTGGAGCACAAGTCTTATGGGGAGTGGCTGAGGGAACTATGATTGTTCAGTCTAGAGGAGGCTCAGGGGTGACCTTATTGCTCTCTATGACTGTATGACTAACTGGAGGGAGCATGTGGTGAGCTGGGTGTCGGCCTCTTGTTTCAATAGCAATAGGACTTGAGGGAATGGCCTCAAGTTGTGCCAGGTGGTGAGATTCAGGTTGAATGTTATGGAATACTGCTCCAAGACAGTGAGGCACTGGAACAGGCTGCACAGAGGTGGTAGAGTCTCCAACCCTAGAGGTGTTCAAGAAAAGTTTAGATGTTGTGCTAAGATATAGTTTAGTGGGAAACATTGGTGATAGCTGGATGGTTGGACTGGATGATTTTAGAGGTGTTTTCCAACCTTAGTGACTCTATGATTATGATTCTGTCACCTCTCTTCTTTTTCTACCTTCTTTTTCTTCCTCTTTCATCTCTCTTGTTCTGCTTCTCTTTTCCCTCTGCAGCTAGCAATGACTAGAGAAATGCAAAGCAATTTTGAAATGCAAAGCAGTAATCCAGCAGACTTCAGTGTTTTGGGCTGTGCCACATTTTCATTGTTGAAGTATCTCAGGGGCTTCTCCCTGCTAGTCCAGTGTGCTTCCGGAGCGTTCCTTTCTCTGAACCCATCACCAAAATCATCTCTGTTTTTTTCTTCTCTCTCAGTAATTTTCCTCCTCTCTACCCACAGATTTTCTGTTTTCAGCTTCCATCATTGTACAAACTTGGTCTTTCTCTCCCTGGGTTTTTCCATCCCCTCTCATCCCTTCATGCTCAGTCCTAATTTGACTCCAAGCATCATCTCTGATTTATCTTACACCATCTGATCTCTTTTTGCTGACATTCTCACACCCCTACCTCAGAAGTTTTGTCCTTGCTTAAACAAAGTAGGTTTCTGTAGTACCAAACTTAGGAACTAGCAGAGTGGACAAAAGGAATGGTGTTTTCTGCTGCTTATTCTGATTGCCAGCACACCACGGACCTAAACATTTAGGAAAAAACAACTGAAAATAACCTCATCATCATCCAAAACTGAAATTGAAGTTAATGAAAGCCTTACTTTTAGCCTGTATTTTCCAGATGCTAGCAATATCTAGAAGGACAAGAAGTTAATTGAGAGTAGTCAGCTGGATTTATGAATGGAAAATCTTGCTTGACTAACCTGACAGACCTTTATAAAAAGATTACTGGCTTAGTAGTTGAAAAGAGAGAAGTATATGCTGTTTATCTCAACATTACCAAGGTTTTTGACACTTCTTTAACAATATTATAGACAAGCTGTTGAAGTATGGGCAAAATATGGGCATAAGATAAAGGGCATGAGATGGACTGAAAACTAGTTGAAGGGGACATTCAAGTTGGATATTAGGAAAAATTTCTTCTCCGAAGGAGTGGTCAGGAACTGGTGGTGGTGTCACCATCCCTGGCAGTGTTCAATAAATGTTTAGATGTTGTACTAAGGAACATGGTTTTGTGGCAAATATTGGTGGTACATGGATGAGTGGACTAGATGATCGTGGAGGGTAATGATCTTGGGGCAAAGTTTATGAACAGATTATGAGACACATGGGTTCTTCTGCTAGTACAAGAAGCTCCGAAGATGTGATCTGTTTTATTAGGAAAGCACCATGCATAGGTGTTGCTCCAAAAGAGGACAAGGTTTCGTCTCTGTTTCTTTCTTGTGGGGCATACAGTAGGTAATGACTACTTAGAAAAAGGCAGAAGGAAATTCCTCTCCAAAACTTGGCACGTACTAATAACAGTTCCCAAAGGATTGTTTAGCAAGCTGTCAGGAAATGATCTAAACACGGTGAGGCTTACAAGTGTCTTGTGTTACGTGCCCTCTGGACTGCCTGCAAATGCTTTTTTTTGTGGGGTTGTTTTTTGAATTTCACACTTTTGGGAAAACCAGACTATTATACATTTCTCAGTTGATCAGAGACTATTCAATGAGACCTTTAAGTTCAAGCTTTTCACTGGAAGGTAGGAAACAAAATATTGCAGATTAAACAGATACATAGTTATAATTATTTCTTAACAACATATTCATCTCAGTGTTCATTTTCTTTTAGCACAAAATTCCAAAGAACTACAAATTTAGTACTGATGACAAGATCCCCTCTTCTGAGTGTTTTCCTCAGTTCTTATTTTAGGGTTTCCCACAAGACAACCATCTCAACATGTTTCTCCTTCACTATTTTGTTAATCATACTTGGAGTATGTATGCAAATATATTTCATGGCTCCATAGGGGAGCTTGTGTTTTATGTTCTTCTCTCAAAAGTCTTATCATTGTTTTTCCTTGAAAGAGCAGGGGATATATGGAGCTTGAAAATAGTGTAAAGGCTGTTCCTAGAGGTGTCTATAGGATGTTATACCACCTCCTTTTGTCTTACTATATGGCTGCTGCTTCTTGACTCTGAATTACCCTTTTTGTATGGTCTACTGATGCACTCACATCAAATGTCACACAGGCTATTGGTTATAATTGTCTTCAAGTAAGCTTGCAATTTTCTTGCATTATTCTACTAGTCTTCTACACTCAATGCAATTGGGCATAGATGACAGGTTATTAGTTAGTCTGCCTGAGCATATCTGTAGGAGAGCAAGAATCCTCAGTTTTCTACAGCATTGGGATCTTGTCTCATGTCAACTTCTTTGCTTTAATTTCTACTCTCCATAATCCAGTTTCTTACCTAAAACAAGATAAAGCCTTCAAAATTTGTGAAACAGTGTCTGTGGCCAAACAGCTTTGTGAAAAATGCTATTACCTTGGAATATGCAGCATATATAGAAATGCTAATTTAAGCAGTGTTTGCCATTTCTGATCTTTTGTCCTGCCCTTTCAGTCCTGGGCTCTACACATTTTACAATGGTCACGTTGATGCTCTTAGAGGATGCACCTATATTCCATGGCTGTGGAGGTGTTTATCCTTACAGCCCTCAAAAAAAGGAGGTCTGCATTGAATCTTGGATGGTTTTTTATTGCTCCTTGTCAAACTCATCCCTATGGGATAATCACAAAGTCTTTAAAGCATTTCTCTCAAAATATAGATGAAAATTCTCTGTCTCTACAAGAGACTTTTCTGCTGGGTCATTACAAAAGCTGTGGCAACCTGAAACTGCAACATCTGAAATACAAATTGTAAAGGCAGAATAAAGCTTTAAAGAAACAGATTTCTTTCCTTATTGATGGCAGTGCCCCTGTAGTATAAATGCTTTGGCCTGAGGCTGGCTCAGTGGCAAAATGATGTTACACAAGGGCTTGACAATTCCAAAATTTCCACATAGGGGAAAAAAAAACCAACAAAAACAACCCATCCAAAATAGAAGAAAGAGAAGAGAGGAAGAAACTTTCCCCAGACTTCCCATTGCCTGGGAGGTGGGAGACCTAGGGAAAATCTCATCAGTGTATATTCATACCTGAATGGAAAATGCAAGGGAACACAGGAGATTCCCTTTTGACACCAGGCAGGACTTCTGTGCTGTGTAGATGATGGAGCACAGGCACAGGCTACCCAGAGGCTATGGAATATCCTCCTTGGAGATCTGCAGGAGTCATCTGGATTTGGGCCTGGTACCTTGCTCTGGTTGTCCCTACTAGGGCATAATCTGGAGCAGATGGACCCAGAGGGCCGTGCAACTTTTACCATGATGTGATTCTGTGATTCAAGTCTGCTCTGCTTGATGGAGGCAAGAAATCAGGCTAATACACTAGTTTCCCCAGCCTCATGTCCAGATTTTCCAGTTTCTTCTCTGCTCCCAGCCTTGTTTAACTCTGTCATAGCATCTAGTATTTGTGGAAGTGTGATCAGATTCTTTCACAGCACATACGAGCACTCTAATTATGAAATTTTTGGCCATTATGAAGTTGATAAGTACACTTTCTCCACCCTTGTTTGAATAGAAAAATAGAAATATAGCTGCTGCACTTCTGTGAAAAATCCTGTCTTCAAGTGGTTCACATTTTGACTTTCATCAGAAAAAAAAAACCTCTGAGCAAGATCTATTCCTGTTTTTTTCTTTTCTTTTTCCTTTTTTTTTTTTTTTTTTTTTTTAAATGCATCATTTATCTGAGCTTTTTTCCTGTTCTTCAGAGACTGTCTCTGAGTCTATAGAATTCAGTATTAGGAAACCTTCTTTCTTATCATATCTGTTTCTCTTTTCAGGAAGTCCCAGATGTGTTTCTCTGTTTCTTCTTGGCTCTCTCACACTGTATGTGAATCTTCATCTGTGAAGTCAAAGCAGAAAGTAAAACCACCAGCAAAATGGATTCCAGAAAAGCTGTGAGACCATGTTGGCTCACAAAAAGAAGTGAGGTTGGGCTAAGAGAAAGGAGGCTACTGTATGGCAAAATAATTTCTAGGAGAAAAAGAAACATCCTAAGTTTATCAATACACTGAATGGGAATGCTAGTAGCCATTATAGATAGTGAATGACAAATAAAGTAGCGTTTTTCTGGAACGGCGTATTCTGAGGAGCTGAAAAGGAAAATTTTATGTTAACAATACAGAAGGCTGTGAGAAGTGTTACAAAGAGCAGCTATAAGCTATATCATCAAGAACTGAATTTGAGTTTTCCAGCACCAAATGGAGCTGTGACCAAGTAGGATGGATGAATTGCTCTTCAGGATACCTTAGGCAAAGCTGTACAAGCTTGGGTCATTAACTAATGTCCTAATAAGAGTCAGGAAGAACTGCAGAAAGAACATGCAAAGGTTTGTGAAGGGTTTTTACAGTGCATGTGCAACAAGCTACAGGGCCATCCTGAATATTAATGGGTTATGGACTGACAAAGCACTAAAGGATTGTTGCAAAGGTAATTGCGTTGTCAATGTTATTTCAGGCAACTATGCAGGAACTATCACCATGGTTCCTTTAATGCTACATTATAGATTGCTTTGAGGCTCTTCTTTAAGCTTTATTGAAGACAGTCATGGATGATAACTGATAGTTAACAAGTAATGAAGCAAAAAGTCATTTTACAGTCAGTCTCATCTATCACTATAGCAAGTAGCACATATTGGGAGAGTGTATAGCTTCTAGGGCACATACGTTTTCTCAGTTATGTACACAGTCATAATAATTTTTTACTTTAAAAATAAGCAATTGCTAAGAATCAGCATAGTCGTCATCTGGTGAAAATCAGTGACACTGCATCTCCTCACCATGTTTGCTCCTATTGTCTCTATTCCATATGCAAAGTTCAAAGAGAAAAGTCTTCTGCAAAGAAGAAAAATGACTTATTTGCAGAGGACTCTATTTGGGTGTAGCTTCATCTAAATGATCCCTACATTAATGGGGGGGCCTTTTACACATAGAATACAGTGAATTGCAGATAAAAGCTCTTCCATTTTGTCCAGCACAACATGCTCTTACAGCCATCTGTGAGGATGAGGTTGACCTGGGCTCACTTTCCCATCTCAGTGGATGCTTCAGCTTTATTTCCTTCGATGTATCACCTATCCATGACAGAAAATGAGGAGTGAAGGGTGGATGGAGAATGTGACTTGCTTCATATTTGCCCATTGTCTTTAGCTGTGTGAGCTAACACAGGATTTAAAAATATGGCATTTGACTTTTTGATCAATAATTAGTGAGCTTGTCCTTGACAGAAGAAATTAATGTTTTTTTTGTCAGGCATCTCACAAAGAATCATCCAAAGATTTGTCTTTAAGCTCTAGCTGGAGGGAGTAGAGCACATATTTGAGAAAACACATATTAGAGGCTCTTGGAGGCTCCAGCTTAGTTTTGATATTCCACATTATTTTGGCCACTTTTTGGAAGGGAGAATGTGACTCATAGCTGTTGAAAACAAGGGACCACACATTAATATTCTGAGTTCTGGAGAATATGAACTACACTGCTATGTCTTCTCATAAAAATATGATCAAATTGCTAGTTAGGGAAAAGCTGCAATGCTGCTCCCAAGGGAAAGTGCAATTAATGGAGAAAGTAACAAAAGGACTCGCCTCATGGCCACACCAAGAAGGTCAACTCTTCTGAAGTAGCATGCAAAGCACTGCATTCACAGATGGCACCACAGTGTTCAAAGCGTTTATTCAAAGTGCTGCAAGTTAATTAGCAGAAAGTTGAAGTGCTGTCAGATAACACTAAACTTCATTAAATATTGGTTATGTGGACAAACCTGGGAGAGAGACATGATACATTTGTTTTAATTGCTTTATGCTTTTACCACATCTTGGCCACCCTGAATACCAACCACCCACACATAAATAACCAGGCATAAAGCAGAGGACACTGGGGGAGTCTCATGTTCCTGGCAGGGTCTACACTAAACCAGAAAAGTCATTAGTGAGTGTATTTTTGTTTGCATCAGACAAGGTAACAATGAAGTGTCCACTAGGACTTTCAGAGAGTTGGGGAATGAGACATACAGAATGTGACAAGCAGAGTTAACAGCATGTTTTTTTCCTCCACCTTGGATAAAATGAACTGATCTTCGTTTCTTTTTACTAGTTTGAACACATTGTTTTATTCTCTCTGTACAAACCATTCTATGTGATGTGAGTAATGCTTTGGGACTTAAGAGAAACCAACAGGATTTGGATGAAATTTGTAGTAGGTAGGTGGATGTGTGCTGAAGACTAAAAAGGGTGGCAAAAGGATAAAAGTGCACGAACTCAGAACAGCCATGGGATCAGGAAAAAGCCATTCAGTGCAGTGGTTTTTAGGACTCTCAGATCCATAAATACATTCCCAGGCCTATTTCCATAGCATACAGAAATGGCAATTAAGAACATCAAACCATTTCTCAGAAAGCAGAGGTACACTAGATAGAGGCTTACTCAAAAGTATTCAGGGGTCAGCAAATCAATAAAGGCTGAAAACCACATTTAGCACAGGCTAACAAGTGAAGCAAGAGTGCACAAGTGCCTAGGATTCTTTACACATCCATGGTTGCAATTTTGAACTCATTGAATGTATACACATTGTACTCAGCACTGATGGAAAAATATCCCCTTACTAACATGCCTTTCTGATTTGAAAAGAGAATTTTAGGAGGCATGTCATGCACTGTTTTCAAATAAAGAATTGTTTTTATAGAATTTAATAAATTAAATTCTATGGTAATTTGTCTTTACAAATCATATCAAACATTTGCTCAAAAATTCCTGGAAGGAAAAAGCTCTCAAACATCAGAGAATTTGCCACATCTCTAGCTGAGTTGTTACAGTGCCTCACTGATGATTAATTGCACATCAGTTTCAAGTTGAATTTGCCTAGCTTCTGCTAGGCAGAATAATGTTTTCCTTAGGCAACCCACCCTTTTCCAGAAACTACAAATTACTTATTTCAGTAACTGATGCAAAACATTTATTTAAGATGCTGAAAACAGCAGGGATAAGGGGCAATCAACAGTGTGTGCTTGGAAGGGTAGCAACCTCTGACTTCAGAGTTGGCATATCAAACTGCAGCCTCAGCTCCAAGACCTTCTCAGAACAACTATACTAAAGCCATTTTGTGAATTGCAGCTTTGAATTTTTGCTGCTCTGCCCAGCCTTACCTTTACAGGTGAACATCACTAAGGCACCTGCACCAACTGCTCCACATCAAGTTGTACTGGGGGCCTGAATCCAGATGGGGCCTCACAAGAGCAGAGTAGAGGGGGACAATCACCTCCCTCTCCCTGCTGGCCACCTGTCTTCTGATGCAGCCCAGTACAGTGTTAGCCTTCCAGGCTGCAAGAGCAACTGCAAAAGCTGGCTCTTGTCCAGCTTTTCATCCATCAGGACCCCCTTCTCCTCAGGGCTGCTCTCAAGGAGTTCTTCTCCCAGTCTGTACTTGTACCTGAGATTACCACAAAGGCCTCAGTGCCTCACAGCGGTTTGGGAGCTCCAGATGTGGGTTGTCTGGACCAGGCTATCCGTGGGCAGCTTCTTGTATCAACCCTAACAAGTTTGCTCTGGAGGCCAAATTTAGTCCTCTCTGCAGCACAGCTCCCAGCAGGGATGTCTGTATTTCAGATACATCAAGGGCTGACCTGCAGTCAGACTAGAAGAAAAAAACTCTTTTCTTTTGATCTGGGAATGGGATTTTCACTCTGAATCACTGTGAGCCTCTGACTTGCCTCATTACATTGTCTTCATTATCAATGACAATCTGCCCTTCAGTAATCCTCAGTAAAGAGCACAGAGAGCTGCTTGCTTATTAAGAAGATGAATCCATGTGTGAATTAATTCAGCTGTGTATCAGTTGGAAAAGCTTGGCAAAAGATGCTGCAGTCAGAGCTGATTGAACCTCTTCCTTTTTATTTTGGTTGACTCTATAATGCTCTTCTTCTTCTCACTACCAAAGAGCATTATGTGGAAACAGACAGTGTTGAACAACTCACAGAGCAAAACATGGTTTTCCAGTCTCCAAGGCAATGAGTGCCTTGTGACACCAGCCATGCCACATCATGTAAAGCGTGTACCTTGCCCTCACTACACACACTGTCCTGAGAAGGGACATATGAAACCCCAATTTCCAGTTCAGGGAGTTGTCTTTGGTATTTGCATGTGTGCTATCAGCACCTGGCAGATGCTCGGGAGGGTTTTAGCAAAGGTTTTCTCCGGGTAAGAGCTGCCCTATGTGAGTAGTTACTCCTGGGCTTTTTGTTCAAAAGGATCAGAGGTCTCTGAGCAGACAGCAGGTAATTTACCTGTGGATAATTCAGCAGATGCCACCACATAGTGCCATCTCCCTTCTCTCTCCTCCCCTACCATCTGTTTTGGATTCTGCCTCAACGGTTCCTTTGGCTATGAGTACACAGAGCCATAGAAGATCTTCAAAAGTACCTGGAAATGAGTACTGAATTTGAAAGGTTTCTATTTTTATATATAGTTATCTTAATGATTAAGTGTATTTTCTCATTCTCTCTCTCTCTCTCTCTCTCTCTCTCTCTTGTTTTTTTTTTTTTTTTTTTTTTTTGGAACCACCATAAAGGATAACCTTTCTGTTAGTTGCTTGTTTGTTTCCCTAACTTTGTTTAGATTCAGAAATGTCTATTCTTATCTCTCCCTCATTCATTTAAACAATCACAGCAGGCTAATGCTTTGTAAGTCTGTGTTCATTAAAGATTATGTTTTATTAGATAACCTTCACATTGACTCCAAGGTCATGGGTGCATGCAGCTTATGTCTCCATCTCAGTTCTCTTCTTGTGAAAATACCAAAAATGAAAGTCATAAAAAATGAGGATTCTATGGAGCAGCATGACCTGGTATCTGAATTTTTAGATAACAGAATGGGTTCTACGTCTATATAAAGCAGAGCAGATAAATAAAGAGTCTCAGAAAGGGATATTCAGGAACTAGCTTGTTGAACAATGAGACATTTAATACTGCCACTTGGAAGTAAAGACAACAGAAACAGGTCTTAAGCCCTAGCCCAATGTGGGTGTAGGCACCTTGGCAACAAGCCCCTGGTTGGCACAATGAGCCTACTCCTCCTTTCCGCTTTCCAAATACAAGATTCACCATGAGAGCTCACTTGGAAATAAGAGGATGTGGTTTTTTTTTTTCTTTTTTTTTCTTTTTTTCCAAGGCAACAAGACTAAAGGAATTGTGTGGTTTTTCCCTTCCCTTCCCTTCCCTTCCCTTCCCTTCCCTTCCCTTCCCTTCCCTTCCCTTCCCTTCCCTTCCCTTCCCTTCCCTTCCCTTCCCTTCCCTTCCCTTCCCTTCCCTTCCCTTCCCTTCCCTTCCCTTCCCTTCCCTTCCCTTCCCTTCCCTTCCCTTCCCTTCCCTTCCCTTCCCTTCCCTTCCCTTCCCTTCCCTTCCCTTCCCTACCAGAATGTCCTAATCACAAAGGCATAGTCTATTTTGCAAAGTGAGTCATGTTTTGAATGCAAGGGGGTACATGCCCACTGAAACTGTTCCATGTTCGTCTTGAGCATCAGTACTACCCTAACCGTTTTGTGAGGAGAAGGGCTAGGCTGGTTGAACACAGGTTCTGCATGTAGGTTTGCCATCTGTGATCACTGTTTGACCATGACTGCATTGTGCGTGGCCATTCTGTGTGACGTGGATATGGGTATCTGGAGGAGTGGGCCTTTCTACCAGAACAGTTAAATATTTGGAACAGGAGTGACAGGAGGATATAGCTGTGCGCCAAGAGATCGGGGATGTGTGTATTAAAGCCTTGGAAACATTATTTCTATCTGGAACACTTGAATGTAACTTGTATTCAACCAGACAATGCATTGAATATGTGTAAGTGTTTCCAGGCTTTAAGCATCAGATGAGACACTGTTTAAAGGATCACAACTTCAGTCTTTAGGCAAAGATTTAAGTACTAAAAGCCTTTTGTGGCTCTATTCCCAAGTCATTTGGAGAAATTAGCTGCCTATTCTCTGGTGAAATTAAGATCAGAAGGGAATATATATATAAGGTCAGCATGGTTTCCTATTAATCGTTCTCAATATGGTTTATGGACGTAAGAAGAACTAAGCACCATCCTCTGTCTTCATTTCCTTGAATACTAATCTTGTCTGCAGTGTGTCTTTGTCTCTACTGGACTGTAAGAACTTTGCTGGGACTTTGCTGAGGGGAAGTTGCCTGCATTTTTAAATGTAGATGTTACTGCCAGGTGATTATGATATATTCATCTGCTCTAGATTCATAGGATATCATACAGCGTAGTTACATGGAGCTTTGTACACAAATCATCTGGATAACTGAATTTTAATACAAAAATTCCTGTGCAAGTAAGACTGCTATTTTTTTTTTTTTTAAGAGTATAAAATAAATGTAACAAAATATACTCAAAGCCCACTCTTCAACAAGCTTAAGTAAATAAACTCTTCTAGATTGTGAATGCGCAGGAGTGTGGGATGGGGAGGACAACACAAAGAAATAAGACTCCTGAATATAATGTAAGTAGATGGGCAGTTTGCATCATTTCAGATTATTTTAAGGGACTACTCTGTATTAAAAACAATGCAAGGTGTATCAAATAGATAAATTTCACATCCTCAATTGATAGGAAAGTGTTATGATGCAGTAAAAATTAATTACATGCTGAAGAGCATACAGTTTTTATAGGCTTCCAGATTAAGATGGAAGAAAATACCAGTCACTGAATCTGTTATTTAAATGATTTTACTATAATACTCATCTCATTCTGATTTACAGTGTGATATTCCCTCAGATGTGGTAATTGCTTGCAGATCTTTTAACACCATCACTTTCAAATAGCTGCCTCAAAATGCCTTTAATTACATTATGATGTTACTTCAGTTAAAAGGACTTTTTAGAAAGGCTTTCTAAGTTTCATGAAAGCTAAAACACCTCCGGAATTAATAAGAGTTCTCCTGGAAACAGCTGAATTCACAGCTGAAAAAACTGGCTGTAAATGACACTAGTTCTATCTCCTACGCACCCACAGTTATTTTATGTGGGAGATCAACAGGAGACACTGTGAAGCTCTGGACCCAAACAAACTTCAGTACAGTGTCTACACAGATGTCTTTGCCTAGGTCAGCAAAAATGAAGGACATTGCCATTAAATAAATATTTATGTTGAATATTTCAAAGCAGTTCAAGTTCAAGTTAATATTTTTGCTATGGTGAATCTGTAAAAACTTTTAAAGGACAAACCATTTAACAACAAAAACCGAGTCCTTTCTTCTGATAGCTCTGATTCTCCTTTTCATCACTTCCTTGTGAAATTCTTAGTCAGTAAAATGTGACATTTCTCCTGGTTTCCATTAGTCAGGTTTGAACAATTTTTCTTTGAAATCTCAGCCTTTCCCGTACATTCTAACACAATGCTTACGTCAGTTCTTAGATGTAACCAGATTTGTAAGATGTCCACTAAAAACCCGGTGCCACTGACAAGCAAAGAGAGATTTGTCTCCCATGACCTGAGATGACATTCCCACTTCCTGATCATTGCAGTGTGCTGAAGCAGGCACGTAATGAAAATGTCTGCAGATTTCTGGAAATAGACACTTCCTTCCCCAGGAACAAATGAACCTAAGGTCATCTAAATAATTTTAAAGCCCTTATTCTTAATTTCAACGTGACATTTACCACAAGGCCTACTTACTCCAGCAAAGTAAGTGACTAAGTACTTGATTAAGGTTGCGTGTTATTACTTCACTGCAGTTGTGAAAAACAAAACAAAACAAAACAAAAATAAAACATAATAAACCTGAAAGATATGTGGGTAACTCCAAAATTAATGCCTCCTATTTATTTCCATGGAGACTACAACAGATACAGAGAGTACAATAACACTATTTTGTAGAGCAAATTCTCAGCTACAAAACACTTTTTTTTCAACATAATCACCACCATCAGCCAATTCAGATGAGCTGATGGAGATGCTCTTCATTTCACAGTGCGACAGCCATGCAACGCCACCTGGAACTTGGATTATCTTTCACATGGCTGTCACCACTACTGAAATGCTTCACCCACCACCTCACTGTGCTTGTGTCCACTCTTTGGTCTCCATAAACATTCAGCATGTGTTGGCACATGTCGATGGATGAAATTTTTTCCACATGGAGGAATTCAATGACAAACCTTTGCTCCATCCACACTTCCATGTCAGACACCATTTTGTCAGACTGCTCCTCTGCTGCCATCTGTTGCATGGCAACAAAATGTAATGGAGTACTTGTGGGAAGGTTCAGCCTCTACTGCCGTACCACCAACATCTGCCTCTGACACTGTGGGCCAACTGAATAAAATAGGAGCCATTACTTTTGGAATGGGTATCATATAAGCAAAGCTGCTGTTTCTGATACTTGGAATTGTCTTATTTATCATATCAAATGTTTTGGAGGATTGTACATGCCTCTGCTGAGAACTGGCTTCTTCAGATACTCCCTTAGCTTTCATCCTTTCTAGCTAATGAATGTGCTGAGACAATGACTACCAACTGTAGCAAGTTGCCCAGAAGAAGAAAAGTCCATTCTGTGATGATCATTTTCAAGCAGTACTGAGTCACTGGTATGTCTATGAGAGCTAACTCCTGATGATTTTTCTAAAATATAATTTTATTCTGGAAAGCAGCTGAAAACGATTTTTATACTGTTCTTATTTTGTATCTGATTGAAAACTCAGAACGGACAGCATGAGGAATCAGGTTTTGCCTCCTTAGTACTTCTGGCTAATATCTGGTGTGTTAACAATCAGGTTAAGAAACTGATGTGACAGGCAGATTGTGACCCTGTCTCTCAGGCATTCTTCATACTTAATTAAAAGCCAGAGCTGCTGTAAAGAGTTGTCATAGTGATAAGTGTGTACCTGAGTTCACGAGTACATGTGTGTGCGTGTATCGGTGACATACCCTTCTCATCTTAGCTAGAGTCTATTTTGCAGCTGTCGTGATTGTTGGCTTACAAGAGCGCTAGTGAAAAGTAGGAAACATTTGAGCTTTTGTGAATTTAAGTGGTGTGATATTTTAATGATCTGAGTTTCACGTAAAGTTATGTACTGTTGATAACATAGTTTATTGGAAAAACAATCATGCTCATATTTTATAACCATTGTGTACTTGTTAAGGAATAAATGAGTCTCCTACCCCTCAAGCTAACTGTCTGCCTTTCACTATATAATCTGTCTTGTTTTCAATATACTTATTTCCTCTCATCACTGCCAACTAAAGCCTCTGGCTTTTCCTGGATTGCTTTCCTAATAGAATTTTTAAAAATTAGTTTATACCTTCTGTTCTAATTTTTCTTTGCTTCTCTGCTGTGTGTTTCTATTCATTCAGCTCTGAACAGTTCTAGTGATCATGCTCATGTGTTAAAGTAGAAAGTATAGTCTTAGAATAGAATTTTTTTAAACTCCTTAGTTGTATTCCCACTGCAGGTATAAAATAAATCTTGAGTAACAATATAATTGTTCCAAATAGTGGTTAAGATTCATTGGAAAGTAGTAAAATGTGTAAATAAATATGTTTATAGCCAGAGCAACTTCATCTGGAAAAACACACGTGAAATGATGAAATGTCTTTCTGACTCATGACTCCACAGCGGAATTACAGATTTGTTTTCTGTATTCATAGAATCATAGAATGCATTGGGTTGGAAGGAACTTTTAAGATCACCTAGTTCCAACCCCCTGCTATAGGCAGGGATACCTCCCACTAGACCAGGTGACTCAAGGCCCCATCCACCTGGCCTTGAACACCTCCAGGGTGCATCCACAACCTCTCTGGGCAACCTGTTGCAATGTCTCACCACCCTCACAGTAAAGAATTTCTTTATAATATCTAGTTTAATCTACTCTCTTCCAGCTTAAAGCCATTTCCCCTTGTCCTGTCACTACCTACTCTTATAAAAAGTCCCCCCCCCCCCCCCAGATTTCCCATAGACTCCACTCAGGTACTGGAAAGCTGCTATAAGGTCACCCTGGAGCCTTCTCTTCCCCAGTCTGGAGAGCCCCAACTCTCTCAGCCTGTGCTTACAGTATTACTTCTCCATAATATAGTTACCTTATAACCACCTGTGGTGTAATAAAGCTAGGTTGATACTTTCCTTTAGTAGGTAAAAGTAAATTGTTAATTTACTCATACTGCTATAGAGTAATAGTTTTTATATATAATTTTCTTTGTTATTTCATGTTAAATACTGTCACTTAGTTTACTGAGGAAGAAAGGTTATATCTGATTCCTCTGAGCTTGCAGAGAACGAATCAAAAGCTATAAATCAGGGGGCTCACCATAAAAACTTCAGTTTAAGGTTCCTTATCTCACTAGCTATAGACTCTGATGAGTTGATGAAGAACACAAGCTTATGTATATTTATCTATATGAGATGTTTCTCCACAGTGGTCAGGGTAAAGGAGAGGCTGGGGAATCAGCAAAAGGGCAGAGTAAGGAATTTTATATATGTATCACAAAATCATAGAATGGCTTTGGTTAGAAGGGACATTATTGACTATGCAGTTCTATCCCCCTGCCATGAGTCAGATGCCACCCCTTGTATCAGGCTGCCCAGGGCCTCATCCACCCTGGCCTTGAGCGCCTCCAGGGATGAGGCACGCACAGCATCTCTGTGCATGTTTTTCTCTTCAACAGAAACCAGCAAAGAGAAATTTTGCACATACCTGAGAGCTCATATTTCTAGAATCACACTCAGAAAGCAGAAACTGGTTCATATGATTAGACAACAGGAGGGATCTTTCTGCTGGAGGATAAGCATTTGACAGATTATTCCAGATTCCATTTCCCATCTGGTTCATTAATTTCATCCCCTCTGGTGTAGGAAGCACAAGAAATGTTCCCAGACTCCTGACCTAATACTTGTTTTGTCTGGTCAGGGGAGATGCCAAGGCTGGCAATACTTTGTTATGGCCAGGGCACAATGTCAGAACAAATGCAAAATGTTTTATCGGGTTATGAAAGCATTGGTTGTCAGTGGGAGATATGATTATGGTGCATAGCACAACACAATATGTACAGGCAGAGTTTTTCATGGATGAGGGAGCTCATTTATATTGCAACCTTTGGCTGAATGATTCAGGAGATGGAATTCAGTGATGGGTGAATAAGGCATGTTTATATAGGAAGGGACTGCCATGCCCTATGTACCACTCTTGATGGTGCTGTTCAGTAAGTACACAGATGATGGTTGGGTTTTAAAAGGAAAGGAGAGGATTGTGCAGTAGCCTTGAAATAGCCAAGAGCTATCCTAGCTGCAGTAAAACAAGAGAAGCAAATCCCCAGGTTCAAAAAGAAGGATAGAAATCTTTGCATCCGGATGGAACAGGTTTCTGCTTCATCAGCTAGCTTGATCCAAAATGGGAATAAGTGTTTCAATTACTTCTCAAGCTATGTTAAGGTACTGCAGCTGTTACAATTAAAAAAAAAAAAAAAAAAGACACAATTGCTTGTGATTCAATTTCAATCTAGAGTCTGTGAGATTCTTTACATCTGTCCCTTAGGCAATGTGGTAACTGTTCAGACCAAAATCAAGCCAACAACAAACAACAGAGGATTTCTACCCAAAAGAGAGTCAGAAGAAGGGGCTCTCCCTTAAGGTACAAGAGAATGGCAGGGCACACCGCATTACCAGATATTATCACATGGGTCTCCTCTCTGATCAGGAAACTGCTGAGTGGGAATCTCTCCAACTAGTTTCTCAATGAAAATTTACTTTGATGTCATAGCTTTTTCATTAAAATGTTGACTTATTAGCAAAATCCAAATGTTCCCTGATGAGAGGACATTCCAGCAAAACACTTCACCAAGTCTGCATACTGCACACTTCCTGTTTGAAATATAAATCCTTTTTGGAGGCAAATCCTTTAACAAAAGCAAACCAGCTTCCTGTTTTTGATGTACATCAAACAGTATAGAAACTGAAAAAGAATCAATCATTAGTATTTACATCTCCTCCCTTCATCTTTCAGCATACTAAGCCCTTTAATACCCTCCCTTCATTTGATGTTCATACCTATTTCACAACCTGATTCTACATCTTTACTGAGTTTCACATCACTCCTCCATAAATCACTGGTTATTTTTGTTCTGTTTGGATCTCTGGCCAAGCCGTGATCAGACAATGGACGTGGTTGAGCTTGAGGGTATATAAATTTCCTCTAGGTATCCCACCAGTATGTCCAGAGAGGCAGAGAGAGGAAGAAGAAAAACTGATGCAAGACGAAAGAGAGGTGTGTTTTCACTTTGCAGCTGAAGCTAGTTGTAAATTGCATTGTGAATTTTTATGGAGAACTCAATCTAGTCGGAACATTTTTATCACCAAAATTCCAAATAATTTGTTCTACTGGTGACAGTAAAAGGGCAAAAGGGATTATAACTGGTATCATTTCAGGGGTTATTGGAGCACTCCATTTTTCCTGTTATCTGCTCCTTGCAGAAGAAAGGTAAGTCTGTGATATTCGGAGAGGACTTTTTTTCCCACAGGTCAATACTCAGTATCACTAACTCTCCACCCCAGTCCTTTGTAAACAGGCAGGAAATGGCCTCTAGCTCCTACCAGGAGAGCATCTTTATTTTTATTCACTGCTCACACAATGAGTTCCACCTTTATTAGTTTCATGCTGATCTTTTTTGCCTCCTCTCTTGATCTTCCCTCAACACAGGAAGTCTTAAAAGTAAAGAAAAAGTAAGGATTCATTTGCCAAAACTGAAAGGCAAACTTTGTCAGAGAAAAAAATATTGTTTTCGAAACTGCTTCTGTGCAAGCCTGAAATTCTTGCCTAGGTGCCTAGGTTTTCTCCCCCCCAGTTTCTTCCTTAAGAACTAGCAGTGAATTTGTGAGTGTTTGTAAAATGGTTTCAACTCTCCATGTGGCAGTTTGAGCCCCAAGTGTCTTCCCTTCCTTTTTCCCCACCACACAGCCCTTTGCATTTGTTTCAAATTCCTATACAAAGCTTGGTGCCTGGGATAGTTAATTAAATGGAGGAGGAGGACTAGAAGGAACACATCCAGCACTCTGTGGGAACCAACATCTGCTCTCTTGGTGGTGTCTATAAATTCCTGCCGTCTACCTTTCTCAATCCTCAACATCTACTGTGTCCTTTGTTCCCACAGGCAAAAGAAAGCAATATATATAATGTGCAAGCTGAACAGCAGAAGGTACATTCTTGTCAAAGGCGTGAAATGCTAAACTGGAGAGCCCTGAACATTTTGCTCCTTCATTGCACCAGACTTGTTTTCATCTTAGAAAGTCTCCCAGTTTTTTTTCTCTGGCTGTGGAGGGACTTGGGAGTTAGAAGCAGACAGGCAGGTAGAGGCTGTACATTTTACATCATATTTTTCCATCTTTCTCCCTTCCAAAGAAAAGGAGATATATTATTCTTTAGCATATCTCACCTAAGTTTTTTTTTTTCCTGAAGTTCAAGGAAATTCAGTTTAGTTTCAGTAAATCTCTATGCAAATATTATTCTTTCATGATGAAAGTGGTCACAATGGACTTAGTTAAGTCACTTTCAAAATGTATTTTACTAAACTAAATTAATTCTATTTTAGGTCTGCCAGCACCATAGGCAACATGGGGTATCCAAGCTAACTTGAGTGCCTGAGGATGTGTAATCATATCATATGGTGTTTTGCCCCAGAGGCAGCTTCACTGTGAAACAGTGTCCCTTAGCACAGACAAAAAGCTGTAGGAGTGTAGCAATATAGCTTCTTATTTATGAGTCTAGCTGAAGCACTCTGTGTGGCATTACTTTGAGCAGAGAGAGATGTACCCTCTTTATTTTAAGAAAGTCTCAACTGGTATTTAATGAAGTTTAACTCTGCAGTCCTCTAGCTCTGAAGATTTGCTTCTTTCCAGTAATTGCTTCATTTCCATAGTGGGGAATGAGGGCATCACCCCAGTATGAGACTGGCTGATTACACTTAGCCAACTTAAATTTCAATTTAATTTTACAATCACTACTAATTTGAATCAACTTCCCTAAGCGTTCCATGAGCCCACTATAAAAAAAAAATAATAATAATTTTGTGTTTGAAGGATACAACTTTGTTTTAGACGACGTAGCCAATACTGACAACATATCGATCTTTGTACAGAGTGTGAATGAATCACAGAAAGGAATGAATAGGACAGCTCTGTGGGGACAGAGCACAAGGATGCAATAGAAAATAAATACCTTGATGAAAAATTAATGAGAACTAACCCCTTGTTCCCACTTACATCAACAGTATCATGATATGGCAATAACAAAACCATTCTGTCAGGCACTGCTAGCATGTGAACATGGCTAGGCTGCTTGACATCTCTAGCTGGAGATAGTTAAAAGGCAGACCTTTTGTTGACACTTTGTTCTGAACTGGAAAAACATTCGCTTTTTACAAATGTGACATTGGAATTATATAGAAATTAATTCTGAGAAAGTGTTTACTTTTGAAACAAACTTGTTGTAGAGGAGCAAAGCTGAAGACCTCAGGTGGCCACGTGGCAAGGAAACTAGAAGGTTGATGGCTTCCAGAAACCTCAGTGCATCTCAACTGCCTACTCATTCACAGGACTTCTTACAAAACCTTGCTCTTCTACTGCTTAAACACCAAACTGTTCACTTTCACAGCCATCTTATTGTATTTGTTACAAACCTCTAAAAAGTAAGTAATAAAGATGACTAGTATATCTACGGAGCAATATATTTTAGAGATAAATTAAGAGAGAGATGTATATTATAAAACACCATACATCAAGTCTTTATAGGTTTTTAGGAATGTTTTTCATCAGGATTAGATAATTCCCTGTATTATTTCATCCAGTCATTTGTGTCATTCTCATAAGAATAAAATGATGGGAATATGTTCATGTAACAAAGTACTGCAAGAATGAAAAATATTTGAGAGTTCTTAGGCTGAGAAGTACAAACAGATTTTGCTAGGAACAGAACACTGTGAGGTATTGGACTGAATAGTAAATTATGTTGACTTCTTGGTGTAGTTAAGGAATGAACTAAAGTATTGTCCTGTTGAAATCAAGGATCCTGCCAGGTGTTTTGGCAGGAAGTGAATGTACTCTTAATTGCTAAGTATTTGGAGACTACTTTCAGTATTAAAAATTTAATATTTTACATCTGTCCTTGAAAATTTCAACCAGACTGTATTCAGACTGTATATCCAATATATACAGATGAACTGCATGCTGATTTACCTCATGTCTGTGCCTGGGAAGATCATGGACCAGATTCTCTTTGAAAACCTGTTAAGACACATGCAAAATGAAGAGGTGATCTGTGACTAACAATGTGGCTTCATCCAATCTGGTGGCCTTATATGATGAAGTACAGCTTTGGTGAACAAAGGAAAGGCAACTGATGTCGTCTACCTGGACTTGTGCAAGGCCTTGGACACAGTTCTGCAACACATCCTTATCTCTAAGTTGGAGAGAGATGGATTTGAAGGCTGGACTGTTCAGTGGATAAAGAATTGGTTGGATGGTCATAGCCAGAGGGTTGTTGTCAATGTATATATGACCAGGTTGATATTGGTCATGAGTGTGATCATCAGGAGTCCATCTTGGGAATCAGTACTCTTTAATATTTTTATTAGTCACACAGATGACGGGATTGAGTGCATCCTCAGCAATTTTGCTGATGCCCCCAAACTGAGTGGTGCAGCTGACACCACTGAAGGAAGGGGAGCTATCCAAAAGGACCTGGACAGGCTTGAAAAATGGGCCCATGTGAACCTAATGAGGTTCAGCAAGGCCAAGTGCTGGATGTTGCACTTAGTTTGAGGCAATACCAGATACAAATACAGGCTGGGAGAAGAACTCCTTGAGAGCAGCTGTGAGGAGAAGGACTTGGGGGCCCTGGTGGACTAAAAGCTGGATGTGAGACAGCAGTATGCTCTTGAAGCCCAGAAGGCCAACAGTATCCTATACAAGCTGAATGATAAGTTCATAAGAAATGAACTCTAATTGAGAGAAAGAATAACTTTAGAAACATGGAAGAAACATGCTATCAAACCTATTGCATACACAGCTCTATCAGATTATTTTCTACTTCATTCATCTTAAAGCATAGAAAAAGCCTGGGAAAAGGAACAAACAGAAGCAGATGAAAAGAAAAATCAAAGACAAATAAATAAAGATTTTTCACCATTTGTAAGGGGTATGTCTTGGAAAATTCAAAGACAGAAGAAAGCAAAACTGAAATCTCCTGCATACTTTCTCAACTGTAAAGGTCGATAAAGAAGAGGAAAGAGAAAATTGAATCTAATTCGAGGAAATAAAAAAAAAATACAGCTGTTCCAACTGTGATGGAAATGGATTTTGAGGCATGAAACATAGGTAACTGTGCCTAACTGGACATCTGATGCTATTTGCGCAGGTGATGATAGTTTGTCATAATGACTTTAATTCCAGTGAGGGGAAGCTCACTATCATTTAGGAATGATAGGGACAGGAAACAGCTTACCCTCATCAAGCTAAAGTGGATGAGCTACAGTCAAGGCCAAATATAGTTTATCTGTCCTGGATATTGGGTGGCTTACAAACTAGAACTGTGACTCAATAAATATATTGCAGTTGTTTTTATTTTCCTTCTAGGCTGTGGTTATAATGTCAGCTGTTTTACACCAGTACAGCAATGTGGGCAAATGCAAAGGGCAGCAGATCCACTGGCTGGAGTCATCAGCTAGTAGAAATGAAAGGAGTATTGCTCCAAAAAAATCTCAAACCAAAAGACCCAAAGGAAGCTGGAGGCATTTGGCTTCTCTATGTTGGTGCTGAGAGCATTTCACAGTGTCAGTGGGTTGCTGGATTATGCAAAAACCAATCCTCACATCTGCAATTCAACATAGCTCCCCAGTGCAGAAGCCATATGAGCCTTATAGCTGATGCAGTTCTTCAGGCTTATGCAGTATTAACACACTGTTTCGTGTTTTCTAAATTAAACAATCTTAGAGCTTATCTGCCCAGCTAACATGCTACTAAATGGTGGCATTAACAAATTTCCCCGCTTCCACTCCTGGAATCGGCATTATCCACTAATTGCACAATAGCTTTAGCACAGCTGCTCTGGCTGCATGCATGCCAAGACGCGCAGAGATATCCCTGAGCAGAGCAGGGCCCAGGAGATGGCACTCTTTCATAGCTCTTGTGCGCACCTGGTACCTGCTGCTGCTGCTAATACAGCAGTCAGAGTAAATAACTTTCCTTCAGAAGTGATAATTTTCTGGTAAAATGATCAGCAAATGGAATTCTCTGAGTTCAGAAGTGTTAGTGGAAAAATACTAGAGGAGGCTGAATCTTTACCTTCTGATGCCAGTGTGTGAAAACTTTTTCCAGTCTGGCTGAATCAATTCCTTTGCTAACAAGTGGTGTAGAAATAGCTTTTTTTCTCTATTGGCAAATAATTTCCTCAGCAGCTAGTTTCAGTTCAATGCCCAAGGTTGGCTGTTGCAAAAATATTCTTGCAGATAAAAGCAAAATGTAATCCTTGGACTGCCACATAAGGCACACAGAGAGTGATAACGGTTAAGTAAAAGTTTATGTTGTCTGATTCCCTCGTGCACCATTACCCAGGGCTTAGTGGGATTTAACCAGCTAATCCCCATGTTGGTTGTGTTATCGGGCCATTACAGGGAGTGCATTCAGGTAGGGCTGTCACAGCAGAAGATAAGGCACCCAGAGATTGCACGAGCCGAGCTCCTGCCCACAGGTAAACATGGCATTTGGGGACTTGGGGAAAAGCACCTTCAGCAATGAATAAGACGGCAAAGAAAGAACAATACCATGGGTGTCCTAGCCTTGAGCATCCTCACCAGCACAGCCCGAGGACCATACAAACACCTGTAGTGTCCCCAGGGTGGTGCCAGCAAGAGCAGCATGCACGTGCCTGCAGTCATCTGCCCTTCTGTCCAGGGGCTGAGCACTGCAAATCTGCATTGAAAGCCTAGCTCTTGCTGCTCTTGTCCCACTGGTGGAGGCCAGGCTAGTGCCAACGCTCAGGAGGGAAGGTAGGGGTGGGCCTCCTACACTGTCCTGACAGGAATTTCCCTCCCAAACTCAAGTAACAGCGTGTGCCAAAGTACCAAGAGCATTCAGAACCACCTGATCTTTTCTCAAGCCTCTCACAGTCTTTCCTTCTACAACATGGGTGGGTTGGGCAGCTTTCTAGCCAACCTAATGCTACTGCTGCTGAGCAGATGTGTGTAGAAGTCTGCAGCCTCCAGGTGCTTCAGAAGTTTGAGCGGAAAATGAATTTGATTGTAGCAGTAGTCTTGGTACACATCTTGGAAACTCCAGCCTTAAGACTGAGATTAAGTAAGACACGGCCCACGCTCTGCCTGCATCAGGACTTCTGCTGCTGTCAAGTTATGCTTCTAGAATAATACTGACCCACCCCTAAGATGCTTCTAATGTTCTTCACGTTTGGAGATTTATTTGAAGAAGACAGCACTCAGACGAATGAAGCAACACAGCTAACATAAAGATATGGTTCCTTCATTGATTTAAGCTCCATGGTAAGAGCTTTCTAGTAAAAGAAATGGCTGTTAGCATTGTTAGCGTTCCTCAGCATCTCATTCAGTTCCCTGGCAAGGCATTACCATTTTCAGCTGAACAACTCAATGCTGTGATCTTGGAATTACAAAAGTTTAATACTTTCAAAGACATTTAGTCGTCTAAACAGAAACTCATCAAAATATTGTTGATTATTTGAGCCCTAGTTTAAACATAATTAACAATCCCTTGAAACGACATGTCCTTCCTTTGATATCCCCTCTTTCAAAGTGTTTGACTGGTGCTATGTCAGCTATGGGTCTTCTAATTATGAAAGCTGGCAAGATTAACATACTCTTTCTCCACCAGCTCACACAGCTGGGCCCTTTCACAGCAGCAAGAAACCAGGAATGAAGACACACTAATAAAAATTCCTACCTGCACTTCTTGAATATTTCATGCATTACAGCTAGATGAAGTCTATTTCCATACAATCACTGACTCCTTTTCAAGCTTCTTTTCAAAATCACTGCAACCAATTCTTTTGCAAATCAAGGCCTGCCTATGGAAAGTCTTCCTATAACTGCTCATCCATTACCCAAACAATTTTAGAGGCCTACATTTGTAATAATACCCCAAATTCACAGCTGCATTTATCTCAGAGCTTTTATCACCGCTTAGAGAGTAAAATCTTAAAGTGTAAGTGACCTTATATTTGAAGGTCACTTTCTAAAAGCCTATGAAGTATGTATGTGAAAGATGGCTCTTAAGAATTTCATCTCTTAAGCCGAAATATCTTCAGTTACATTAGATACTTACACATTGTACAACGAATACAACACATAGTTCACAGATAAAATCTATTTGTAAACAATATGTCAAAATATAGGACCATCTGACTAATACATAAGGAAAAGTAGAAATAGAAAATGTCCAAGCAATGTAAGAATCATGGTTGAAAACAGAGAAAAGTTATCTATTACCAATTCACACACACAGTGCTCTAGTATACCCACTTCCTACCTCCCCCTTTCTACCTGGTTTAGTAACTTCTGCTTTTTCACAGAAAAGCAAATCAAAACAACATTGGAGAAAAAAAAAAAAAAGAAAAAAAAACATAAATAAATAAGAAGCTAACAAAATGCATGGAATACTGTGGGAAAACTCTTCCCACTTTTGCCAGCTGCCACATTGATATAAGCAGTCCTGATGACTCTTTCTGCTGCAGTGCTACAGAAAATATATGCTTGGAAACTGAAAGCATCCCCACTCATCAGAGTCCAGCTGCCTGGGTTCAGGTCACTGACAGCTGGACACTCCAGAGAGACAGGATGATTCAAATCAAACATAACTTTGTCATAGAATCATAACATATTAAGGTAGGAAAAGACAACAAAGATCATCTAATCCAACTACCAACCCATCACACCATACCCACTAATCACGTTCCTAAGTGCCACATCTACGCAGTTCTTGAACACCTCCAGGGATGGTGACTCCACCACCTCTCTGGGTAGCCTGTGTCATTGCCTCACCACTCTTTCTGAGAATAACTCTTTTCCTAATATTCAGCTTGAACCTCCCTTGTTGCAACTGAAAGACATTTCCTCCTGTCTTATCACTGTTACCTGGGAGGCCAACACCCACCTCACCACACCTTCCCTTCAGGCAGCAGTAGAGAGCAATAAGGTCTCCCCTAAGCTTCCCCTTCTTCAGACTGAACAATCCCAGTTCTCTCAGCCACTCCCCATAAGACTTGTGCTCCAGACCCCTCACCAGTTTTGTTGCCCTTCTCTGGACATGTTCTAGGGCCTCAATGTCTTTCTTGTAGCGAGGGACCCAAAACTGAACACAGTACTCAAATTGCAGCCTCACCAGAGCTGAGTACAGAGGGACAATCACATCCATGCTTCTGCTGGCTGCCCTACTTCTGATACAAGCCAGGATGCTTTTGGCCACCTGGGCATATGGCTGGCTCATGTTCAGACAGCAGTCAACTAACACTCCCAGAGACTTAAACATATCTCAGAAAACAGTTGGTAAGCAACACTACCCAGAGAGCACAATTTAACTACTCCTGCCCTACAAGAGCTAAAGCAGTCTGAAGAAGCAGCAAAGTCCCCAAGGCTTGATAATAAAGACCTTTGCAGACAGTGATTTAGACGCTCAGGGGAGACCTTATTGCTCTCTGTAACTACCTAAAGGGAGGTCGTAGTGAGCTGGAAGTTGGCCTTTTCTCTTATGTAATGAGTGATAGGACTAGAGAGATTGGCTTCAAGCTGTACCGGGGGAGATTCAGGCTGGACGTTAGGAAATACTACTTCTCTGAAGGGTGGTCAGGGACTGGAATGGGCTGCCCAGGGAGGTGGTGGAGTCACCAACGCTGGAGGTGTTCAAGGAATGCTTGGACATTATAAGGAGGGACATGGTTTAGTGAGAACTATTGGTCATGTGTGGATGGTTGGACTGAACGATCTTGTAGGTCTTTTCCAACCTTGGTGATTCTATGATTCTATGATTTGTAGTGACAAATCATTGGATGAACCATGGAATGGAGTATTGACTAGGGATGGATTAACTTACCTGCCATATATAATATACAATATTTTCGTATAATAATGCATTTTGTTAATAGCCTATTTTTATGAGGACCATTTCTCAGCAGAGCTAAAGAAATGGCTCCTGGGCTTACTTGTAACAAATCATGATTGATGGAAAAAATGCAATTTCTTATCCCGTTTTCACCAAATGTCTTTTTGTTTTGTTTTCTTCAGAAAAAAAGGCTAGGCACCCATATGTGTTTAGTAAAAGCAAAATTGCAACTATTCAGAGGGACTTTTATAGCTCTCCTTAAGCACCATCTGGGGCAGCACGTGCTTTCTACACCACATCCATTGTCTTCCCTCTTTCACCACTGCACCTTATCACAGCTCAGCTGTCGGGCAGTCAGTTGTTAGGAGGCAGCAGTGAGGTGCATGCTCACAAAATATAGCACATCTGCAGGCTACCGCAGGAATAAAGTGCTTTCCAAAACTTTCATCTTCCTCTCTCTTGTGTCACAATTAGGGGACAACTCAGTAGAAAGAAACAAAAGAAAAGCTGTTTTCTGCATGACCAACAACACTGCTAGGAGATTCTGGTCTTTTTCATTCTTAGTAAAAAGTGTAAAAGAAAGAAGGAGAAAGCTTTGTTGAACTGTTTCCATCTTTTATAGTTAAACGCCACTTTCTGCTCTATGACACAAAATACCACTTCTTTGCAAATAACTACATTTCAAAAATATTAGAACTATCTGCAGATAAAATAATTTGAAAGCAATGGAACAATTTCACATCTGTGGAGCGAGGAGGCTTGGCATTTACTTAGCTTTCATGCAAGATCTGTCAGCTGCCTCTTTGACACATGGTCTTTAGCTTAAACAACTTATAAACCACTCCTTATAAAAATGATGGTTTTCTGCTAAGTGTACTGCAAGCAAATGGAACATATTTTTCCTGTGCTCTGTCTGGGCAGGGAAAAGAGGTGAAGATGCTTGTGCCTCATTGTGTAGGTTTAGTTTAACTAGCTCAGAGCATGATTGGGTTTTATTCATTTTTTATTATGTTTTCTGAAAAATCATCTCTGAAGATTGATGTGTTGTACCCACCTCACTGAAAAGTATGTAAATAGAACCAATTATTTGGGCTAAGTCAAAGCATTGAGATTCAAGAGAGCTCTTCTTCACTCTAATAAAGCTGTGTTCTGAGGCTATATTTAATTACTGAGTCTTTAAACCCTCAGCAATCAGCGTTGATTCTTTTTGTGTTTCAGCTGTTGTGGCAGAGAGGTATTTGGCATTTTCACTTCTAAAGCCTATTACCTGAGAAACAGCTTTTAAGGTGGCAATGACATATTCATTATTCTTGAAGCATTTTCCATTGCTTTCTCCAAGAAGATGACCTCTTCTCTAGCTATGAAGTTTTTCAGAATTTTTCAGATTTTTTCAGTGCAGTCGGTGGTAGTCCTATTGTCATCAGTGTGTTTTACAAATAGTGAAATACTTGCTCTCAGATCATTTAATGCTTGATTTTGAAGAGGTTAATTATGGCCACAGTGGAAGCATTCACAACATGAGATCTGAAGTGAATGGAGCTTCCAGCAGCTTCCACCCATGTCACCTGCAATAGCAGCCCACAGACAACTCACAACAGGGCAGAACCAAAGACATGTAGCAGTGAGTTACATGATAGTGCCCCAAACAACAAAACCTTTTGCAGCCCCTTATATTTACAACAAAGTAAGCTTTCAATTTGCAAAGATTTTCAGGTCTTACTTCACCTTGTCTTCCCTCTCAAAAATAGTTGGTATCCAGCTTTCTTACAGAGTATGAATTCAGTCCATCTTGTGTACAAGCAGTCTGTGCAATGTTGAGTTTCACAGCATACTAGAGACATATGGAAAAGTGCATGTTGAGCACTCCTTTGGCATTTTGTCATCTAGGGCAGAATGTCACAGAAGCTTCTTCTCCAATCCTATCATCATTAGTAACATGGAAGGAAGACACTTTCTACCTTTACTTCAGGGTTTTGGCAGTAAACAGGCATTTAGAAACACATCTTCTGCTCAACACACTCAACGAAGGGAGGTCCTATCAGAGAAATGCTTTTCTCCACACCATGTGGCTTTGCAAGTTGGTCTTGGGTCCTGTCATTTCACTGCCTTCTTCTAGCTCTGGTTCAATAACTAATCCTACCTTCAGGTATCCTTTCCCAAACAAATATGTGGTTTCCTATATTAGGCACAGGCTAGGACTCAGCCTGCAGCCCTGACTGTTTTCACAGCTCTTCCAGGACTGGTTCCAAGTTCCCCCTTTACTCTCAGCTGCTTGAGTATTAGCTAGCCCCATTAGCCTCATTTCTGCATATTATGATTAGGCCCAATGAATATTTTTGTAGATGAGTCACATGTCCAGGTTGGCCGATCCTTTCCTACACCTGCATTGGCAATATCAATATTCTCTTCTAAGCCTTCAACAAAGGCAGTGAATCTGAGTGTCAAAACATGAATTTTAAAGCTGAATGTTTAGAGCAACTTGGGATAGCTGCCATCAGCAAGCCCGCCAAGGTCAGCTAAAAGTATTCCTTCATCTATATTCATAGTACTTACGTAGTCTAATGTTCTGACTTCTCTTGTGTGTGCAGACTGTGTCCTTTCTGCAGCATTTGAGCTTGAGGAACTAAACTTCTGCCAAATTTTTCAGAGAGAAAACAGAAGCCAAGACTCCCTTGAATCCCTTTCCTCTAGTATGGATGAAGCGACAGCAGGAGCAGCACATGGCAGAAGTCTGAGATAAAAATCCTCCAGTTACTTTCAGAGCACTGTGGCATCACATAATCTGTGTACATGCAGAGTCTGCTGAAGTGCCTCTGCTGTATCTACACAAACAGGTGAGTTCAATTTTTCGGGGTCACTGACCAAGCTCCAAGAGTGTAAGACTAAGCACATATATACACATTCCTTTGTTTAGGCTCTCTCTGTTCATCCATCATCCAGTTTCTTTTTCAGCAAGAATTTTTGGAGATGTAGGCAGAAAGAGGCAGAGCTTTTTCCTTGCCTCAGACCTTTAGATGTACAAAGGTATATATAGATTTAGATATTTTCTTTTACAGTACAACTAAAGAGCCACTGAGTATCTATGTATGTTTTTTTCACTCTTGTCTGTGGCAATTTTATCATAGAATGGTTTGAGTTGGAAGAAACATTTAAAGGCCGTTTAGTCCAACTTCTCTGCAATGAACAGGGACACCTACAGCCACATCTGGGTGCTCAGAGCCCATCCAGCCTGACCTTGAGTGTCTGCAGGGATGGGGCATCCACTACCTGTCCGGGTAAACTGTGACAGTGCCCCATCACCCTCGTTGTAAAAAACTTCTTCCTTATGTCCAGCCTAAATCTCCCATTTTTTAGTTTGAAACCAATTCCCTTGTCCTACTCAGCAGACTCTTCTAAACAGTCTGCCCCCTTCCTTCTTATAGCCCCCCAATAGATACTGAAGGGCTACTATCAGGTCTTCTGAGAGCCTTCTCTTCTCCATGCTCAACATCTGCAGCTCTCACAGCCTGTCCTTGTTGGTAAATTGTTTCTTAACACAATATGTGAAGAAGCATCAATTGTTTTAATTCTACTTCAAACACCAGCTCTGTGTCAAAGGTTTCCATATGAACTGAACCTTTCAGTGAAAAAGCAGAAGACAAAAGAAACTAGGTGCAAGCACTAACAAATAAATCAATCCACCAAGATCAAGTACAATGTAAGGGGAAACAGCACTAGCAGCTACTAATTAGAATGAGATGTGAACAACCGATAAGAGGACATTTTTTTGTCTCATGTACTTTCTGTGAGATCTTTCATAAATTTCATTATTAGCACAATACAGTGAACGCTCCCAGTACTTGCCATGCTTGGGTCCTGCTGTGATTTTCTCCTCATTCTGAAGCTTCAGGCTGCATGAGCTGCAAGAGGTTACTGCACCCTTGCACACAGACTTGCAGAGTCCTTTGCCTGAAGAGCTCAGTCTTCTTTTCTTACAGCAAAGAAGATCAAGGATAGGCATTTGAGGAAATGGTTTACAGTCTCAGCTTATGTGACCGGAAATTTGGAAAACATTTTATATTACTTACTTGTTCAGTTCTCCTGTTTCTTAACAATGTAAAATCTAAGTGAGCGTAATAAATATGCAAGAAATTTCTTGATAAACTGTGAAGAACAATTAGCTTGGTATTATTTAGATTTTTAAGATCTCTCAGATTTTCAATCCAGCACATAAATTGTGGTACAAGGAGTCTGATATCTTTATTTTTGGTCTGATTTTCCCTATTACCAATGTAAATGAGATAGGATTCTAGAAGAAAGCGCAAAGATAGCAAGATGCAAAAATAAGAAACATTCAGGCAAATACATTATTGATTTAACTGTGAATGGAAGAATCCTATATTCAGATTGTTATTCTCTTCATTGGAATGCAATCTGAACAGAGACTTTAGGACTTCATGTAAAAGGTTACCACCAAAAGATAACTTTTCAGCATAAGAAAGCTGCTTCATATGCTTATGATAGCTGCAGTGTAGGTTTGTTAAATTTATTCAGTTCAGGAAAAAAAAAAAAAAAAAGGGAATATTTCAGAAAATGCAAGAAAGCACAGTCCAGCCTTCTTGTTTTGTTCACTGAGCTTTTGGGAAGGGACATGAAAGTGAGAAGTTACCCCCCTGAAAGTAGGAAGGGACTGTGCTGTGGCTGCTGCATCATACAGGACTGTCTCTGAGTCTCTGCAGTCCACGTGGATTAAGAACTTTGTGTTGCCTTGTTCTGAAGTGATGGGTAGGGAAAAGGCTTGAAAGGGCCCTGAGGTGATGGCAGACCTGTGAACTGGGAAGATAGACCAGTGCATCGCATCAGCAGTATGCAGTCTGGCTGGCACTTTAGAAATGCCTGAGAACACTGCAGTTATCTCCAAGATATAAACCAATAGAGTGATTTATGTATTCATTCTAGACCTTAATTATGAGAACCGCGGCAATAAATTACTTTGTTCTGACCAGGATTTTCTCCTTAAGCATACCAAAGCAGCATGCATTTCATGATCAACGAAAGTGTGTACTTACACCACACAATGGGAGGTGGTTTCCTTTTGCTGTGACAGAGCAGAGGCTGAAAAACTGTACTTTTCAGTCGATGAGTACTAACTTGTCTTTGTGTTCAAAAATCACAGGCTCAGCTGGGCTCTTTGGATGGTTAGGGGCCTTATGGTTTCTCTGGGGCCATTTTTCAAACTCTTATCCTCAGTCACAACAAAGAAAAATCTTACTGTTCTCCAATAAACACAGATCCTCCCCCAGTGTTTGTGTTTTACTTAGGAAGAGGACTTTATGAAACAAAACAGATGACAATATTGTGAGATGTCACATTAGAGATACAACACTATCCACAGGAGAGAAACTTGCAGGAGTGGGATAAGAACTGACAGTGAAAACTGGAAATGGCGAGCACCTGCTTGTCACCACGTTGACAGAGCACAGTCTTGTACCACATAGAGAAGGCTGGCCCAGCTGTGAAGGAGCAGGACAGCAGTGTGATAACTATAGCAGATGTGTGTTCTGAAAACCAGAAAGTTAATCCAAGAAGGACACGCCATCACGAAGACTTCTTGCAGGCTTCAGGCTACCTCCAGTCTGACTGGGTATCAGTATGCAGTACTATACAAACCAGCCTAACCCTTTGTCCCAGAAACCAAAAAAACCACACTTTTAATGAGAAGAGCAAGCACTCACTCTCTGGCTGAGGATGGAGAAGGTCTGATAATGAGATACACCAAAGTGGTTGATCCTGATTCCCAGATGGGTCTCCATTCACCTGTAATACACCAGCAGACCACAGTAGATAGGTACATAGTATTAAAGGGCTGAGCTCCCTTCTTTCATGTTTCTCACTTCAAAGAGAGGAACAGGGGATCATTCCAACTATAGGACTGGTTTTAATGGCAACTTTAATTCCTACTGATCAACACCTTTACAGATGTCAAAACTGCACTTCATTGAACAAACCTGAATTGCAATACAGCCATATCTTGGGAACTGATATGCGTATCAAAAATTGCAAGATTCATTTAAGGTGACTTTTGCAGATTCTCAAGAATGTATCAATTAAGCTTGAATTTAAAGAACAAAAGAAACACAGGAACTTTTTAGCCATTATCATCAGGTAATTACTGAATCTTCATCACTTACCAGAACTATGCTTCCTGTAATACAAATCTGAGCAACAGTGAACATTTCGAGCTGGCTCTGGATGACCCTGCCTTACCTGGGGCAGGGGAGAAAAGGGAAGACAGACACAAGTCTGGCTCTTTTAGTCTGCTTACACTGTTGTTAGGGTTTTGATAATGAAATCCCTTCAGCATATCCTTAGAGGTCACTTAAGAACAACTATCAAGGTAAGTGTATTGTAAATGTATTGCAATCATATTTGGAAAGCAAATCTGGTTATTAATCTACATTTTTTTATTCCTTCAAAATCCTTCCAAAAATGATTTTCTTCTGGGAAATTCCCTTGTGTATTATACAGAATGTAAATTACTTTAATATATTTTTAAACTCTGGCATAGGATCGAAGTAGGAAAATTGAGGGGAGAGCATGCTTGTATTTGTTTAATTTTATGGATGATAATTTCCTTACTTATCTTGTTCACAGGGGGTGCCCTTTCCAGTTCTGTATCTTATCCCTAACATTCTGGCCTACGTTCTCCAGCCTCTCCAGTTCCTTCTCAGCAGTATAGAGAGGTAATACATTTAAACAAAACTTTTTTGACTTTAATAGAATTATATAGGGTGACATTCTAAGTATTTCATAAGTTGTTTCAGTCAACTCAGCATTTCTCCCCTGCTAATAAAGCCCCTTAATTGAGGATTACAGATACCAAACCACATAATTTCAGCATTTTCAAAAACAAGAAAAACTATTTTGTGGTCTAAAATGAGGTGGTTTTTTTTTTTTGTTGTTTGTTTGTTTGTTTTAGAAGATTTTTTTTAGAAGTTCCACACCAATGTGCGCAAGAACTTCTTTACAGTGAGGGTGACGGAGCACTGGAACAGGCTGCCCAGGGAGGTTGTGGAGTCTCCTTCTCTGGAGATATTCAAGACCCGCCTGGACGCCTACCTGTGCGACCTGGTGTAGGGATCCTGCTTTGGCAGGGGGGTTGGACTCGATGATCTCTGGAGGTCCCTTCCAACCCCTACGATTCTGTGATTCTGTGTGATTCTGTGATTTTAGTCAAAAAGACTCCTGCAATTAAAATAGGTTAAAAAAAAAATTAGGAATAAACATTGTTGAACAAAAAATATGAAGCCTTTAACTCTTCTTTCAGTTAGAATTATTGAAAACATTTGCTGACCAAAAGGTTTATTTTACCACTGATTCTTTGCAGGCAGGAAATGAAGGAAAAAAAAAAAAAAAAAAAGAACAACTTGTTTGTGTAGTTTAGTTGAAATGCATGACAATTCAATTGGTTTATTTCATATACCTATGGCAAGAACTGAAGCTAAGGGTGCTGATCCCTTATAAACTGAACATATCAGAGAAATAGAGCCTTTTTTTATGCAGAAAAGATATTTATGTACACACAGAACACTCCTATCTAATGCTTGATTTTTCTACATATTCTAGAGTTTAAGAAGAAAACATTGATCATGGAGAAATTAATGTTTTTCATCCAACAAATGGCTTGCTTTTGCACTGGATAATGTGACTGTTAGCACTCTCCAGGGACCTTCACTAAATCCTTCACATTCACAAGATTTGCAATGCCCCCTCCTCACCAAGCTGGGTGTTTGTATGAGAGATCCAGAGCTGGACAATACCTGGCAGCAGCTGGGCTCTGTCCACTTCAACCTTTTCAGCTGTGGCAAGGGTGGCAAGAACAGACTGAGTGCTTCCACCTACAGAGAGGAAATCTCATCATGTAAAAATAGGAAACATTTGGAAACTGATAGGGATTTCAATCTTTTGATGGCTTACATGACAACCATGCCACTGCTACAGAAGATGTCATAAATAGTGCCCTTGTTTAAATGCCAATAAAGAGAAAATATCTGTTCTCTTTTACAAGGTTAAGTGGAAATGTCAGTTTGATTGACCAACGCTTCTCAAACAGAGACTCAGTACCTGGTAGAAGCACTGAAATTGGCTTTTACACTTTGTTTATTCCTTTTTTTGGACAGCAGCATGCCAGATTTTCTCCCCACCCCTCCTAATTGCAGTGGTAACAGCTGCCTCTGAAGGACTAACACCTTGTCCTCAGTGCTTTAGGGGAATATTATCCATAGCACTGGCTTCATGAACTTACAGTATGAATTTGACTAACAGTTTTCATGTGAAGAATTAACAGAAGGCCTGCTGGCCCCATGTGCTTTATAGTCACATATTTTAATAAAGCCTTTGATACCATCTCTCAAGGTATCCATCTGGATAAATTCTCCAACTGTGAGTTGAATGGGTTCATGCAATGCCTATGCTGGGTGAAGAACTTGATCGATGGAAGAGTTCAAAGTTTTGTATAGCTCCATCTGGCTGATAACTGGTCGCAAGAGGTGTTTCTCAGGGCTCAGCTCTAGGATCAGTCCTGTTCAACGGGTTAAATTTCTTTACTGTGGTCAAACACTGAAACAGGCTTCCTAGTGAGGTGAGGTTGATGCCCCATGCCTATCAGTGCTCAAGAGCCACTTGGACAATGCCCTCAGTAATATATTTTAAATTTTGCTTAGCCTTGACATGATCAGACAGTTGGACTTACGATCATTTTAGGTCCCTTACAGAAGGAATTGTTTCAATAATTCTAATTTTAGTTTGATACTAAACTATCAAGCCAGTGAACTGTACTTGGCTCACAGTGAACAGTGACCAAAAGACCAACAGCTTGCCTTTGACTAAATACTGCGAAAAATCTCCTTATTAAACAGTCTTATCTTCTTCCCATTCTATACATAGCTGGTGAGTAGAACAGAAATTTATTTGAAAAATGGTTGATATACTTTTTAATTTATTACCTCACTATCATTGAAAATATACTCGATAATCTATTACAGAACAAAAGGTCTTATTTTTATACAGAAGGTGTATAATGCACATCTGTTATCAAATGAAATGTAGGAATCAAGAGTAATTCTTGCTCAATTAATTACATGTCTTTGGCAGCTCTTTTTCACACTCTAGTCAACTCTCAAACAGTTAAGACAGATTAATCTATGCTCAACGATGGTACACGCACCAAGTAATAAATTTCAGTAGCAGGTATGTATGCCAGTCTTGTGTGAGAGGACTTGAGTGGAAGCAAAAACAGAAGATGAGATTTTTCTGGTAAAGAATACATCTCACATTTTTTTGTCAAACGTTTAATCTCTCCTATAGATGAAAAAAATTGAAAGATGGAAATTTTACAATTTTACATTTCAATTTACATTGTTGATCTAAGATTTACAAATAGACAATATACTGCTATTAGGCAAGATGTTTAAATACTAAAGATAATTATATATCACCAAAAAAAAAAAAAAAAAAGAATATTTGCTTATTTGATTTCTAAGGTCATTTTCAAGGTTCATGCCAATATTTTTACCTAGCTGCTTAGCTTAGCAGAAAACATCACTGATCACAAGAAAAGGTCAAAGTAAAGCTGATGTGTTCAGTCTACTTGAAAGTATCAATATTTCCCTTGCAAAAAAAAAAAAAATATTTTATGTTGCATCCTCCTAATCTTTACTGTCACTAAAAATACACAAACACATTTTTCCTCTAGCATGAAAGCATACTGTAAATAAACACATTCTTGTATGGTTGGCTGTATGAATTGCACTTATTTGTTATTTCAAATATTCTGCTTGCATTCAGATACTTACTGGTTGGAGCTAGCTGTGGTTGCTGAATTTCTTCAGTTTAATAGAAGCAGCTGAATACAACAAAGCCTCTCTCTGGGAAGTGATACCTTTACATGTATTGCCACAGAGCAGCTGGCACGTAGCAACACCATCATTACCGTCCCATAACAAATGCTTCCCACGTCTCATGATACTTATGATGAGACCATTTCTGAAGAAGGAAGTTCCCATTATCTGACACACAGAATTAATGCCCTCCATTTACAGTCTGACCCCATATGTTGAGGAGCACTGTATAATGCATGATACTGCGTAATTGAAGTAGTAACACTGGAGCAAAAAGTATGGACAAAAATAAGCCACTCCTAAAGGGCAAAGCTCTTTCAATTTTGTTTTGGCCTCTTTTCTTATAAATATGAACTAAATTTCAAACGCCTTCCACACTTGCTCAATTTATTATATCAATTAGAGATGACTACATCTAACTATGTACTAAGTAAAGGCCTTGCCAGAAAACTGCGTGGACCTGTTAGCATATGGATGTCCAACCTCTTGGCTTGCTTGGGTCACACTGAGCGAAAAGGAATTGTCTTGGGCCACATATACATAGTTTACTTGGAAAGCAATGCCTCTTACTTCCACTGAAACTACAACAGATACAAAGAACAAATTCTCAGCTACAAAAACACTACTTTTCAACATAGTCACCACCATTAGCTCTGTAATGCCTATTTAATAAGACAGGAGAAATTACTATCAGAGCAGCACTAGTAGTTCTTACAAGGAAAACCATACCCTTGGTTTCAATTTATATTATTGAAAAAATAATTAACAAAAACTAAGGGACGAATTGTTAACTCCTCCTTCAATTACAACTAAGCTCCTGAATACTCACCATTTTTCACAGACCCCATTACAAGACATGAACCAAAAACTGGAGGGAAATCCTAGAACAGCATTGCTGCACATTCAATAGTTGAAAGGATTGCAAGGAAGACAATAAAAATCAGAAAGTTTGTGGAATAAACAAGTATTAGTGAAGAAATTTGTATTAATTAACTCTATGCAAAATTTTAAAAAAATGAAATATCAGAATTGTTCTTAATTCTAACTTAATTCTTGATTATCTCAATATCTGGTAAGATATTTTCCAGGTTACCTTTACAGTTATGTTGAAGTCCTTATCCAGCAAAGCATTCAGGCCTTCACAAATGGAAATGGCCAGCACCCTGTAATAAAAGTTGTGTACCCAATCCTGGAAGCTTTTTCAGTTCTTAATGCTGATTGACTTCAGTGAAGGTTACTCCATCACCACAGCATGCTTTCACTCTGCTCACACAAAGCCATCTTGTTAGGGTTAAATTGCACTTCTCTGCTGAGAGGAATGTATACGAAACTTCATATTCAGTTTATGCAGTCCAAAGATGTTGGTTCAACCCACAGTTGTAGTCAAACTGCATAATTTATAAATATATGTTGAGGCAATGCTAAAATAAGTATAGCTGTACAGCTACAGGCGTATGTTGTATTTTGGCTCCTCATAATTTTGTGTAAATATGTAATCTACTGTAGGCAATAGCATCACATTTTATGCATTTAAGGAATCTGCCTATAGCACATCCAAATGTCACATGCTGCACAATTTTAACACTGAAAAAAGTAAGTGATATACTGAGGGGTATCTTATGTATTGCATTGTGATTTTCAAATTTGTTTAAATGTAGGCCATAGAATCTTCATTTTATTGAAGTAGTAGAGTATAGAGTGCAAGAAAATCTGCAGAAACAGTACTCATGAAACAATCTCTTCAACATGCACGTCATTCTTCTGTTCTTTCCACAGCTCTGTATGTTCTATGACTTACCACAGTAGCTTCTGGTAGTCAAATGAAGTCAGGCAAAGCTAATGTTTCATCTGTTATAACATGAACAGTTTATTTTCTAACATGAGTATGCACTAGAAGTTTAGTCGTTTTTAACTGTATGGAAATTCCTTACTGTTCACATTGATATAGCAGATGTTTTTGATTTCTTTTTTTTTTTTTTTTTTTAAATCTTTAAGAGTTGAAATATTTTATATCTTAATTTCTAATTCTTAAAGAATAAGGTTATCAATTGTAGAGTTCAGAACTACATACATAAGTTTCAAAAATGTAAATATATTTATTTTTCTCTAAAGTTATTGATGATTGTAGCATCAGGGTAATCTAAACATTGTTTATCATTATCACTATAGCCTCCAAGGTTGATTGAAAAATACACAGTATGTACCAGTACGTTTAGGTACTGAAAAAGAGAAAGGAAGAGGAAAGTTAAAAAAAAAAAAAAAAAAAAAAGCCATTATTTAAAGAATACTGTTAGATCACATAATAGGAAAGTTATTCAGCTATAACAAGAACAGATAACATTTAGAGGGATAGAATAGAAAGCATAATTAAGGGACAGGCTTATTACACTGTAAATGCACAAGAAAAGCAAGCTACAGGACACAGCCCTGGCTAGCACGGCTTCACAGCCTTTACCAGTATAGGACCAGGAGTACAGTTTTGCAGCAGCAAACTGAGATAACACATCAGCGTATGAAGTTCCTAATGAAACTCATAATAGTTTGCTCTAGTAAGACACTAATTCCATTGTTTCCTTTTTTGGACATCACTACAATGTTGTTTCTCAATGATTATTGCATCAGCAAACATTAGCTTTTTATTCTAGTTTGGAAGGAGAAAAAAAAAAAAAGAATTCCAGTATTTGCCTATGAAATGAAACTGGAGGCAGTGAGAAAGTATATGAAGGACTATCTAAGGCACAGAGAGCTTATAAAAAAGCAGTCAAAGAGCAAAATGAATTCAGTTACTGAATCACACCTTCACAGAACACACACGTCTTTTATCTCTCAGTGACTTAAAAATGACCTACACATTCTATACATGGCCAGAAATACCTTACAAATATTTGCATACTACCACAATTCATAAAAGAGTATTATCATCATGATATGAATTGCTTAGGAAAAATATCAAGGTTTTTTGCTTACATATTTGCATCATCCCTCAGCTAAGAATAGATTCTAATGAGAACAGCTACAGGAAAACACCAATAGCCACAAAAAATTACACTACCACTCAGTGCTTCCTCTTCCACTGCCCATTCGATGTACGTTCTGAAAGACTACTCTCCTTCTCTTTTATGGAAATCATTGTAAAGAAACATCAGAACATAGTAAAATAGACAGGTGCACCACAACTAACCAGTTCCACACTCCAACTCCACTTACTAAACCTTACACACAACATCATTGTTAAAAAAAAATAATAATAATAATAAAAATAAAATAAATAAAAAAAAAAAGTCTCTAATTAAGACTAATTAACAACCACAAAATTGGCTCAAACAGCATGTTGAGAAACCTGATTGAAGATACCTGGTTCAACAGGTGAGGCTAATTGACCACCTATCTCATAACTTGAGAGCTGTCAAAGTCTCCTTCCTGTATTTGTTAATGACTTTTCAAAAGATATGTTCTCTGAGGGAGAGGTAATGAGACTGCTGTCTTGGAAGCCTCCCAGATTCATATCATTAGTGAATTTACTGAAGATATGTTTTTTCTTTTCATCTGTGTCATTAATGAAGATACTGAGTAGGACCAGACCCAGTATCAATCCCCTGGGGAGTATCATGTAACTTTGGGCATCCAATGAGATTCTGCGATGCTGATCATAACCTTCTGAGCTCTGCTAATCAGACATCTTGCTCCATTTTGCCAGCTGATTGCTTTAGCAGTATAAATAGCACAGGATTTTCTTCTTCCTAGAGTAACAAATTATTTCAGTAAATGACTATGTACTTAGTCACACTAGAATGAGCAACTTGCATGCTACTGAGGGAAGGTGCCCCCTAGTTCTGCTGCTTGTAAACAGAGAAGGTCTTGTAGGTGAAGTAGCCAGCCCTGGGTTTTTGAGGGATGTGTTTCTTTTCCTGGATGCGTTTAAGTCCAGGTGAACCAATGAAACTCATCCACAGTGCTTAGAGCTGTCTGATTTCATCATGAGACCTCTCTAAATTATTTTTCAACAGTTTTAGGAATCTAGATGGGTCCGAGTTGACTGGAAGCTGTTAAATGCTGTTCTAGTTTTTACCAGAAAGGTACGAAAGAAGATTCTAGTAATTACAGGCCTCTCGGTCTCACTATAGTGCCTGGTAATATTATGGAGGAAATTATGCTGGAAATTACTGAAAAACACCTGAAAGACAATGTGGCCACTGGTCATTGATAACAGATTCATGAGGGGAAGGTTCTATTTGAAAAACAGGGTTGAAAAGGACCTCGCAGACCACCTAGTTTCAATTCCCTTGCTGTGGGCAGGGTCGCCAACCACTAGACCAGGCTGCCCTGTTTATTTGCCATAACTTGAGTTAGCACCACATTGCCTGTGCCTTGTTTTCAGCCTGGACAGTGACCATTGCACACCCATGTGTGGTTGGTGCTGAGTCATGGGTGTGCACCTGGGGCTGGGCTGGGCCTCTCTGTGGGGCAAAGCTGCTGCCATAATGGTGCAGGGCAGGGGGGTGTCTACAGGGCAGACCAGGCTGGGCCTTGTGCGTCCTGAGGGCTGCAGTCAGATGTGCCTGTATTGGGCTCCTTTAGTGATTTTTAGTCTCGTGGTTACCCAGCTTTGTAGGAGGGTTTTCCCCATTTTCTTGAAGGGGAATCGAAGCGCAAGTCTGCATCGGTGGCTTAACCTGACTTTCTTGCTCAAGTCTCTCTTGAGTGATGTGTGGAAGAGCAACAGAGCACCCTATAAATAGCTGTAATCAGCAGAATCATGCCACAATTCTCATAGTGATGTGTATAGGTGTGATTTCAAACATCTGATACTTGCAGCTTTATGGTGGTTACTTTCTAGCTCAGAAAGGACGTTAACCCATCTGTGCCACACCTGGTTTTGTAGGCAACTACAAACTGAAATACTGATAATGCAGAACTAACATATAATTCACAGATTGTTGTTTCATCAAGAATTAGTTTGTAAGTGCTTTCTGGAGCAGTGAAACCAGAACCAACCCTTACGTACCCAGTTATTTGTTTACATAGTATGATTTTTATTTGTATACATATTATTTTGTGATGGGTGAGAAACAGGCAATGTGGTCTGATGTATTTTTTAGGTAGTTTGAAAAGTAAATTTAGTTTAAATTTTCTACCACACTACTAAGTAAAAAAATGCATAAAAATATCACATCTTACTGAACTTCTGGCCAGAGGCTCAGATTTTCATGGGACTGTGAGTCCCTCTCTTTCCACTGCTTCAGTAGTCCTGAGTTCCCTAGCTATGCTGTTAGGACAAAAAGGCAGATAGTGTCCTTGTGGTCTGTCTTCTTCTGGTAGACACCTTCACATGAAGTGCCACAGAGATAATGAACTCACCTCATGATGTTAGAAGGAGAGCCACCTGTCAGCTGAAAGAGAACTGTAGTCTATTAGGTCTTTCCCTCTGCTCAGCTGTAGGGAAGGAGCAGCTGGAGCAGGGAGTACATGCAGGCATCCATGTTTTGGCTGCACAGAGAGTGTGAGGAGGGAATGGAGCAGGGCAGGGATGCAGAAGGTTCCAGTGATGCAGGACAGGGCTAAGCTCTGCAGGAGGGGCAGAGAGAAATGCAAGATTCATGCTGCATTTTCAAAAACAGCTGTGGCTCCTAACAGCTGTAGTCTCAAGATGCAAAAGTGGGGATTTGTCATTTCTAACAGTCTGGCTGGCTTTCACTTTCTCAAAGATTGCATTCAGATCTTGGTACTAACCAGTTTTGAGGTCAAAGCATATCTTTGTGTTACTAAGATCATTATGCCCTTGCTTTGCCAGTCCTAATAATTTCTTTAATGAACATCCTACTTGGGTATATGCTTTCCTTTCAAGTTAAGTCTTTCTTACTCTACAAGGTCATAACCACTAATAGCAAATGCACTTGGTAAATCTAATAATGAGTAAATTAAAAACAAACAAACAAACAAAACAATCAGCAGCAGAACCCAAATAAATTATTTATTTATAATCAAGATAGCTTTAATAGTGTAAGTAGCTTTTGAGTCATTATGTGAGAACTGATTTCTTGCTGTTGTTTTAAGGACTAACTGAGAATGGGTTTGATTAATTGGATTTCATCATCTAACTAAAGATAACTGTGTATAAAATGACCTCTTTTCCTTGAGCTTTCTTCACTGACATCAAATAAATACTTGATGGTGACAGAAGTCTTTGCTCCATCTGACTATACACAAATACCAGCTTACGTAAAGGAAATACCAGAAAATAAGAGTAGTGACTGTCTGTGCCCAACCAGAGAAGAGCTATTGCATCTGCCATACCCTCATAAAACTCAGTGAGCACATAACAACATTAAAAATAATTATCAAATGTATCAATAATAGTATTAAATAGAGTGTGAAACTATAATATTTATTTTAGAGACCAGAATTAAAAGAGAACTTTCACATGATTACCTCACCTGTTTGTCTTCTTAACCTGCTCCATTTCATGAATTCTCATTAAACATTTCAGTTTCTGCTTCTATTATGCCTTTCCAAAATGATATTTGATTAAAAAAATTAATTTTTCAGTTATTGTCACATCTTAACACTCTGGGCAGCAGGTGAAAGCAAAGTGTGAGTTCCAGTGAAATGGGAATGGCAGTGAAACCCTTAGCATAAGTTCTGGCCATTGCCATGTGTTGTTTCTACTTTTCTCCACAGTGGATGCTTTAGTAGTATCACAAGATATTAGAAGAACTGGTCTGAAAGTTAATGTCTCAGATACTTCCAATGAATCAAATTCCATGCCTTTCCAGAGATATACTCCAGGCCTTCTTTGAATCTCCTTTCTATAACTTAAGGAAAATCTCTCATCCTGTAATTTCAGCTTGTGACTTCTTGATCTAATACTTCATTTGGGATACAAAAGCCAGTTCATTATGTTCTTATTTGCAGCAGCATTTTTCCTTTTCATAAAGAAAAGCTTGTTTGGTATCTCACTTTAGTCTACTTTCCACTTAAATCTTCTGTTTCTTTTGTCTATTCTCACATGTCCTAAGTTTTAGACCTGAGCTAAGGTTTTTTTGCTTTTCTCTGGAGATTGAGCACCCAGCATGTTTTGGCTGATGCATAACCAGTGCTAACCAGAGGTGCAGGATTATTTTTATGTATCCTTCATGAAATAAAATCAGATATACGCTCTGTCAGAAAATTTGTCTTTCTAGAACGTATGTAGCATGGTCAGCTCATGTTCATCTTCCAATTTACTAGGAGCTGTGTTTTTTTAATGCAGATGCTTTAATTCTAGCCCTGGTTTGCACAGATGATTATTCTGGCCTAAGACAGAGTTTAGTTTCTCACAGTATTTTGGGGCCATAATTCCAACTGATCAGTATTATTTAAAATTCTAATCTTTTCCTTCAAAATAAGGTTAGTAGGTCCCCTTAGAGCTTAAGGAAAGGGTTTTCTATTTCACCATCAATATTTTCTTTCCATCTGTATTATTAATGAAACACTGAATATTTCAATATTCAATTTTAAATATTTCAAAAGAAACTTGTAGAACCCTGCCTAGTACACTATTTATTGTCATGGTGACCTGTCAACACCTATTCCCTAAGTGTATTCAGGCAAACAGCTATGAATCCTCTTGGATTTATCTAGATTAGATTTCTTAATTAGCTTACAAGAAAGTCAGTAATGGAGTCTAGTCATGTTATGTCACTGGCTTTTCCCTTTTTCTTAGACTTGTTATGCTATCAAGGAAAAAATTAATAGTTTCATGGAATCTGTTATTTACAAATTCATCTTAGCTCTTTTTTTTGAATTCTTGCTGTTTTCCTAGCATTTGCAGTTTTTTGATGAGTAATTTATTCCAATAGTTTTCCTGGCTCTGAAGTTGAAGAGGTTATCTTCTAGCTCCTCAGCAATTCCTGCATTTCATGTTTTAAGATTAATGCTATAATTGTTCCTCTTCAGTCTTCTGAAACCTGTCCTCAGCAGGTGTTCACAATAACAATCTTTTTGTTCTGAAATTATTTTAGTCCATTCTTTAAATATCCTACAATAACTTTCATCAGATGTAGCTGGGCTGAAATAATTGCAACCTTGCTAAGTTTTTCCTGAACTTTTAAAATTTGCATTCTAACCTGTATCCTTGTTCTTTTGGTATTGGTGTGTACGCAGTTAGTAATCTAGTTACAGCTGTATTTTCTGGGAAGGAGTGGGGAAAAAAAAGGCACTAAAACATTTCTGCCCTTTTCCTACCAAAAAGCCATCAGTGGCTTTTGGTTGCTGTTGAGAGCCATTCCCCTGCAAGAAAGCTGAAAAGGACAAGGATCTGTATTGGATATTTGCCAAAGTCTTTCTACTCACTCTAATAGACTGGTTCAAAATAAGATGCTATTCATCCACACACAAGTGGTACAGAGACCTTAACAAGCTTAAAAGAAAATGGTGAGGATTCTGTAGAATAAATAGTAAATAAATATAAATTGTATCTAAATATACATATGTTTCCCTTTTCTATTTCACTTTCAAAACTAGATTTAAAGGAGGAATCTTTTGTTGTTTTTTTCCTCTCAAATTTGGAAAAACGAAACAAAACAAAAGGTGCCTGAAATGTTTGATTTTCGTGACTTTATACTTGCTGTGTCAGAAACGGTGGGAAATGAAGGGAAGAGAGAAGATGAGCATTGTCTTCCGGTGGTACCAAAGCATATAATTTCAATTTAAAAGAGAAGGGAACTAAGTTTGAATTAGTGCATAAAAATGATATATTGTAACTAATTTCTGTCCCTTACCCATGGCACTGAAAAGAAAGCTAGAAAATTAGCTGACTCCAGTGAGAAAATTTCCTGAAAGGGAGCAATGAAAATCTATAACTGGAATGTCATTCCTGTTCATACAGGTTGCTTATTCATCTTTTCAACTAACTGAGTAGTAGTATAACTATGTCATGTAATAACAGAAAAGACTTTATTGGCAACACACCTTAGTTCATTTTTTGTGTCTATTTATATTATGTAAAGTGTTGAAAATACATCTTGATATATCTTGGGCAGACTGAGAAAGTGGTAAAAAGCATTCAGTGAACAAAAGTGAATTACAGAAAACAGAAACAATTATTCCTTGGCCATGAAGGGTTAAAAATCGAAGGCTATGGATGCTCAGGACTCAGTAATGCTGCTAAAATGCATGCAGTGAAAAGTTAGGGTGAAAATATTTGCCTAGTATCAGTGAAAGAATTATGAGCATGAAATGTATGCAATAACAAGCTGTTTACTCAGAAGCAGCTACAGTGAAGTTATCCATTAGAAAAGTAAAGGCATAATAATCTATTAAATTAAAACTCCTGCTTTCTTGTTAATGATAAAGGGCATAATTATGTTGTAATAACTACACAAACATGATGATAAAACACTTGGGGTAGATATAGATTTGATGTAGATGTAAATGAATATTGTGAACAGCCAGTAAGCAAATAGCCTGATGAATCTGAGAAATGCAAGTTGGGAAATACTTGGGAAATTAGTAAAATACATAAAATATGAGATGAAAACATGCTTAAGGAGTTGTGAAGATGTTTACAAAGAACTGTTTATGGGTGTTAATAGTTATGACTTCCCTTTATCTTGAAAACCTTGCTTGAGCAAGGAGCCTTACCCCAGAACTCCATTTCTGCTTGAACCTATGTTCAACCTATGAGCTCTACTCCTAATGAGGGTCAAATCTAGCAAAAACAGCAAGTACCTAATTACTCCTCCTTAATCTGAGGCATGAAGGTGTAAGCTGATCGCAGAACACTGTTCTGCAGCCCAAGAATTGGCATGCTCTGAACACTGGTGCTCACTGGGCACCTGCTGATGTCCCATTGGTCTGAAGGAGACAGCTTATCTCATGGTAAGGGTTATACTACAAGCCTCCTGGCACCTGACAGAATTCACTCTTCAAGAATAAACCACTTCATTAATTGAGAGTTTAAACAACTGCAACAATTAATGTCAAGCTGGAGTTTGTGTGTAGTTAACATGCCCACCGGGAAATAAACTGTTTGAGAAATTATGAATTTCACAGACACCATCTGAAACTCACCACTGAGCCCCTTTTTCTGTCTGCTATGGATAAGATACATTTTAATGCAGGACATTCTTCAAGAAATTTGCAAGGAATCTCTCTTCCAAGCCGCATGTTACACCAACAATCACATTTGATCAAGGAATCCTAAAATTTTTGTAGCTTGAAAAAGAAAAGAAAAGAAAAGAAAAGAAAAGAAAAGAAAAGAAAAGAAAAGAAAAGAAAAGAAAAGAAAAGAAAAGAAAAGAAAAGAAAAGAAAAGAAAAGAAAAGAAAAGAAAAGAAAAGAAAAGAAAAGAAAAGAAAAGAAAAGAAGAGAAAAGAAAAGAAGAGAAAAGAAAAGAAGAGAAAAGAAAAGAAAGATAAAAGGCATTGTTTGTGAGATGCAGTGAGGGGGAAAGAAAATATCTTACAAAGCTGCCAGTATTGAACTGGCAGGGAGACCAATGTTTTATCTAGCACTGGAAAGGAAGAATGGTATATTTGTTTCCTACAGTGCTGCAATTGTAAAAATGAGTCAGAGAATTAGACTATCCATACCTCTATGAATATTTATTATCTTGCCATATGGATCCCGCTTCTATTTTTAAGTCCTTTTAAATATTCAGTACTCTCTAAAGATATCCATAGAAATATAGAGGCAAGCTCTTTCTACGTATCTCATTGTATTATATGAAATCATTTTTCACAATAAAGTGTAAAGAAATTTTGAATTCTTTTTTTTTAATTGAAACTGGCTATAAAGCAAAAGAAATTAATGAAGGAAGAAGTGGTGCACTAAAAAATGCCTTTTTATTCTAGTTATCTCTAGGCTTCTGCAAATCACATATTTAAATGCAAAGGGATTGTACTTTTATAGGCTGTGTTTTTGACAATTTTTTCATTAAACCCTGAGATTCAGCCATGAAAATGTGGTTCTTGGTTCAAAAGTTCATTTACTCTTCAATTGAAAACAAGGCCATTTGGTTGCTTGTGTGTCCTACTTTCTTTATGAAAGCTCTTATAATAATTCCAGATGGTGTCTAGAGCTCAAGCTGTAACAGAGTATGTCTGACTTCACTCACCATAATGCTGGTAGGAGTAATGTTGAGCCTGGGAGAATCCATACCCCATAGATCAGCCTTGTTATCAAATCACTCTTTCCCAAGACTTCTGGAGGCTCATGGTCACTTTAAATTCTGCCATGTTTCGCAGCAAAGGGGAAAAGCTGTACTGTGCTGTGGTCTAATGCAGGATGGATAGTTCGTGATCTGTCCGTCCAGGCCTCCCATGCTCGTGTACGTTCAGCTGAAGGGGCATCATTCTCCACACCTTTGCCCAGGGGTGAGGCATTCAGCAGTTACACAGCATCTCCTCAGCTAGGTGTGTAAAGGATGTCTTACTCATCCCAGGTAACATGAACTTCTTTGAGAAGAGACGGTGTTCCTGTAAAGTCTTATCATAATTGGTGTCATCCTAATGAATTAATAAGCATAAACTGTGGGATTCAGATTATCTAAAAGCTTCTTCACGGCACTATTTATAGACATGATATTGAGTTAGATCTGGAATGGTGATATTTGGTGGCTTTATGCTTTAGGGACCTAGTCCTTCAGATGAATTCCCCTGTGTGTCAAAGAGAAAGGTACTCATTTCCTCAGGAGTTTGCCTAACTGAAAGCTGTAGATCAAGCACTCTTCCTGTGGCTTCAATTAAAAAGTTAGCAGTGAGGGTTTTTTTGTTTTTTTTTTTTTTGTTCTATACTCTATAGTCCCTTACTTTAAACCCCTGTAATTCATAATTAGAGAACACGTTAAACTGGAATAAAATCTTTTTGGAATAGCACTTTAAATTACTGCAAGACTTGAAAGAAGCTACATGTTACTTTTCCAGCTATACCAGAAATTCAGTTTAAAGAACATTAAAGAGTATGCACTGCAGATCCACTTTTTTTCTCTCACTTATACTATTTTATAACAACTCAACAGTTTTCCAAAAACTGCTTGCCACTTGCACTGCTTAGAGAATAGGGATAGTCAGAACTCATTTGCAGATACACAAGCAGAAAGGGGCAGGTGAAATGTATGACCTGGGCTAAATTAAGAGCTGGACCAAAAGGAATCTATTTTGCTGAAATACAAAACTCTATCAAATGACCTGCCATCCCAACTGCCTCCCTTTTTACTCTCTTCTGGCTATCTCCTTTAGACTTAATGCCATGAGCAGTGTCTGTGACTTTTGTCCAAGGAAATATCAGTGCTCTTTAACATCTTCATCAATGACATCGATAGCGAGATTGAGCGTACCCTCATCACATTTATGAATGGCACCAAGCTGTGTGGTGCAGCTGAAACATCTGAGGGATGTGATGTAGTCCAGAGAGACTTAGATAGGTTTGAACAGTGAGCCCATGTGCTCCCAGGCTCACTGCTCAAGCCCGTCTAGATCCCTCCAGATGGCATTCTGTCAACCGCACCACACAGCATGGGTTTCAAGGTTCCAAAAAAAGCAATGAATTTACATTTGTGAGACCATTTTCAGTTGATATAAATATATGACCTGCAATTTTTCAAATGGAATGTGTCAAGTTGCAATGAGATATTCAACTCAAAAATCTGATCATGTCTTTTTACTGGTCTTTCATAATCCATATCTTAGCGGAGAAAAATCTCCTTGCTTCACAATCACACCTTATTCATGTCATTGCTCTTCGGCAGTATACACATTTTGAACAACTGTTGTCAAGGATGAAGTACAGAAAGAGTAAAATTTCACTGAAAATCTTTGATGAACACCTTGAGACCTCGCTAAGATTTGCAACCATTGCCATCACACCACACTGGTGTGTGAGTCTCTCAAAAACACGGCCAAATATCCCACTAGTTTAATCCTCTATTTTTTTTTTATCTTTTAAGAAAAATATTCAAAAAGTTTTGCCACTTATATGTTAGTAATACTGTATATTTTGTGAGGGTTGCTCCAAAAGTAACACCTCTTTTTTATTATATTGGCCCAGAGTATCCCACCAGTATTCCATTACATGTTATTGCTGTGTGACAAATGGCTGCGCAGGGGCAGTCTGATACAATGGTGTCTGACACAGAAATGCCTGTGAAGCAACGTTGTGTCATTGAATTCCTCCATGTGGCAAAATTTGCATCAATTGACATTCACCAATGCTTTCTTAATTGTTACTGAGAGCAAATAGTGAATGTGAGCATAGTGAGGCAGTAGGTGGTGTGTTTCAGGTGGCTTGGGCTAGAAGAGACCTCAAAGATGATCTAATTCCAAACCCCTGACATTGGCATGGTTGCCAACTACTAAATCAGGCACTAGATGCAACTTGGACAATGATCAGTGATCTCTGGTGTATAGTATTCAAACAATGGAAATACAGAAGAAGCATGCACCCAGGAGTGACATCCTTCTGCACTAAGAATGGTATAAACATAGAGTTAGATCTTCTACTGTGCTTTAGTGAGTTTAATCAAAAGAAGAAGTTCAGACCTCAAACCACTAGCATGGGCATGGTCTTCAGCTCTAGTAATTAGAGAAAAATACAGGACTTACTCTCCTGGACTTCTCAGCAAATGTTGATGTCAAGGGAAAGCGGAGAACAGAAGGGTATTTGGGACTCTTCTCTCTCTGGTGTTCCATCACAGTGGGAATGGAGAAGAAATCTGAATTCAAACATTTCTCAATGCCCTCATCAAGATCTCTTTGCATTTTTACAGGTTCTTTTTTGGCTCCTGGTAGAGCCTGAGAATATCAAAATCAGCCATTACAAAAATCCAAGCCTATCAGAAACAGGATGCAAAAAATACCTGTCCTTTTCACAGGGCAAAGCTCCCAAAGAGTTGTTGCTTGGTGTTCTCCTAGCTCACTGTTCACCTTAGCTTCTCTGCCTCCCTGACACATCCGCTCCTCCCCAAAATGCTTGCAGTGAATCTGGGAGAGACCAAATGAGACACAATCTCTGTTCACATGCTCTTAACTACTAAGAGTCTGAGTTAGGATACCTCTGCTCTCTGTAGAAAATCCCACCTCTGGCCATGATGATAGGACACAGAGAAATAGGGGTGATACAATTTTTTTTCTTGACTCTTCAAAACAGCTGCTTCTCAGTGTTCTGCCCTTCCCTCTGCCTTGCAATGCAGTTACCACTCTGTGGAGCTCCCTGGTGTTTGAGACTCTCCTCCTCATGCGGAGGTGCTGTCTTCCCCCATCCCTCCCAGGCTCATTGCCCTGTGAAGCCCTTCCAGAATGATTACTTTCCATGGGCATAATGTCACAGCCAAGGGCTTCTCAGGGCAGAAATTCACGAATCAGTAAGTGCTGTTGCTCCTAAGGGAACCAATCAGTAAGCTTAATAAAGATGTGTATTTGTGCTGCAAAAAAGCACAGAGCCACAGTCAATTGGGCCTGTGCTCAGAATATATAAAAATACCCAGACCTCACTGTCAGCATCAGAGTGCAGATGGGACACCATGGCACTGAAAGGAGGGTGGGAGGAGAAGAACAGCAGTGGGAGCATCTGCCTCTTGGTTAGATTTCTGAACAGCAGTGGAGTTCAGTGGGGACAGGTATGTGTGTATTTGTTTTCATGACAACATATTCCTTTTTGCGTCCAGGATATCAGTGTGGCAGGCTCTGCTACTAAGCACAGTATTTGTATTTGGCCACACTGATTCTGCTCACTCGACAGCTTTTATCCCACATAAAGTCCTTAGAACTTCAGGATAAAGCATGAAGGTGAGCGTAGATTGAACTGAGAGAAGGCAATGTGTCCTGATATTAGTTGCTGTGTTTTTTTCCCAATAATTTTATAGCAATAGGATAAGTGAAAGGATGGCTTAGTATTAGGAAGAGGAGGTTTCCGATGCTGCAATTTTTCTCTGTCCTAGCGCACTGCAGTTTCCCTCATTCAGTATGCTATTCAGACAAAGGACTGCTCTTATTGTCAGAATTTGAAGTATTGATTAAAGCTGGTGAAAAAAAGAGTTCCTTTTGTAGAATAGCTTTGTAGAACAGCATAATATGAATTCCAGACATGTGCATGCCCTTTCCCAGCCTGCTATAGGCTTACTGATAGCAATATCCCCTAAATGTTCATTAGCATTGATCACCTGTTACACAAACACATATGACACCTGTCACTGAGATAAAAGACATTTTCTTCCAATTCTTTTTGTTTCATTTGGTAATTAAGAAAGATGTCATTCAGCATTCACAGATCAAATAGACATGTGAAATGTGCCAAAGAGCAAGAACTGTAATTTTTCTTTGTATTCATTTAAAGGAGGTAATCAGTGGTAAATATGAACATCTTTCTCTGATACATCTTCTGCTTAACTTCAACTCCCAGATGCAGATGCTTAAGGGAGTTTTGCAGGCAGTGCTATCTTAAATTTGCATCTGTGATAGAATCATAGAATCACTAAGTTGGAAAAGACCTCTAAGATCATCTAGTCCAATCATAGGCTTAATTATATGGATAGTCTGTGAACGGCTAAAGTAGTTGTTCACATTTAGAATCAGATTTTGATGCTTTTATATAGTGTCAAAAATAACTCACAGTAACTGTCCCACTGAAAGACATAGCACTTCTGTAAGAGAAATCTTTTTAGCGGGAGTAGAAAAGGTTGATATCATAATCTCAAACTTACTATCTGTAACTCCATTTGTAAAGAATTGGGCTTAGCTGCAATACATACGTGTTTTCTACACAAAGCACATGAGAGATGGGGGGGGTAAAACCATTTAGCTGAACTCCAGGGGAAAGCTAGACTCTGCTTCAGTTATGCTTCTCCTGGAAATGTTGAGATGCAGCAAGATGGATTTATCAGAAACTTAGCTCACCATCTCTGCAATTAACATGGCAGTGAAAGATAGGTTTTGTTAGTGCTTCAAGTACGGGCTTCAGTGGATAATGAAAGAAAGCTGAGGTGATATTTTAAGATTATTTACATTTTTAATGAATGTTTCTTTTGATCCATTTAATGAAAGGCAGAATGCATCAATTCTTAAATTGCTTAAGTAAGGAAGAAGACATTTGTGCTGAACTCAGAACCTGGCAACTTGATCTTTACATGTGAAGAAACCTTATGCATTCAATACCCTTGATGAGTACCTAAGATTCAAAAGCAGTGCCCTTTTAGTCAATCACAATCCTGAATTTATGGCTTTCACTGCAGAGGACGAATCTAACCAGAAACAACAGGATGAGCATTAACAGATTAGTCTTGCATTGTTCATCTGCATTCCTTCATTCACTCTCAGATCACTCACTCACATTCTTGACATTCCTCCCAGTTCAGCTCAGAAAACATCTTTGCCTCTTTTGCCAAAGTAGGCTTTAAGGCCATTTTAGCCATACTTTTATATATATTACTTTTCTTTTGGACTCTTTTGATTTTGGCTTGTGTTCCTGAAGTGAAGCTCATACAATTAATCGGATGCATTGTGAAGTCAGAATATCTCATTATCTTGCTGTATTTTTAGTTTTCTTATCCTAATAGAGCACTTCGCCTTTGTTGAGATGGCTGGGTTGCTTCAGAAATACATCTACTCTTGACACTGAATGGTACCATTCCATTACCAATTTAAATATCGTTTAAAAATAGAGATGAATCTCCAGTGAGAGCACATTGCCAAATGAGATGCTTGCCAGTGCATGGCTTGTCAGATAGGAGCAGTTGAGAATGGGAATAGAGGAAGCCAGATACCTCCAGAGAGGCAAAAGCAGAAGGTAGCTCTAACAGAATGATTGTTTTTTTTCTGTCAGACACGAACCCATGAGGCTTTCACTCTGTGATAAAACAAAACATATTGTGCTGTAGCTGTTCCAGACAGAAATGCTACAAGCTCATTATTTTGTATGCAAACACACAAAAAAGAATTCTCCAGGAAGACTCACTAATAGACTGCATGGAAAGATGATAATGTAATGGATAGGTTGATAAATTAAAGAGAGTTATCTTAAGATTGTTACATATCAGAGCTGTTACTTTGGTTCCTGCAGCAGTACAGTTTCCATATAAGCCTGGTTAACTGTTCTGTGTCCTTTCCATCCTTGTTAACAGGCTGAAGTTTGGTGGCGAGTTCCTCCTATGAGGAAGACAGACTGATGGTAGACCCAGGCATTTCAGATGAGAGCAAAGATCCTTAGCTGCAAAGAAAGTGCTAAGGCCTGTTTTCTCAGGCCACAGCACAATCAGACAAGTTCTCTGCTCCGAGTCTCCCACAGAAATTATCCTTTTGTTCATCCTCAGACCCCTACTGCTAGCACTTCTGTTAATGTACCTTGTACTTTTTGCCACCATTTTCCTCATTGTTGAGCTCTTCATCTCTCAGTCACAGATCAGAGGTAATCACAGCTCCAGCAATCAATTCTTACATGCCTGCATTGTCTATCCAAATCATTCAGCCTTTGTGGAGTGCAAGTCAGTGCTTGTGACAGTTTTGTCTGTAATTTTTGCAACCTGCTTGCACAGAGCAGCTGAAATGTCCCCTTTACACTGATCTTGAAAGAAAGGCAGTTGTTACACTAAGCAACTTCAGCCACATTTGGCTCAGCACAGAAGATTCCTTATTTCACAGTTAAAGGTTACACAGGCAGTCCCTAACATCTCTGCCACTTCAATGAGCTGCTAGATGCCTTCGCTTCTGATGGGGACAGAATTAAATATTAATACAAGAAAGTTCTCCTCTGAGGTGAGCTCAGCTGTTATAAAGTAACTTTTAAGCTGCCTTCTTAATCAAGGAGTATACTTGAATTCTGTTGCTGTCATTTTCCACAGTCAAATTCTGAACCATTGCGTAAGTCTGTTATTAGACCGCTTTGTCAAATACTGAACCCCAGAAAACATCAGAACGGATGTTCCCATTGAGCTGCAAGGGGATAAGCATTATTGTAATTGTTGCAGTAATTTTAAATTATACATGTTACTACAGCATTACAATGGACAATTGTCTGCTGAGGATTTTGACCAAAAATGGTGTCTCAAACAGGATTGCCTTTTTCAGTGACACAGAGGAATATTTATGATACATAGTAAAATCTTCAGTGATTTTTAAAATTTGCATCAGCTTTCTATTTTTTATTAATCTGTGTTGCCTATTCAGCTCTAGTCACACCAGAAGTAACAAGCTAATTTAACCTGGCAGTGGCAGAGAAACTCATTTTTCATTTGTTTTATTTTCATCTCCATTATGCATCTCTGAATGTGTAAAGAAACTGTTCTCCTAAATTATATCTTGCATACAACTAAGAGTTCTTATAAAGCAGATGAATGCTGAGGAGAAGCTGGGTACTAGAGCCCATGCAGCCTGGTGTGTAGAGTTTGTTTATCACAAAGAAAAGATTGGATTTATAAACTAATTTCACATGGATGAAATTGCCAGCACTGAAATTAGTTTTTAATAAATGGGAAGATCAAGTCTCTATTCAGAAGAGGTAGTTTCATAAGTAGGTGTGCTTACAACCTTACACAAAGCTGATCTATTGTCTTGCTTTTCAGTATCAAAAGTACTGTTGCTAGTGACATTCACATCACTATGAAAGAGCACCCCATTTGGCAAAATGATAGGAGGCAATTGAATGCAGGCTTGTTTATACTCAACAAATACAGATTTGTTCATATTGCTGAAAGAACTCTATTTTTCCTCCCATTAAATCTTGCTGAACACCCTGCATTATTGAGCTCTAAGTGCATAGCTCTACAAGCTTTTTTTTTTAGGTGAACCAAAGCACTTTAGCTAGTCAGTGGTAACTAGCTTATGGGGCCCAGTCTGTTGTCTTCCACTGCTGCTAAATGCTCAGTGAAACAAGATAAGCTATTTTGGACTTAGCCCTGTTCACAGGCAGTGAATGCGGAGTACCAGATGCTATAAAACATATCCATTCCTCCCCTCACTCTATTGTTTGGACTGGTTGGAAAAATACTTGCCTCTTTTCCTTTTTTTTTTTTTTTTTTTTTTTTTTACTTTTGCACAGCAACCAGGACATTAGCACAGATACAAAGAGATGGAAGATTCACACATTTCTTCCCAATTTAGTACCCTAACACCACGTTCTTCTTTTAAGCTGAGTATCTGCCTCTATGTAAGGATACTTTTTGAAGCTCGTGCACCTGCAAAATATGAATCTTCATATACCTGCAAAGTTCTGAAAAAAAATTGTCTCTTCTTTATGTTTCCTGTGGTACTAGTTTCTCTCTCTCTCTTTCTTTCTTTCTTTTTTTTTTTTTTTTTTGATTCACATTTAAACTGATGGCAGCTGCTGTCCACTTGTAAAAGTTATTGCCAATATACCTGCTGCAATGTGTTCCCTGGCAGTGATGGGTGATGAAGTCATTCTCCCCAGTGGCAGCCCTGTCAAGGCCAGTCTCTCTCTGCAGCTCTGCTTGCACTGCTGTTACAGAGCCTGAATGTTTGCAGCCTTTCTAACAGCGAGACAGGTTGACAAATAGCCCCATGGCATTCTCATTGAAGCATTAATGCTCAGGTCACCAATTCCCACCAGTACACCTCCCAAATGCTACAGGTGCTAGGATTGGAGTTAAGTATATTAATTTTGCAGTGACGCTTATTTTCCAGTAAATAAGGGAATGGTGTTAATTTGTTTCCTCTGCTTACTTTACTTCTGAACCACTTGTCACGAGGTCAAATAAAAAAGAATGAAAATAGGAATTTTATTTCAAGATTTCAGTGGTTCGGGGCTGTTTGAGGAGACCGAAGTCTGATCCACAGAATCATAAAATCATACAACAAAGAGCCATAGAATCATAGAATGACTTAGGATGGAAGGGACTTTAAAGATGATCTAGTTCCAGCCTCCCTGCTGTGAACAGGGTTTCCAGCCACTAAATCAAGCACTACATCAGGCTGACCAGGACCCCATCCAATCTGAACTTGAATGCCTCCAGGAATGGGGCATCCACAGCTTCTCTAGGCAGCCTGTGCCAGTGCCTTGCCACTCTCTTCTCCCATTCTGTACCCATATGTGTGATTGCTACAACCCAAGCGCAACACCTTTTACTTGTCCATGTTGAACCTCATTAAGTTCACATTGGCCCACTTTTCAAGCTTTTCCTAGTCCCTCTGGATGGCATCCCTTCCTTCTGTTGTATCAGCTGCGTCACTCATCTTGATGTTGTTTGCAAACTTGCTGAGGGTGCACTCAATCCCACTGTCTATCATAGAATCAGAGAATTACAAGGTTGGAAAGGACCTACAGGATCATTTAGTCCAATCATCCTCCACTACCATTGTTTCTGTGTATCTGACAAAGATGTTGAAAATGTTGAAGAGCATCAGTCCCAAGACAGACCCCTGGGGGACACCACTCATTACTGATATCCATCTGGACATAGAGTCGTTGACCACAATCCTGCGATGGTCTGCGGCCATCTAACCAATACTTTATCCATTGAATAGCCCACACTTGAAATTCCCCTCTCTCCATTTTAGAGATAAGAATGTGATGTGGGACCATTTCAAAGGTCTTGCACAACTCCAGACAGACATACGTTGTTCTTCCTTTATCCACCAATGCCATCACTCCATCACAGAAGGCCACCAGCTTGGTCAGATACAATATGCCCTAGATGAAGCCATTCTGGCTATCATGCATCACCTCCCTGTCTTGCATGTGCCTTAACATAATTTCTAGAAGTATCTGCTCCATCATCTTCCCAGATACAAATATGAGGTTCACCGTTCTATACTTCCTTTCTCCCTTTCTTGAAAACAGGAGTGGTGTTTCCCATTCTCCAGTAATTTGGGCACTTCACCTGACAGCTATGACTTTTCAAATATGATGGAAAATGGCATAGCAATCACATCAAACAGTTCCATTAAAACTCAGAGCTGCATATCATCTGGCCTGGTAGACTCGTATACAATCAGTCTTACTTGCTCTTCTGTAATAGAATGAGGAACTTCACTTCTCTGACCCCTGCCCAAAAGTTCAGGGACACAAGAGGCATAGGAAGACTAATTGACAGTGAATATTGAAGCAAAGAGCTCATTGAGTACTTCAGCCATATCTGTTGTAGCCAGTTCTCCCTTCCCATTTATCAGAGGAGTTATGCTCTCCTTGGCCTGTGTCTTCTGACAAATGTACATATAGAATCCCTTCTTGTTGTTTTTTACATGCCTCATCAAGTTATACTGTTTTAGATTTCTGTGGTTTTGGCCAGATATCAGAGCCAAATAATTTTATTTTCCAATCCTGCACTTCACTGCAAATATTTCCTTTTCCATCCTGGTGAGTCAATTGACTTGGAACCAGCTCCTATCATTTAATATACTTAACCAGTCCAGAAACAAACAAGGAACATTTCCCTTAAAATGTATACATTCCACTCATCACACTGCCATAATTAGATGTCCAAAAGATGAAAAAGTCACACTTACTCAAATAGCTGTCAGTTCTTAATTTATTTGAGACACATTCTGCCTGAGGTGTGTGCAGCTTTGTTGCATCTGTATCTCTTCAGGCACATGAGTGATGGACTCACTTTGTCTACAACTGCTGTGTCCATCACAACATATAGCCATTGCCTCTGAAAACTTGTAATCAACTTGATCTGTAGTTTTACTGAGAGACTGATTTTTCAACAGTTACAAATTAAATTAACTGATTCTTGAATAAGCTTTATATGAGACGTGGCAAAACTGCATTTCAATATATCAAGCAAGACACCTCTGAATACTTTCATCCTGTGCCGCACATTTTTGAAAATCTCATTCTGTACATTTATATTCAGAATTGTTAGATTTTAAATATAAAATGCACCACATAAAGAAGACAAATTAGAATTATGATCCTGATTCTGAAAACTTTATATATGTATGTAATATTACTTATTTTACTTGTGTCATTGCTTCAATATTAGCAGGATGTAAGCCTGCATTTTTATCAAGAAGACACAGCAATAATTCTTCAGATTTTCACACAGAAAGTGAATACTAAAACTGTCCTATTGTGTAGAAAGCATTTAAAGTTACAGAAGAAAATCTAGCTAATAACAAGACAATAGTCACTTGGGATGCTCTAGAGATCCATGGAAGAAAAAAAGAGCACAGTGTTGGAGAGCATATCATGCCACATCATTCTCTACTGTGGTGTGTACATTGGTACATAGGAGACACAAGCTTCACAGGGGCCTGTAATCTCTCTGGAGTTTCTTGTTTTGGGTTACTTGTTTCTTGCTTGAGAGAGGATGTGAAGGTCTCAGTCTGCACAGAGAAGCTCTGTTAAGCTTTGTCTCAGTAGTGCAGACATTAGGAATATGATGCATGGTGAGCTGATTAACCAGGCACATAGTTTACATGTAGAAGACCCACTGCAGCACAGCTAAGAAGAGCTTACCGTAGCTTGTTCTTTACTATAAAGTATTAATTTGAAACTCATGCAAGGAAAACCCTGGTGAGCTTTCTATGTTGCCTTCAATTATTTATTCTTATTCTGTAGGAGAAAGAGTGAAGAACAGCTTATTCACAGGACGAGGACAAAATTGTCAAGATTCTCCAGTGTTCATTGACAACTACAAGTTATATTTATTTTTGTCTTAATTCCTTAATACTTAGTGCCAAAATGTCTCATGAACCTGCTAAGTAGTAGGTACTCATTTGCATTTATATTCTACCAATTTGGCTTAGATTTAAGCATAACTTTAAGCACAGTTGCTCCTGGGGCTAAATCCCATACAGCTCAAGAACACAGTGTTGCCCATACAGTAGTAAAGTGAGAAAACGTGATGAGCAGAAGGAGTTACAGCAAACTCAAAACCTCATTAATATAAATCTGCTGCTGTCTTCCCCCAACTAAAAGCAGAATCAAGATCTAAGTGAAGTATACATAGCTTACTTACCATGCTAGAGTGGCTTAGGAGGCATGGGAGATTGTTCATAAAGGCTGACTTCAGCCAGGTCTGATTTCCCTAGGTTCTTTCAGTAGCTGCTTGATGTTGGTATCTGAGAAGAGAATAAATCTAACTGTAGGAACTTTCAACCTCCATTTAGCTCAGCAAGTCATTCTCCCTATGTAAGTTACAAGGAGATGTTAGGAGGGCTACTTCTCTGTATAGCTCCCGAAAATGTAAGCACCAGCCTCACCTAAGGCAGTACTCCCATTTTACTTTTAGCATTTCCAAGTGAACAAGAAGGTAAGGGTCTTGAGGCTGTTTGCTTCTCAACGTAAGTGCTACGATTATTGTGAAATTTTCAGATTTGCCTTACATAACTTGAACATTGTTTTCCAATGAATTTTGACTTGGTTAAAAATTCTTTGTGCAGTTTGGACAGTTATAGCCTTGCTGCTGACCATGAGCATTACACAGAAGAGTAGAACACTGCAGACAAAAAGAATAATTTATATCATAAGGCAAATATTTGGGATGCATAAGGTATGAAACTGCACAATCAGTTTCTTACACTGTGACAGGAGTCAGTCCATCTTCATGTGTAAATATATGTACTTAATAAGTATCCAAATCTAATTTTACAAATTTGTCCAGACAGCAGGACCTGTTTCTGACTCCACATTTGTCTCTTGAGCCATACTTGACAGCTACAATCTCTTGAGTTCATGTCAGACAGTGCCTAGCCCTAGAGAAACAAAACTCTTCTGAGAATCTGTAGAGTAGATCTTTTTCAGAGAATATTGTTTAATAATACTTAGGTGGAGATCACCGACGCCTGGTTAAGACCATAGAAGATAATTACCAGTGAACTAAATATGCCATCAATAACATCCAAATAGTTCTGTATTAAAATCACCCTCTGTAATCCAGTAAGATTGTCATTAAGACAGGTATACAGGAGAGTGGTCAAAGTTCAGGCTTTGGAAGAGAGGTCTGCAATGTGCTCAGGGCTATTCAGCTATTCTGAACATGCAATTCATATTGACTATAATATTGCTTGTAGTAATTTGTCCCTGGGTCCTCAGCCACGAATGGGACAATAGTCCCATTGTGTTATTTGCTGGAGGAGCACAAAACAAAATCAGCCTCTGCCCCAGAATGCTCATAGTGCTAGCACTGGGCGAGGTTGCACCACCAGGCAGATGGGATGCACAAGGAAATCAGACAATGCTCATCTGCAAAATGGCCAGCAGAATCCATGGGCCAGCAGCTTCACTTTTACCAGAAAATTCCTGGGATCCACAACAGTGATCTGTGGAGGAAAAGCGTTAGCCCTCTGGGTATTCACAGCAGATATAACTTCAGTTTGAAGATTACATTTGACAGGTTGTTATTGTCTATTATGCCTCTGTTTTTAACTCTGCAAAAAGTAGGTAAAGTTAGAGCCCTTTTTCAAAGACTGTTGGGGAGCCTCGTTTCTTAGTGTTTGGATGATCACAGAGTAGGAAACTACAGAAGTTCTGAACCAACCACGCATGTCATTTTTCAGAAGCAGGTGGCTAAGAATAATTTACTTAGAGCTGGCTGTGCAGACAGAAAGAGCATAGCCAACCAATAACCATCCACTCCTCATGTAGGTTTTGAGGGCACTCCGAATTATTTCAGCCATTATGTCTAGTTAGAAATGTGAGTAGAGAACATAATTTCCTACACTAAATTATTTGAAAATTTCAGCTGTCTTGGAAATGAGTGAGATGTAGTGAACTTTGCCTATCACAGATGAACGTAGTTTTATCACATTTTTTCAGCTTCTTGGGCTTTTCGAGCAGAGAAAACATCTTTTGAGGGTTTTTGTTTGTTTGTTTGTTTGTTTGTTTTAGTTAGCCATCTTACTCTAGATGGCTAAAAGCCACTTAACTAAAGCTGAACATGTCTGGGATGCTGTAATGTAATACAGACAATATTAGGTGCACCTAATATACACCCGAGTTGAGCCCATACCGAAGTGTCCAACACATCCCCACTTACCATAAATTTCATCTGTTATACTGGATTGCTCATTTTCTCTTACACTGTAAACAGATTGTATTATGTTCCTCTGCTCAAAGTATGACCTATCTATTTACTTACATTGCCCACACAAGTGAAAATGAAACTTGCTGATACTTCATCTTGATTCCATAAATAGTTGATATTTTCTTTCCCCTATGAAACCGTCTGGAAGATATTTTGTTCTGATTTTAATATAGGTTAATTGAAAGCAGAATGTGTATTACTACTCTTTCAGAATTGAGCAGAAAAAGAAGAGCAGAAAACCAAATCCAATCACTCATGATGACCATGAACACGAATATTTAAGACTTTCCAGACAGCTGGCATTATTTTCTCTGCAAATCTATCTTTGTTATAACACACATGACAGCGTTATTTAGTTTTAAATCATTGTACAGGGATGGAGGCAGCTGTGGTGCAGAGAAGTAAATAATGTAATAACCACTCCACAAATAACACAGCTTGCCAAATACTGGTGACAAACCTTAGAAATTGGAAATGTGTTTCACAACAGCATGCAGGATCACTTTTTCTCTGAAGGTTATCTGAGTACTTCTGCAGCTCTGCTCTGGAAATCATGACAATGAAGTTCCTTTCCAGATGGCCGGTGCTTCTTAATATCAGCTCTGGAGAAAAGGCAGAAACAGTGCTATCTTAAAACTTCTGGATGAAGCCAAAGCACAGTCAAAAGTCTAATGCAGTAATAAAGATCAATATTTGTATTTATTTATTTATTTACTGTTTCTGATTAAATGTCAGGCAGACTTTTTTTGAAATTTTATTTGAAATTTGAAGGATACCCAGGGCTGGGACAATCCTGGACCTCTTGTACATTGCCCACAGACATAGCAGCCAAGGTCATTTTATTGTACACAAATCCATTCCTAACAAGGCTGTCAATTGATAAACACAGGAGAAAATATGGCAGCACTTACTTCAGCGGTTTTTAACTTCCTTTCCCTTTACGTCTGTAAAATGTCATGCAGATTGTAGAAGCCACTAAATTCTCCTTTCATGAATCTGCTCTTGTTTCCATAGCAGTTAAGTTTCCCTGCTGCGTGGAAGGGGGCTGTTAATATTCTCTGCTTTCTTACTCTTGCCTTGAGATCTTGAGAACTTATAAAGATGTTGACGTGAGGCACATTTAGAACTGAATCAAGTTTTACCATCTCTGAATGGGGTCTGGCTGTCACACCAGCTATTGCTCACAAGGTGCTATTTCTTTCCTTAAAATTAGGTGATATATTTGAAACTTAAATGATATCCAGGCACCTAATCTCCATCACTTTCAGACAAAGTTAATGACATCAGCCAAATTCTAACACAGCTCTGAATATTTACTTCCTCTTTAAGAACTGATGTAAAGTCCTGTGTGCCCTCCCCACAGAGTGCTCACGGCTTGGTTTTGCTTGAGTCTGTTTAAAAATTTTTTAAAATTTTTTTATCTCAAACATGGAATAATAGTTTGTATCCTTGAGTTGTAAAAGTCTCTTTGCAATATGAAAATTGGTTAATTTTAAAGCACATTTAAACATCCCATTTCCCTAAATTTTTCTAAAGAGGCAATAAAAAAAAAAAAAAAAAAAAGAATCCAAGAGGACTCATGAGAAGATAAATCATGTTCATCCATAATCATTCATCTTGTTGGCAGCAACTCCAGTTTTAGAAAATGACACTTTCAGAGCCAAGAGCCAGCAATTTTCATTTTGAAGATCTCACTCATTTTTAAAATATTAGTATTTTAGCAAAAATATTCAACACAATTGGGTAGCTTGTTCAAAGTTTCTTAACTTGTTTGCATTTACATTAAAATGTAACATGGTCTTTGTAAGGTAACCAGATGGCACAAGGGGAGGGAAGGAATTCCAGAACTGGCAGATAATTTGTTGTCCAGCTTCCTCACCAGCCAGAGGAGAAAGTGGCATAACACTTCCTTTCTTCCTTATTCCTCAGAAAGCTTAAAACTAGAAGATGTGGAAAGATACATATTTTTCTCTCTGCTGCATGAACAGATGAGTTTATTATTTTTGCAGCTCATGAGTACTGAGTGCTGGATGGCAAGTAACAGGAAATTCAAAACTATTTCTACACTGAAAAAAAAAGGAGGGAATTAAAAATGTAATGAGTTTGAGTACAAGACTAAACACAGTAATGCCAAAGTCTATTTTTCAAAATATTCTTAATCTACAATGTAACTTTCAAGAAAATTCTTTAAAGTGCACTGATCTTGTTTACAGGTAACTTTATTCACATTACAGTTTGCTTTTGTGATAAAAAGCTGGGCAGATAAGTGCACACAAGTAAACACAACTTATATACATGTAGTAGGAATTAGATGTCTGCCAGCAGGGTTTCTGACCATTTCTGTTTGCTGTTTAGCCATTTTAGGTGACCATTTCAAAACAAAAAGCAGCTATAAAAAAGGACTCCAACAGACTATAAAGCCATCCCATCAAACTCCGTGATTTCATTCTTGTTTGCACCAACTGAAGATCAATCTGTTTATTTCAACATTTCAAACTCGGAAAGATCCTCTTATTTTTTAACTTTTTGGCCACAAGCCTAGTGTTATCTTTAGGGCAGTTAGGTTATTTTCTACTCTACAGCACAGTAGTTGCAACAGAGCTTGGTTATGAAACTGCATGGCACTTGCTAAACTTCAGAAATAGTGAGAGGAGCTCTCAAACACATTTAACATGAAATCATGGCTCTACTCCCCCATCCCAAAGTCCCCTTCCACATAAGTTCTGCCAAAGGCTTTGCTTTTAGCCCTTATAGAAGGCTCTGATAAAAGAGTGCATTTCCTCTCCCCCACACAGAACTTTTCTTTACTGGTGCAAACTAACCAAGATAGAATCAGAGCTAATAATGCAACTCATTGGACCATGCAAAATAACCACTGAGTCAGGGCAGGAGTAGCAGGTAAATATGGGCTTTTCTATTAAAATTGGGACTAACTCCATTCAGTCTGGAATTAGACAGGCTTGCTCAGAGCTCTCTCAAGTCTGGCTGACATGAAGATTTGCTGTTGGCTTAATATGCACTGAAGATTTAAATGATAAATGGCAAACTTGTCACTTGAATTTTGATTTTCTTAGGAAACATTCTTCAAGTGTCATGTTTTTAATTAGTGAATTCACACTCTAATAATGGTGAAAAATCATAAATCGTTCCTTATGTTAAACCTCAGAATGAGCATTTTCTCAAGGAAAAAAAAAAAAAAAGAGTTCGTTTTCTATATCTTTTGGAGCACAGAAAATATTTCTGCAATACAAGTGAAAGTCTCAAAAATGTCTAGGAAAGCTAGAAGCATGAAATAGGAAATCATGGGAAAACTTCACGTCACTTTGCTTTCATTGGAAGAAACTATTTTGTTGGCACAAAGACATGTAAGGGAAAAACATCAAGAATTGAGAATACATTAAGTTTAGTAAGAAGTTAAATGTATGCATTTGTTTTCTCATTTCATTTCAACAGCGACATTGTGTAGCTAACAGGTGAAAATATTTCCTCAAAAGGATCGTTTCATCAGCTCCATTTAAATGATAAATTTTGCATACATTATTTAGTTCTCATTTTTATAGTTGCAGTTTCTATTAACTGTGTCTACGGTACTTTAGTAGTTGTATCAAGAAATGTCCCACAGTTTCCCCAACAACTGATAGATCTTGACTTAGCCTCAGATGCTACCATCAGCAGGAGCTGTACCTTAACATCTACTTTACTCTCTTATCTATCTGCACATGATTTGCCATTCATGCCTGGCTTACTTGGATTTTCTCTGTGAGCAGTCAAGGGACAACAAAGAAGTGCCCACTGATATTCTCATTAGAATAGTTAATCTTAGTATCCTAATGTGACCTATTTATTTTCATTATGATGATTTGGACCTTGGGTCTGAAGAGCTTGCAGGTAGTTGGAATTATAAACAATGAGCAAACATCAAATCTTAAAATTGCTGGGTGCAATGTCCCATATTTGATTAGTTATGTTTTTTTACCTAAAAAATTCAGTCTTTTTAACATAGAAGGTACTTCGGGACACTGCAGAAAAAAGTAGTAAGGAAACAAATCTGAAAAGTTATCCTGAAATCTATTTGGTGTCTTAATGCTAAAATTAACATATTTAAATATCCAAACCCTAAATTTAGTGCATTGGTATCTTTAAAGACCTGGCTTTGTCCAGATATTTATTTAGAATTTTCTTTTTCTGATTATGCTAGTTTGCATTTGATGGATATTCTGTCTTTCTACAAATGACATGAAAGAAACAAGTTTAGGGGGGAACCACAGTGAGCAATTTAGATGATGCCATAAATGAAACACATTCACATTATGCTTAAGTAACACAGAAATTCAGCCAGTTCCTGGTATGGATGTACGATGATATTTTCTTGCTCTTCTAAACCGTTTCACTGATACAGCTTGCACTCCTGATTTTTACTCTGTGAAACTGCAGAAACGTTACCTGCAGATCGGAAAAGCCTAACATCAAGGAAAACTTCACTTTAAGAGAGCTGATGCATGCATACAAGAGACTCCTGATTATACTGAAGACATTGGATGAGAGACTATGAGTCTTTAAAGTGCTTGTATATTTGTAAACATGAATGTGCATTGCCTGGGTGCAGGCCGCCCACTGGGGCAAGACAAAAGGTCACCCAATTGCATGGGTCAAAGCCTTCATGGCCTTGACAGATAACTTAATCTATTCTGGGAAATAAACTGTGGGTATAATTGATATCATCATGTCCTGGCATTGTGTAGTTATTTATCATTAAACAAATGTATGAAAAGAGTTTCCATGACATTTCATTTGGAGTAAATATAAAGATATAATTATTTCTATCTTGGTTGAAATAAACATTTCATATAAAGTGAAAAATGATATTAAGAAAGGACTGCCTGTTTCCACAGAATTAATGTTAAAACAAATTTTCCTCCCTCACCTAAATTCTCATGGGAAAGAAAGTGTCAAGAAAGTGTCAGAGTCCATCCTCTCACCTCATCATTTCAGAGGGAAGCCCAGTGCTCTCTGGGCTGCAAAGTTAACAGGAAATTATAGGCCACTGTGCATCAGTCAGTTAGTTCTGCTCAGAGAAAATTTATCTGGCTTTTTTTCTCTTTTGGTTATCACTTGAAAGTGCAGGCTAAGTGAGAGCTCCCTTCAACTTTGTACCCCAATCTTTTCTCAATCACTTTGCAGGCAGTACGGTAGAAGAGATGCGCAGTAGATTCAAGCAGGACATTACAGTCACCCTGCAGATCTGGGTGCCTGCAGATGTTCCTGCACACTCAGAATACACTGCACCACACCTGAACACTGAGTTGTGTCACCTAAAACATACAGAACAGATTGTCATTGTGTTTCTGAGATAAAGTTGGAAAAGGCTTTGGTTTGGGTGAACAGCACTAACAGTACAATCCTTACAGGGAGAAAATTGGATCCCACAGACATTTCTCTACTGTTTCAGAAGAACAAAGTAAGAAAAGTCCTTTAAATTCAGCTTTTTGCTTTCTACACAACTGCCTGATGAACAATGCTGAGGACAAAATGAGTTCCATATCTGCTGCAGGGTGCACTGTTGGCTCAGTCTTTGTGCAGTGCTCACACACCAGGAAGGAGCACAGGAACAGCTGCCACTTTCTGATGAGGATAACATGAGAGTATGGGATGTGTTGTGACCATGTTCATTGACTCAGAGTATTACTTTTGAGAGAAAAAGACTCTGATGGTAGCCAAAGGAGAGCTGATATGCCTGTCACCTACTGAAAATTGTAAGTTTTCTAATAAATTAAGGGGATAAACTTGTATCTTCTTTCTCCCTACTGCTCCCTCCTGCAGTATCTCTGAGTTGTTCAAAGGCATAGCATGCTGCTCCAGCTGGTCTTCCCCACTGTCTCCATCTCCGCATCTTCCACTGTCAAGCAGAAACTTCCACCCAGGCACACCAGTCAAACTCACTGGAGTGCCTCCCATTTCCAGGCCCTGAGCGGATGCAGCTGGCACAAAAACACTTGCAGACAGCAGGAGTATTATTTCTGATAGATGTAGATGATTAAGTTTTGATCACATCACCTCCTCATGTACTTCCTGCTGTTCCTCTGCTTGAGATTAATGCCTCAGTAACAGAGCTGCTTCACTCTGTGTAGCTCAGTGAGAGAGTTTATACCTGGAGCATATTGCTGCAGTGAAGACAACACAGCCCATAGCCTCACTCCTGAAAAACTGTTTTGTCTTCTGGGCTTGTGCTAGAGGAGGTGGGATTGGAAACTCCAGTCAGCCTTCAAGGTTACATCATTTTCTTTGAGACCATGAGGGCATTTAAAGATGGGGTTTTCTGTTTGTTAGTTTCCTCTAGAAGTGAATAATTATCCTATTTGCAATTATAGTGCAGATTCACTGCTATCATACTCAGCTTTGGCAGATTTGCCTCTGCAGCTGTTTTCCATTAACTCAGGAAACACTCTGTAACCAAGACTCCCTCTATGCAACTGACCTCTTAAAGCTTATCCGATAAGAAGTAGCAGTGTCACTTATCAGTGGGTGCCAGAGTCTTTAGACTTTCTGTTCATAAATTTACAAGGAAAACGTATCCCATTCAGGCAGAGAGAAGATTGCAGAAGTGGGTGTTTCTTGAACTCTTCATTTATATGGGCCATCTGATTTCCCTAAAATCCCGCAACAAGATTTGGAGTCTTGATCCAAGTTTTGCTTCCATCACTGGTCTCCCATGCCAGTGGGTTTCTCATTAATATTGAGGAGGAGAAGGTGTTTGGGAAGGGAAAGAGATAATATGGTGTCAGAGAAGATTTTAGCCTGTTTCCACTGTCAAACCTGCATACCTAATTTGTTCTGTTAATTGCATATTAGAAGTGTTGGCACACTGAAACATCTTTTTCCATGTGATCACTCTGCATATTCAGTGCCTACAATCTCAATGACACTTAAAATCACATGCCCTTAGCTTTACATATTTGTCATCAAGTCGCTACTCAGACTGGGAAAGCCTCTAATTATACCTGCTTCTTCGATATCAGCATTTCTCCCTAGCATACTGAGAGCTCAGCTGCCCACTGGCAATATGGAGCTGATCAGGTGTGCGAGCTGAGGCAGCCAGGGCCCTCTCAATCTCAGAAACGAGGAGGGTGAGGAGGCCTGGCATCTGAAAAGGCCACTTCTGTGCTTTCTGCTGGGCAGTGTCCCTGCAGCAAGGTGTCATATGTCTCAGGACCCTCAGAAAGGAGGGCTGTGAGGAGGAGGAAGGTAGAGAGACACAGCCTGCAGACCTTGGCATGGCGGCTGTTTCTGTGGTGACTGGGCAGGTCACTGTGGCCTGCTGGAGTAGAATGCAGTTCCCTCTCTGCCCTCAGAAACATTTTAGATCAAATTGGCGTTGCGAGTGAAAAAAAATGTCCTGGGGGCTGCTGTGCTGGTTAAAAACAACATTTGGGGGTTACTGTGTTGGGAAGGGCCTGACCTGGTTGTGCAGCTCGGAGCCCCCAGGTGGCACAGTGCTGCCTTTTCACCATCCCGGGGAGACAAAGCAAACAGAAGCAAGGCTGTCATAGCTTGTGAGAAAGTGACCAATTTCTCCCTATTTATTTTCATCCTACAGCGACAGCACAAGTCAAGGGATCCACATTAGTGCTTCTTACTGGTAATGCTGACAGAAAGCAGCTACATGAGCCTCTTGAAGATACCGTGCCATTGTTGCTGTGCCACAGTATGTTGCATCCCTCATCATGCAGCTGAAGGAAGGGCCATTTTAATGACATTTCAACACTGTGTGGCTGCCACAGCTCCCGTACCATCCAGCCACAGCCTCCCTGATCTATCCGGATGAGAACATGCCAGGTGTACACGTTCCCCGGCAGCACATTAATTAAGTATCAAGGGGCAGCAGTGGTTGATCGGTGAATGGAGAACACTAGAAGTCAAACCACAAATCCAAAACACTGCTTAAAAAAATGCTGCCTGAGTAAAAAGCTAAGGTTGTGACTCTTCAGAGTTTGCGTTTCATCTCTCCTCAGAAATCATGTCAGGCCAGCTGGGAAAGCAAAAAAGAGGCAGCTAGCCCTGTAGGATCCCACACATCTGACATGGGTACTCACTGGGTAGAGTTTTTCAAACACTGAAAAGTGTGTGGCTAGTTTCCTGAAGTGGACATATAATGTTCTGTTTATTTTTTGCAACATGATCAAATGATCCTGTGATCAAATAGCATGTCCAAAATATCCATTTTATTCTACATACAATTTTAAGAAGGATTCTGAGAGGATATTTTTGTAAAGCTATAAACCTAGGAATATTTCCTCTTGTTATTTATAGCAGGTATATAAATCAACGTAACAGTATAAATTATCTCAAAGCTACTCTACCCATATGCACCAGTACAGGTTAGGGGCTGACCAGCTGGAAAAGAGCTCTGCAGAGAAGGACTGGGGTTTCCTGGTAGACAACAGGGTGACCATGAGCCAGCAGTGTGCCCTTGTGGCCAAGAAGGCCAGTAGTATCCTGCAGTGCATTAAAAAGAGTGCAACAAGCAGAGTGAGGGAGGTGAGACCACATCTGGGATAACGTGTCCAGTTTGGGGCTGCCCAGTTTAAGAAAGAGAGAGATATCCTAGACAGTGTCCATTGGAGGGCCAGAAATATGATTAGAGGCCCCACACATCTCTCTTATGAGAAGGGCTGAGAGACCTGGGGCTGGACAAGAGAAGGCTGATGGGGAATCTTATCAATGCTTATAAATATCTAAAGGGGGGAATGGATATCAAGAGGATGAAGCCAGGCTCTTTTCAGTAGCGTTCAAGTGACAGGACAAGGGGCTATGGGCAATGGGCACAAACTAGGACACAGGAAGTTCCAGATGAACATGAAGAAAAGCTTTACTTTCAGGGTGACAGAGCACTGGAACGGGCTGCCCAGAGATGCTGTATGGAGTCTCCTCCTCTGAGGATGCTCCATTGCCTCCTGGACACTTTCCTGTGTTCCTGGGAAGCTGCTTTAGCAGGGGATTGAACTAGATGATCTCTTCCAATCCCTTCAATTCTGTGCTTCTAAAAAGATGCAATATCCTTAAATATTGTGGGAATTGTCACTGACAATTTTCCCTGCAGAACTCACACAAGGTTCAGAATTCATTAAATTTGTGTAAACCAGGTGAAACTATAACTCTACTTAGAACAGAGGCATCCCTGCTCCTGATTTGGGTAGTTCAGATATCATCCTAGCCTTGTGGTCAGACAAGCCAAGAAAGGCTCCAGTCCTTGGCATATCTATCTCAGCTATGCACTTCATATAATTACTTAAACTAATGCTTTTGAGTCAGAAAACTGCAGAGGATGCATTAGGAAAATGAGAAACCTATTCCAAATGATACAGAATAAAATACTCACTTTTGCAAAGATTTTTTTTTTTTTTTTTGAGTGACAAATATGAAAGTTCAACTTTTTTTTTCTTTTTTTAAACTAAATGATGAGCACATACAGATTTTGGCTGACATAGCTCTTTGCCTCTGCTGCCCTAACAGCTCTTCCCCAGATCCTTTTCTTTGTGGCAGTGTAACATGGTGGATGAAGTTAATCTCATGTATGTGGTGCCGATACGCACAGCTAAGCACCCTTTTCTCCTTTTACAGTCAACAGAAAGCAAACAATTCCTATTTCTCTCTGTTGATTCTTAAAGCAGACTACTGTGCCAGTCTCAGAGGCAGGCATCTATGCTTGCTGATATCAAAAGCTAAAATGTACTAACAATGCAATTATGGTGAAGTCACATGCAATGACAGTTGATAGTCAGCAGTGACTTTGCACTTTAAAAGTTTCTAGAATGCTGTTTGAAAAGATTTTGTGGTAGTAATCATCATTGTCATTTTGCAATATTGAACACGCTACCAGGAAACTGAAACAAAATGGCTTTGTGGGACAGTGGCCTGAAACCCATTTCTGAGCGGGTACACAAGTACCCAAAGCAACACAGAATATTGGATCCTACAATAATAGGTGATACACCAGAGAATAATAAAGATCATTTTCATGGAAAATGTCACAAAACCCTGTTTTCAGAGGAAGCCTTAATATATTTTGTCTGTTTGCATTCAATTCCCTGGAAAGATATTAACCTATTTCAAGCTCTGTTTCTTAGCAGTGAGGATAGAGCACAATACTGCACTGCAACACCAGGCAATTCTGAACTAACAGGAAAAATCAGATATTTAGCTGTGTTATCCATGATTTCATGCTTCTTGGTCAGAGGTAGATTAGAAAAGGATCCCAAAGACAACTAGTCTTGTTTTGAGATACTAATGTTATTAATTTGGTGGAGGCATGTGGTGAGGTTCAGCTATTCCCCATTTTCTCTCTGTCTTAGGTGTTACATTACCATTTGAGCTGTAGACAATGTCAATGCTGTTTATCCTGATGTAGGCTAGGATGTGTAAGGGAATTTGGGAGACCCTGTCATATTTATCCAAAGGAGCAGCTGCTAATGTGAGTCTACTAGAAATCTGGAAGCATAAGTCACTCACGGGCTTGTAAACACCTCATTTATCCCAGCACGGTGTCAGAGCACTCTACCTTTAACCCTTGTCTCTTAAAGCAGGATGTCACACTAGCTCAGCTAAATGCATGATAAGTTCATTCCTTGTTCCTTCTCTGTCACCAACTAATGTTTATTCCATTCTGTGCTTCTTTTCACAGACATCAATAAAATATTGATCATGGTAACTGTGAGAGTGAGGAAGGTATATTGTCCTGAGCCTTAAAGTGACACAACTGAGACGCAAAGCAAATGGGCAGTAGACATGAGTTCACTCTTTGAGATTAGGAAAGAACCTAAATCTCTAAACTTTTATTTCTGTAACTTTGTACATCTATTTTTTTACTCACATGACCTAACTGCAAGGTATTATCTAAAAGTTGAGAATCTAAAGGGACAATAGTCCTTCAATCCATAAGTTCTGAGTGCTTTGTGTTTGCTGTATCACATGAGGTACAAGGAGGTGGGCAGTTCATCTGCTCCTTCCTTCACTGTCATTTCTGCACACACACAACATTTGCAAAGCTCCTGGACTTGTAAGTGCTTGCAGAATCAAAAGTTTATCCTGCTTATAAGTAATGCACTGTTTACGTACTAAGTTCTGTGAGTAGGAATAAATTGAGAGGGATGGTATTTGTATGTTCTGCAGCTGAGAGGCTGAAAATTATGGACACGTTCATCAGAAAGACAAAGTCATGTGTCTGCAACTGAAGAGGCAATTCTCTTCTGCGGTTGTCATGACAACACTGGCTATATAAGGAGACATATCAGAAGAAAGATCATTTGCACTGTGCTCTATATTTCAGAGTAGCAATGTATCCTCTCTACAACAAAACTGTTTTGTTATAGACAAAGCTTATGTTTCTGAAGCAATAAGTAATGTGCCAGAAAGCTGCTTGCTAGAAAGAAACAGTTCATGGTGCAAAAAAAGCTGCAAAACAAATAAAACACCTCATTTGAAGACTATTCAATAATCTAAGGATCATGGGGACAAGTTCTAGTGAATGTGGAGGTGATTTAAAATGTTCAAATAAATTCTCATTGCATATATATCATCTAGTTTTATGAATAAAGACAAACTCAGGCTCAATAACATCACAGGATGTAATAAAGTACAAATAAATTGCTAGTCTCAAAATAACCAAAAAACTACATCACCTTAAAAATTTCAGCACATCTGTGTACGTGGCTAAAAGACAAAAAATACAGACCATATCCACTACTCAGCTAAAAACTTAAAGAAAATCAGCCTGTGATTCTGCAACCTATTCACCTGGACAAAAGATAAAATTAGCAAAACAGTTTAATGGTTGCATCTGATCTTGTTTTAGATCTAAGATCCTTTTAAAGGAAAGAGGCCTGGGGGGGGAGACGGGGGGGGGGGGGAAAGCAGTAAGCAACCATACTAAATCAATAATTCCTTCTCCTTCCAAAAATGATAATCTTCATTAATGGAGGAACCTTTCACCACAACCAAATAGTAATGCAGTATGAAGAATCACAAACATGTTAAGCTCCATACGAGCCAACAAGATTGCAAATGAATTGAAAGTTCACGTCCACCCGCATAGCTGGAACCATACATCTCCGAAAAAGTTTTTTTCAGATGTGCACTGTTCTTCTGAAATTCACCTAGCCAACTTTTGTAGCAAAGAATATTTCATGACACTTTCTGGTAAAAAGATGCCTATAATAATTGAACCTGTACAATTTCTCTGCTCTTATAAATCAGAGGGAGGGTATCTGGGACTCCAGTATGTTCTGAATTAAACCTTTATGCCTACTATCTACTATTTTTTGTTGAAATAATTTCATCCAACAACAGAAATAGAGTTCCTAGACTGTGTCCAGGCCTGGAGCCACCAACATAAGAAAGATGCAGAGCTGTTAGAGTGGATTCATAGCTATTGGAGAAGGACCACAAAGATAATCAGAAGGTTGGAGCACCTCTCTTATGAAGAAAGGCTGAAGGAGCTGGGCTTGTTCAGTCTAAAGAGAAGGCTCCAGGGCAACCCTACTGTGGCCTTCTAGTACTTCAGGGAAGATCATAAATAAGAGAGAGTCAGATTTTTTATACTGGTAAATAGTGATAGGATGAGGGGAATGACTTTAAACTAAAAGAGGGGACATTTAGGCTAGACATTAGGAGGAAATCCTTTACTCAGAGGGCAGTGAGATGCTGGCAAAACCACTCAGGGCCAGTTGGATGGGACCTTGGGCAGCTGGTGGGGGGCAGCCATGCCTACAGTAGGGGTTGGGGCTGGGTGGGCTTTGAGGTCCCTTCCAATCTAAGCCATTCTATGTATGTTGCTCCAAAAGTAATGCCTCCTGTTTTTTGGGGTGGAAAACAGATACAACAGATACAAAGAGCACAATAGCACTACTTGAGAAACAAATTCTGAGCTACAACACAGTATTTTTCAACATAGTCGCCATGATTAGCTGTTCATGTTTTCTAGTAACATACTAAAGCCTGCATGTCGCACTTGTAAAAATCTGCTTGGCCATCTGGAACTTGGCTTTCATGTTGTCATCACTGTTGAAAAACACCACTCCCCCTCACTGTGCACACTCACACTGTTTGGTCTCCATCCAGGTTCAGCAAGTGTCAGTGTCAAAGGGTGCATTTTTTTCTACACGGAGGAATTTATTGACACACACACTTAATTGGCACTTCCATGTCAGACACCATTTTGTCAGACTGCCCATCTGCTGCCACCTATCACACGGCAACAACATGTAACCAAACATTTGTGGTAAAGTTCAACCTCTACTGCCGTACCACCAACATTTGCCTCTGATGTCATGGATCAACATAATAAAATAGGAGGTATTACTTTTGGAGCAGCCCTCAAATGATTCTATGATATGATGATTCTCCTTCAAACCCTGTTTTTCATGTAACAACTGAGTCTTTGTACTCAGGATCTTTGTCCATATGAAAGATCCCAGCATCCTACTCCACAATGTCACTACTTACTCCCTTGTCATGCCTACTGTCCCACAAACTTCATCTCAGCCCTTTTCCGACCACACACATTTAGTCCCTTCTCCTGCCTCTCCCTCTGGTGACCTCCTAGTATGCTCCTTTCTCCACTTTTATTCCTGAAAAACTAGCAGAACAGAATGCCAAGCAAGGTTAGATTTCCCGTGAGACACAAAATAGGAGTCCACTGTCTTAGCTCATAAAAAGAAAATAGAGGAGTAATAACTGTGTTTGCAACAGAATTACATGATTGCTTTTAACTTGAGTGATTCAATTAACTCTTAAAATGAGAATTACCCAGCAGATTGCAGATGGAAAATTACTCAAGACTCAGTAGAGCAAGTTGTGTTTTTGAAGAGTGAAATTCATGGACTTACATCTATGTCACGTGTACTGTGCTCAGCAAACAAAGGGATATTTTACTTCTAAAGCTTTAATGTACACAACAATAAGATCTCTGAGACATGTTTAGCAGTTGACGGACCAAAGTGCCTTCAGTGTTCTCTCTTTTTTGCTACCTGTAATAACTCTCTTTGTCATATATAAGCACTTAAGAAAAATGCATGGCATTAACTGCACAGCATTCCTGTAAAAGCAAGCAGTATTAGCTGCCAGTTTTACAAAAATGGGAAATGAAGCACAATAAGTAAATGCTCCATCAAAAGGATTCTTTGAAAGGTATGTCCTCACAACAAATGAGAAATTAGGAAACCAAACGGGGTCCTAGGAAATTAGGAAACCAAACCTAAGAGTCTCTTCCAGTGTCATACAAGAAGCCCTCAGCAGTCCCAGTTTTGGGAACCTAAAGGTCTGACAGAGTTCTTAACCCAAACTCATCCTTCCCTAAAAAAAAACACACCTTCAAGGATTTCTTTTTACTCTTTTCCTTTTACTCTTTCTAACTCATATACTCTTCTCTGCTAACATTTCCCCCTTTCTATCCTGCAGGTACGGAAATGGAGATAAAATAGCCTATGTTTCTACTTTGAGGAGGGAGAAGGTTGTTGGAAGGAGATTTCCTGCCTGTCACCTCTGTAAAGCATCTTATCTCTGCATTAATAACCATGGGCTAAAATTTTAAAAAGTCACAAAATCTTTAACCAAAAAGTGAGGCTTGCCAGAAGCATTTCACACAGCTTGCACTTGAAGGATTTTAACCATTCATCAGAGAAAAATCTCAGACAAGTCTGTGGAGAGTTGTCTCTATCTAGCTTTCCCTCTCATTTGCCTTCAGTATGACTCACTCACTGTATTATCATAAATCATGCCATCAAGATGCGGGAAAAAGCATGTCTTATTCTAACAAGAAATATGGAGTTTAACATCTTCATTCACCTACATATCTCTGCCATTAGAAATAGTTAAAATGGAAAAGGAAGAAAGGAATTCAAAAACTAGTCTATGCCGAAGTTAGTAAAATTTGTTCCTCTTGTACAAAAATAAGATGTAGGCATAATGCAGTTGAGAAATACTATAGCCATAAATGTGAATTTATTCTCAAGTCAGGAAAATTTAGATATGGGGAAAAAAAAAGATAGAAGCTGTTATCGAATGTCCTGGGGACATAAAAAGTATCTCAGCCTCTCCGGAAATAAAATACCTCCAGGATTCAAATGTGCTTTGTTCTCATTACCTTGAACCTTTCATCTTCCATTAGACTTCTGCAAAGTGAAAGAAGAGTTTGAATGAACCTTTTAAATCAAAGCGGTAACCTTTTACATCCACTTGAAATAGCTATGAACACCTGCTAAATTACTGCAGACACTACTTTATTATTGCCACTAAGAAAATCACAGCAGTTTGCTGCATATGCAAATCAATTCAGCAATTATATTAGGAAATGAAATTCTGTTGTTTTCATAAATTTCCACACTATTTTAAAGCATCATTTCATTGCTTTCTAGACATTTCCAGAAGACATAAAAGTAAGAAACAACTCAGTCAATTAGACCTTTTTCCATCATTCTTGGAGTGAGTTATGGCACAGTTTACTGAGTTTAACAACAAAACAAATTCAGAAGTGCTGAAATGCTGTGGAAGGCTTTGCAGGTCATATCTGAGCTTGGAGACTTCATTGTGCATCAAAGTTTGTGATTTACTTGCACACTTTACATTGCTAAATGTCTTTCAGATGACCAAGCCTTTGCAAGATGACCTTATATACATACACATATGCTGTCTCTAAGCCCCCTACTTTGCAAATCCTCATGACGTTCCAAGATATAAGGGGCAATAGCAGCCATGATCATGTTAGTACCCAGCCAATTGCCAGTTGTACTACCTGCAGCCTCTGCTGCTGTCAGTGAGTAGATGAAGCCTGCCTCAGGCTCTCCACACTTGTATGATACGAGCACTGCATTATGAAGCAATGTGTTGACTCCTGAGCTACATGGAAAATAGCAGTCTGTTTTGCCCTTCTTACTTACTGTCCCAAACAGGTTGGTACCATCTGTAGGTTAAATGAGTATATTGTGTTTCATCATCTGGGACAGCAGAAAAATGCTAAATAGTACGAGATTCAAGACAGACCAAGATTAACCACTGCAGAACCTCCAAGCTATGGCTTCTCAGAGTACCTCTTTGAAAGTATGTGACACATGTGACCACAGGGGCTGCAGTGGTTTTCATATTTCATGTCTGGCAGATGGGATTTACTTGCCTTCTGTTGCTGTAACTGTGTCTGTGTCCCACCAGTGTCCCATCTCTGCATGCCATTTACAAGCATTGCCAAAGTGCCAGCCTGAGTGATATCATTCTCACAGAGTAGCGTTCCCTGGAATTCTAGAGTAGCTTTTTTAATATCTCTGATATTTTCCTTACTTAATGGCCATTTAAGTCATGGCACTGGAAAATCACACTTCTTTAACTCCATATTCTGTGGATATCTGTATTGCAATACCAGCTGTGCTTACAGTAGGATTAGCCAGTGATGCCAAAGTTTGCCTAGGGTTTATCCAAATCCCATACCATGTGCCCATCCATCTTTCTTCACACTTACCTCCTTGTACCTTGTACCTTGTACCTACCTGCACACAGTTGAAGAATGTTAAAATGAGCTCCACCAGTCCCTTGATTTGGAAAATCAGAGGACTAGGAGAACATGCCAGGAATCAAACCCTATGTGCCAGTTATACACAAAACAAAGAGTAAAAGAGCAATCTGCTCCCCTCATTTGTCTAAACAGTCTTCCATTAGTGCATTCTGTAGCACACTAGTAGGAGAGAAGGCTTTGTGTTGATAGTGTTCTTTTCTTGTTGTAATCAATTCACAGGTTTCACAGCCTATAATTTCATAATGTTTTCCTGCTGTTAGAAATTTTTTCAATTCAGGGCTTCTAACTTGAGGCTTAGTGCCAAAGATTTTTTGCTTTCTAAAAGCGTGTCGTCTGTAAGACAGCAGCTGACAGATATCCCCCAGGATAAAAAATGCCACAAATGGTCTCATCTGTTCCAAACCTTTTCCTGCAAGTCATTTATTTCAGACAATTCACTTTTCATCTCCTATAAAGCAAAGGCAGTCTCTGCATTTAAGGGTCAGTCAAAATAATGTTAAATTGGGTTTTTCAGCATTTATTGCTGTGTAATGTAGCAGAGAAATGTCTCTACTAGTCTCTGTTGGAAGTTAAAGCCCTGGAGGCACTTATGCAGATGAATGTAAAGACCCTTGATACAAATCATCAGTGAACCTGGATAGACAACATGGGCCAGTGATGGGTAGGAGGACAATGAATAGATAAAAATGAATATGGGAAAAGAATTAAACCTCAACTTGAACAAGCATCTGTACTAATCAGAACATATACAGAGCTAAGTGACAAAGAACCATAGAGAATCTTTTTTCTTTGCCTGTTTGTTCATTTTATTGTTTTTGTGGCAATTTTTTTGTTGTTGTTTCTGTATGTTTTTGTTGTATTTAGAGCTTGTAGTTTTTCCAGTATGTTTTTGTTTGTTTGTTTGTTTCCTTGTTTGTTTTGTTTGTTTTTACTAAAAGATTTGAGAACTGAAATTTCTTTTGCTGCATGGTAGGAGTTTGTGAACAGCTTACAGTAGGAGGGCTACAGAGTTCCTCTATCCTCCAGGGCTGGACACACTGACACTTCCACAAGAAACCTCAAAAGTAGCATTGGATCATCCAGATAGGTGACCAGAAGCTGTATGACCCCACTGGGCAGGGGCTACAGCTTTCTTCTTGCTGCCCTGTGCCTGTGTCATCCCCAGACAGGGAGATTAAATAGAACTTTGAAAACTCAGAATTCAGCAACTTTCAAGTTGTCTCTCAATTCCTTAAATTCTAATTGTCAGAGATAATTTCGTGTACTCTGATCCAACAGAGACTGAAAACAGGCTGAAGTTTAGGATGTTCATAAGAGAACCGAGACTTTCTCTAAACCCAGTTCCCACTTGATTGTTACTATTATGGGCCTACATTCGCATTTCTCACTAAAAATAAACATATTTGTTTTGCACTGAGAAAGCAGATGACATATTGAGAGGTAATTAGCGGTTCTATGCTTCTTAGTCGAATTGTTTTCATTTTATATATATTGGAAAAAAAGGCAATCAAAATCATCTTCATGAAAATCTGTTTGTCTCTCATCTGTCATATGATTTCATACTGAAATTACACCCCCAAGCAAAGTGCCTCATGGCAGAAAACTGAAAATCTAAGCTGTTAACACATATGTATGAATCTTGCAATAATCTTTCTGAATACAGCGAAAGACTCCAGAAGAGCTAAACTCCAGTCTTGAGTTGTTAGTCTGATTTGATATAAAATTTGGTCTGTTGCTGTAGCTTTCATATTTCTGTATAATTATTTTGCTAACTGTCCAAGGAAAGGTTATTCAAATTCCCTGAAACTTGTTCTGTTTAGCAGAAATGTCATGAATGAAAACACTAGCTAAAGCTCCATGAAAGCAAAAAATATCTTTTCTGCATTTCCTTGTACTTGCAGAGCTGGAGATGCACATACAGCTCAGTAAAATTAGTGAAAACCTACAAACATGTACTGCAGGCTCAGTCTCAAGAACAATTTTTATGCTGATATCTACAGATGAATATAAGCTTGTTTGCATTCCTGTGACAGAGAACTACTCTGTAGTAAGTCAAGTAACAAGTTACTGTAATGACCCATTACACACAGGGAAAATAATTTTTTCTTTCCAATTAAATTCAGACTTTTCTGCAGGGTGATAGTGTCAAGAAAACACCAGTCTTAAAACTGGTGTATGCTTCTAATTTCTCCATTGTGCAATGGAAGAAGAGTAGGATGTTTAGCATGTACCACACTAACTCATCTCACTGAAGCAATTATATTTTTGATGTTTAACTATGTTATCAGTACAAAGTAAGCTGCAACCCAGCTTCAAAGATTCATCATAAATCCTGTACATAAATGCTTGTAAAAATTTTTGTTCTGGTCTCTCTCTGTTTTGTCTCACTTCCAGTAAAACCATTGTATCTCTCTCTCTCTCTCTTTTTTTTTTTTTTTTTTTCCCCAAACTCTTTCTTCTATTTCTTCTCTCAGTAGTCTTTGCAATAGTAAATAGGACTTCAGTCTCACACTTCTCTTTCTTGGGGTCAGTATTACCACAGTGAGTTAAGCATCCATGTAGCTTTTCTTCTCAATAACAATTTTTTTTTTCCCTCACTCAATGGGAATTTTATCTCTCACCTCTGCATTTACACCCAGACCTAGCTGTGGCAAGAAGTAATTAATTTTAGAAAATAGGAAAGTTAGGTAAGTGAGAATGAGAGGTGCTTCTGGGTCTCTTGGCACTTGATATGCATATGTGCCAAGGTGATTCTCACTTGCCTGCACCAGCAGAGCAGACTCCCATACCATCTCCTTCTTTTTTCTGCTTTAAGTCTTTGTGTTTCTCCTCCCCAAGAGTGGCCAAATCCAAGCTTTTTTATATTCCCTCCCCATCTGGTTACCACTTGTATACTATCCACCTGACATAACTGCAGTGTCATTTCCTTACTTCAGAAAAATAGAAGAAATCAAGAGGTAGTGAGCCCCTGCTCATACCTCTTCCCACCCCATTCTCAAAGGGCTAACATAATCTGCAAGTAATGGTGAAGAACTTAGAATCAAGCTCAATGAATGATTGGCTGATTAGAAGAGATTTCCATTTAAAGTTGTGACATTTCAGAAGCACAAAAATCACAGGCCATATACATATAAAGTGCATTCTAAGACTAAAACAACTTAGAGTTTTCACATAACAGAACTGAAAAGACAGTTATGGCATATTTTGTATACGCACAAAAAGAAGGAGATTAAAGTAACTGGAGGGCAGCAATTATGCTCTTTGAAACTTATCTAACTGATGAGCTGAAATTCTCATCTGTAGCAAACTCTGTGCCAGTCTGGGTGTCTTGCTACAATGATGTGTAATAACAGTATCACCATAACGAAGGGCAGTTAACTAAGACACACCAAGTGAGTTGCTGGTACATGACTCATTATGTTGTGACTAGAGAAGCCTGTGAACATCTTGTATTAATTTTAGCAATTCAGAATTTTCTTTCATTAAAAAAAAAAAAGAAAAAAGAAAAAGGAAATTCTGAGGACAATTATGAGCTAATGACACTTTCACTAATTTTTGGATTTGCTTAAAAGCCTTGTTCAGCTCCTCTGTATTTCAAAGGCTACATGTGTTTAATTGAATGTGAAGCTGACAGCAAGATCTTGAGAAGAAATCATAGCTTTGATGTGTAAGTAAGTGAAACAAAATGAAACTCAGTGAAATTATTTCTCATTTACATCTGCTTTAATGTGCTCAGTATTAGTCCCATTGTCCTCAAAAATTAACATGAGAAAGTAAAAAGAGTCAAGCACTGAAAAAAAAAACCAACACAATTTAATTGGAAACAATAAGGCTGTGCCTTAAGTTCAACCTTCCATCAGTATCAGGTCCCTGATTTTGCATCTCAGTGTGCTTGCCTAGATAGATGATGTGTGTATAAGCAGGCGTCATTTGTCCTTAAATAAATGCAACAGGCTAAAATTAATAGGCATCAATAGGAATAATCACTCTTACCTTCCATCTTGGGGATTGTTTCATGTCCAGTTCAACATCAGAAGACTGCATAAAACCCATCCTTAAGTTTGCATGTAATTACAGTCCCAGTTCCAAGTCAAATTTTTGTGACTGAAAGTCACCAATACTGATGCCAAGGTTTGGGACAAGGCTGTTTCCCTCCTCATCCTGTCAAGGAGCTTACTTCCACTCATATTTATAACGTGGACATTCTGCTGTAATTAAATAACTACAGCAGCTCCAACTCAGAAGACCAAGAGGATATTCTGTCTCAGTAGAGGCACCAGTTCCATTTCATAGAATCACAGAATGGCCTGGGTTGAAAGGGACCACAATGATCAACTAGTTTCAACCCCCCTGCTATGTGCAGGGTCGCCAACCACCAGACCAGGCTGCCCAGAGCCACATCCAGCCTGGCCTTGAATGCCTCCAGGAATGGGGCATCCATAACCTCCTTGGGCATTTGAACTTCCATTTGATATGTCCAGTGCTATATGAGACATCCACATGAGACCAAATTTGATACAGGATCTCTGGGAGACCTGGACCTTTCTGCTCTGCTACATGAGATGTAACATTTGATATAGTATCAGAAACTTACATTAAGGAAACTGAATTGCATTCACAGAGTAATAATGAATTATATTTTCCTTTCATTATGCAGTGGATAACGTATCCAGTATGTCTGAGAAACTTGAATAGAATTCCTCTTCTATTAGAGAGGATTTAAACTCATTTTTCACATTCTAGTACTTTAAGCACTAGGATATATCATTGTCTAATCAAGATTAATCTCGAAATTCCTCCAAGAAGTTATTGCATCTTACTTTGTTGGGCCAGTGAGAGATTGTAAGCGTACATGATTGTACCTGCAGTGCAATATGTCCCAGTAGCATGTAGCTTGTTGCAATCAAATCTTTATCTTGTACTCTGGCTTTCTGCTAGAGGAAGTTCTCTGCGACCTGCTCCTTCTTAAAAAAATGCACATTGGTTTTTGGTGTGGAATTAGTGTATAAGGCAGCTGATGAAGAAAAGAGATGTTAAGACAATTAATGTTCTCTGTTCTACCAGCAATTTAATAATAAAATACATGAGGTCTCTGGAAGAAGAGACTGAGGTAATGATTCTAAAAACCTCACTGCTGCATTTCACAGTCAGAGATGTAGGTGACAGAGAATGTTCAATCTTCTGAAGGAAAGGTTGGACAAGAGCTCTTCTATGTTACTGCAAAAGTGAATGTTCTCATTTCACTGATGAAAAATAGCCTATTATGAAATCTCACCTTTCTGGCTTTCTTCTAAGAGTAATTGGGAGAGCAAACAGATATTAACAATCAGTGAAAGGTGATTTAGGAAGTTATTGTCTTGAAGCCAAGATGGCAACTGTGAGGAGTAATATAAATAGTGCTATCATGTCATATGTGATATGCTGCCAACCATCCCATGAATGCAATGAGCAGCGTATTTTCGTGATGAATGTGAAGATTAATCTAACTCACCAGCTCATCTTCTGTTACCGGAAGTGCTTGTATGGATCAGTGTACTAAAACCACATCTGAACTTCCAGTGAAAGATGCCTTGCTGTTTTAAGAAATCAGAAAAAAGGAAAAGTTATATTGCTTATGTAGACATTTCATATAGTATAATTTCATATCATAAATCACAAATCAGTAGTTCACCAGGGGGAGGTCATGCTTGACCAACCTGGTAGCCTTCTACGATGTTGTCACTGGCTGGGTGGATAGGGGGTGAGCAGTGGATGTAGTCTATCTTGATTTCAGCAAGGCATTTGATACTGTCTCCCACAACATCCTTATAACAAAACTGAGGAAGTGTGGGATAGATGAGTGGACAGTGAGGTGGGTTGAGAACTGGCTGACTGGCAGAGCACAGAGGGTTGTTGTTGGCGGTGCAGAGTCTGGTTGGAGGCCTGTAACTAGCGACGTTCTTCAGGGGTCGGTGCTGGGTCTGGTCTTGTTCAACATCTTCATCAATGACCTTGATGAGGGGATAGTGGCCATCCTCAGCAAGTTTGCTGATGATACGAAGTTGGGAGGATTGGCTGACACGCCTGAAGACTGTGCTGCCATTCAGCGAGACCTGGACAGGCTGGAGAGCTGGGCAGTAAGAAACCAGATGATGTTTAACAAAAGCAAGTGTAGAGTCTCGCATCTGGGAAGGAATAATTGCATGCACTGGTACAGGTTGGGGGATGACCTGCTGGAGAGGAGCTCTGCGGAGAGGGACCTGGGTGTCCTGGTGGGCGACAGGTTGGCCATGAGCCAGCAGTGTGCCCTTGTGGCCAAAAAGGCCAATGGCATTCTGGAGTGCATTAAAAAGAGCGTGGCCAGCAGGTCGAGGGAAGTGATCCTCCCCCTCTACTCTGCCCTGGTAAGGCCTCATCTGGAGTACTGTGTCCAGTTCTGGGCTCCCCGGTACAAAAAAGACAGGGATCTCTTGGAAAGAGTCCAGCGGAGAGCCACAAAGATGGTGAAGGGCCTGGAGCATCTCTCCTATGAGGAAAGGCTGAGTGAGCTGGGTCTGTTTAGCCTTGAGAAAAGAAGACTGAGAGGGGGCCTGATCCAAGTCTATAAGTATCTAAGGTGTGGGGGGCAGAGTGGCGAGGCCAGACTCTTTTCAGCAGTGTGTGGAGACAGGACAAGGGGAAACAGCCAGAACCTCCAGCATAGGAAGTTCTGCACAAATGTGCGCAAGAGCTTCTTTACGGTGAGGGTGACGGAGCACTGGAACAGGCTGCCCAGGGAGGTTGTAGAGTCTCCTTCTCTGGAGATATTCAAGACCTGTCTGGACACCTACTTGTGCGACCTGGTGTAGGGATCCTGCTTTGGCAGGGGGGTTGGACTCGATGATCTCCTGAGGTCCCTTCCAACCCCTACGATTCTGTGATTCTGTGATTCTGTGATTCTGTGATTTAGACACATGTATCATATCCATGTGACTGTGGATGTAAGAGCACATAATGAAAGGCTAGGAAGGTAATCTTCAGTGTTAGAAGTGTAAAACAGATTAATCTTGCTTCTTAGATACTGTGCTGTATGTACCCCCACAGTTTGTTACCTCAAAACCTAAGTATGGTATATTGATGTCACAATTTGTGTGTACTGTTTATTATCTATACTTCCATAGCACTTATAAACCTCCCTCCATGCTTGCATAAGACTTCAGTAAGATGTTAAATCGTGCTCAAACACAACAGACTGGCCTTTTTCTCAAAACTATTTATCTAATATAGTGTGTGGCCTAGTTTCATTCCATTTAATTAAAGGCACAAAGACAAATCTCCTTCATCTTCCTCCATTCAGTTGGAAGACTAACATACATCAAAGAAGTGCACTCACATACAAATACCCAAACTCAGTCCTACCAGTTTCCAGCACTCCAACAAGTCTGTTTCTATACTTGAGCATCTAGTGCAATCAAGCAGATGAAATCTTCCAGTGAAGATGCCTACACTGATAGCAGAGCTATCAGAGCTCTGACACACCACCTTCAAGTTCTTGCCTTGCACATTTTTTATTCATTCAAATGTGGAATGAAATGAATGGTGAAATTTCATTCTCTTCCATTAGTATAAGTTTCTCGTTTTTGTCCAGGTTTAGGGGAATGCAGGAAATGGCTGACTTAAAAATCTAGTGCCCTTGAAAAAGGAGATGAATAGGTGTTTTACTGGTTTGGACAGAGAGGGAAAGGATGAATTTCAGGGATTGGAAAGGAGGAGGGAGATGACAAATGACAGGGAAGTAAAAAACCTCCTCAGCATTTTTTTTTATGCCAACAAAGAACAAAAGTAGCCAGTAGCATTTTGTGCAGCACAAATTTGCAAGCAGTAAGGTCAGCAATAAGACCGAGTGGCTCCTGAGGCTAAATATCAATACCTTTTTTTCCTCAGCTCTACCATAACTTGAGCAGAGAAAAAATCCTTTTCTTTGAGCTGTAAATGAGTTTTTGCTGTTGTTTTTTTCCTCAGGATCTGGGTACAGCTTATGTGAAGGTTTGAAACAATAGAAACCATTAGGTGAATTACAAAAACAAAGAAACAAGCAAAATCTTACTCTTCTCATGCCAAACAGCAAGACTTGTGGTTGTAAGTAATCTCCCAAGCAGTAAATGCACATCTTCTGCTATGTGTAGAGTCTCAAAGGTGTAGGTAACTCTTGCATGGACACAAAGCTTGCCATCCATCCACACAGCAGACACATAAAGCCCTAAAGTGTTTTCTGGAAACCAGAAAATCTGCTGACATGTAGAGGCTATAACTCCATCCAGAGTAATAGCTATAGTATTAAAACTGGTCTCTGGACATCTTCCACTTTGAAATGTCAATGCAGCATGAATCTAAATTGAATGCAAAATTTAGTAAAAAAAAAAGAACAGAATAAAAGTATAAGTTTCTGATGATATTTTGCTTTTGGCAATGAAAACAGTTTCACAGTGACAGTAGTGTCAAAGCACAAAGTAAATTACAACAGATGGCAGTTTCCTAGATTAAGATATCATCATTATAATAGTTCTGACCAAAATTCAGTTTCTTTTTCTTAAAAAAAAAAAAAAAAAAAAAAAACAATATAAATATTTTAAATGCCATTTAAGTAGACTAAAAAGTACCTGTTTTTATTATTATGTTAAGTTGGGACAGGAGGGCCTGAAAATGAAAATGAGAGCTAGCAAAGTATATGTTACAGATGAAATGGAGATAGCTCGAATAGAAGACATGAGGCCATGATTTCTGCATGCATGTTTTGGACTATGAGATGTTCATTTTCTGAATTTTCTGACTTTTCCACAGAGCAAATCCTCTCTGGCAAGTGACTCCTCCTAATATTTGCAGCTGATGAAAATAAATGAACAAGTACAAGTCTCCAACATACTGATGAGCATGATTTGATTGGTGTGGCACAGCAGGTTGCAGAGGAGCACTGTGCTGCTCAGAGTAATGCTCTGCATCCATGTTTCCTTTTGCAGTGCTGTGGAGGTCAAGAACTCTTTCTTTCCTTTGTATTTTTTTTTTTTTTAATTATTTTTCCTTCGAAGTTCCAGTTTCCATTTGAGTTAGTGCCAGCACTGTTGCACTCATTATTCATGTGTTCAGCCATAAGGTGTTGGTGAGCAAAAACCAGGTCTTTCTGCAGTTCCAGAATGTATATTTCTTCATCTGGAAACTTATACCACCAATACACAACTTTGCTCTACTTACTGCTCCCTCTTCTCCTTCCCAGAAGATCTCCAGTCAGTTGGTAGGGAAAAGAAAAAAATCCTGTAGCAAAGTGACATGAGAGAAGAGACAAAGTAAAGATTTTGCAGACACCCTGAAGGATGATACTTGTTCATGCAAATATTACCTGCAGAGACACCTCTAGCAGAAAAAGGATTACAGTAGAGGAAAAGGAAGATAATTTCCATTGTGCAACCAAGTGTGTGCTGACTGATAACATTTTCTCTCTGAGAGCAGTACTGGGGGTATAATCCAATTGTCCACACATGCCATGCTGTTTGAAATGCCCTGGAGTCTACCATATCTGCTACAGCTCTCCTTGTAGAGGATCATGGATCCTCCATAGGTCCAGTGACAATCCTGCCAGCTTGTTCATGTGTCTCAGACACTCAGGGACATCTTAGATGACATCATATCTTGCTTGGAAATAGCTGGTTTACTCCTCTGGCCCTACTAGGCACTGGCTTAGCTGAATGTCTCACTCTACTCCTGCTGTGCTCTGTGCCCAGGAAACAATATAGCAATGAAACGTAGATATCCAGAGTCTCCAGAGTTGCTCTAAGCTATCACAGAGAGGTAGGTCTGTCAGCAGGGGAGACTTGTGCCATTATAGAGGCTCAGGCAGAAATGACCAACTGACCCCTACTGACCAACTAGCTCTAGAGAATTACATTCAAATTATTCCCCATTAACTAAAATGGAAGCTTAGACACAAAACTCATGACATATGTAGGTATACATATTTAGTTTCTTTAAGTACAAGTCAAATCCCACTCACTGTGTCTTACAGATCCCAGGTTTCTTTATCACCCTTCCTCCCGTTTGACCAGAGGAGTGTGTTACACAGGCAGGACTGATCATCTATTCATCAGCCCGGCCTCTTGCCTTGCTCTGCTACGAGAACACTGAGTCCCTGACACTGTGGCACACAGACTACAAGACAACTGATCTAAATGCCAGTATCTTGTTTATAGTTCCTGGCCTCAATTTAGGAAAACAAAAGACAGTGGGTAGGCAAAGTGTCCTGGTGGCAGCTAATATGTTCCTGGTTTACCCTTCCTGCAACAACCACTGTAAATGACTAACACAGCTGTCCTGCAATATTCACAGAAACAAAGCAGGTCACAGCTAGACCTCCAGGACTGTGCACCCCCACTGTGAGCATTTATTCAATTTATGACTGCCTTAGTGCAAATGTGAAGTAAAAGTGTCGCTGCTTGCACCCATTCTTGGAGACTTGGAGACACTTATCAAAGTCCCTGGAAGAGTATTTCTATCTTTATTTTACTTCTGTAAGAGAGATCCCAGTATCAGATGCCAGTTTGTAATTTGCCACAGAAAGGTGTACACAAGAGAACAAACAGAAAACTGGGAAATGAGAAAAATTAAGATGTGGCCTTGACATGTCTTTCACTGTCTAATATAAAAACAGGTGCTCTGGAATGAACTCAGGCTTTTCCCTTATGCACAAAAGTACACATGAAGTTAATGCAAAGAAGACATGTTAGCAGTGAAGATTTTAACTTTTTCCCTGGTGAAACTCCTTCATAAGCATACTGATTGTTCATGGTCAACTTGATCTCCACAAGGTCCCCCAGAGCCTTTTTCTGCAAAGCCGCATTGTAGGTGATAAGTGTTTAGCATGTGCCTGGGGTATTTCTCCCTGGGTGCAGGACTTGCCATTTACCTTTGCTGAATTTCACAAGTCTTCACTGGTCAGTCCTTCAGCCTGTCAAGGTCCATTTGAATGGTAGCACTCCCAGCTGGTGGATTGAATACTCCTCACCATTTTGTACCATCTGCAAACTTGCTGAGGGTCCTCTGTGTTCCAGGTCTGTCCCAGATTAACTGTCTCTGTTAATCTAGGTCATTAACGAAGATATGAAATAATGTAGTGTAGGCTCCAGTAGCAACCCCTGGGAAGTACCAGCAGTTACTGAACTGTGTTTGGACAGTGTGCCTCTGATCACAAACCTCATAGCTCTGTAAGTCAGCCAGTTTTCAGTCTGCCTCACTGCCTGTTTATCTAGTCTGTACTTCACTGGTTTGCCTACGAAGATGTTACAGGAAACAGTGCTGAAAGCCTTGCTAGATCAATATAAACAGGGTCCCTTTATCCCTGTACTCCCTTCATCCACAAAACTATAGACATTTTGTCATATAAGTTTATGGTCATATAAGGCATGATTTTCCTTTCATAAATCCATACTAACTACTCCCAGTCACCTTCTTGACCTTCAAATTTTGGAAATAGTTTTGAAATGCACCTACAGTTGCAGAAAGAAATGGTTCCGCATCCAGCAATTTTGCCTGGAGGAGTGGGATTAAAGAAACAGAATTACAAACCTGATTTTGCCAAGTGCACTACAACTGCCACGGAGTTATGGGTATTCATAGGACCATAGAATCAGATTCATAGATTCATAGAGTCACAGAATGGCCTGCCATGGGCAGGCTCACCAACCACTAGACCAGGCTGCCCAGAACCACATCCAGCCTGGCATTGAATGCCTCCAGGGATGTGCCATTCATAGTTTTTGACTCACAAGAAGTCAGTCCTCATCCAAGACTTGCAACAACATTTCATATTTTCTGTTGCAAAGCCATCAAGTAGATTTTGAAAACTAGCTGGAAAATCTTGCAGATGCAGATGCTTCCGAGTTTCCTTGTGGAACATATGAAATAGGACTAACAGTCAGACTATATTTAATATGAAAGCTTGTCAAGGCCAACCCAAGATGTGAGGTAGCAGTTAGTGCTTCAGCAGCCCAGGCAACACAGAAAGCCAATGCAAGAAATGCAGTAGCACTTGCTAGGCAGGCTTCTTGATCTGTTCAGCATTAGCAAAAGTATACCTGCCTCCCACAGCCTCCCGAGTGATTTTATCTTCTGTAGCTGACTCTGAATGACTTTTAATTATAGTGGATGCTTAGTTTCCTCATATAAAGTGTGGTGCAGACTGTTGGCAGACAGACATGCCTTCAGTGTAAGAGGGTATGATTTGCTGTGTTTAAATGGGCATAAGTAAACAGCATGAGCTAGGCCTTGAATGATAGCAGAGAAACAAGGATGCACAGACTTTCTTGCTATTGAGTTTATTTTTGATCAGAGAAACAGCACTGATGACCCAATATATACAGTCAAAAGTCATTAATGTCAATACAGAAAGAATAGCAATTTAAATCTGTCACTGACAACTGCCCATTTTCAGCTCCAGCCAACAGTGTAACTTAGGAAAGAAGAAATGCAGGTTCATATTGACATGAAAGGAGACAGCTTTTGTAAATTCATGGCAACCACCTGTCCCCTCACTATAATTGACCAGCATTAGCTTTCAGATACAAATGTTCACCTCTTCAGTGACTAATGTAGATTTCATCACTTTCCTTACAGTAAGTGGTTTTATTTTCCTTGCATGGCCAACACTAATGAGTTTATTTAATAACAGGAAGAACAAAATGGAATAACTTTGCATAGTTTATACGTCTAACTGACTTGAGTTTGCTGACAGAAGAATTGGTAGGAAACTGCCACTTTCACTGGATAAATATTAAACTTATGTTGGCTAAAGTATCTTTGCTCAGCCATCAGTTCTGTGACTACAGCTGGCACAATCATACCAGAGCTAACAGTTACCTCTGCTAAAGTCAGGTGAAGACAATGTGTAGACCTTGGCATGGACTAGTTGCAAGCAGCAGGGCTTCGTTTCATGCCTGTTATATCTCCATGATTCTTAATTCAATTTATGCTGTGTTTTTTTTGCAGTTATTCCAGACAATAGAGACAGGTACACAGGGCACAGAGGAAGTACAGGAGCAAGTATTTAGATTAAGTCTCAACCTAGAAGCAATTTCCAACCTTCATGTTCACTCAGTCCTGTCCTCATAGGGTAAGTTGTTCCAGCCTCAGTGAAATCTGGGTAAGTTTTACACAGTGATTTGTGAATTATTTAGGAATCAAACTTACTTTATGGTGATAACAGATTCTCAACAAAAATATTTTCAACTCCGTTGCAAATATTGCAAATATTTCTTAACAGAACTCTTCAGAGAAAAGCTTTTTGGAAGAGCAGCCTATTGCCTATACAGGCCTGAAGACAGTATCAAAAACGCACAAGCTGGTATGCATGTTACTGGCTATGGGAAGTACATCAGTTCCTATAGATCTGACATATGCTTCACTTTCTACATGCGTGATATGGTATGCTGCTGCAGTGCTACGGATACTGTAAGCTGCACAATGTTAAAACACAGAGCCAAGTGAGCTCTTACACACAAGGTGGTGCTGCTGGGCTGCACAGTGCCTCTTCTGCTACTTCAATGTACAGACCATTTTGTGAGAGAGTCTCGCTCATGAAAAGCTTTCTTTTTTGATTTTTCACTTTCCGAATACTCCACCCTTCCAGTTTGAGCCGGTTAGGAAATAACAGTCCTGCTTGTCAGAGATGATGTGAGCCTGACTTTTGTCTTTGTGGAACTCTTTAGGATTTGTGACACTATTTTCAATTCTGTCCTACGCACCTTTTTCACTAGACTTCAAATGCCACACAGGTCTGTCAGCAAAATAACCTGAGGGAAAATTTTCAAAGTGACTACATGGAATGTCACAATACACGTCCCAAAGTTCCAAATCTTTTTTTTTTTTTTTTTTTAGATGAGTGAGATATTAATTCATAATACAGATATGTTTCCACATTTGTTTCAGTCTCTAATTCAAATGAAATCAAAACAAGAGACACTTTACAACAACACTTCTGCTACCAAGAGTGAAATTCATGCCTCTGTTTTAATAATCACTGACATAACATGCAATGAGCTTTAGGTAGGTTAAAAGATTGAAGAAGTAGTACATGTATCTGATACATAACGTTAATATTTGCAAATAAGGAAATGTAAGGCCTGACATTCCAACCATTTATGGAAATAATATGTGCGCACACTCCTGAATTGGTTCCATCAAATAATACCAGTTGGTGGCAGCTGAATTAATTGCCATAAATTTTCAGATGATAACTGTTGAAATCTATACATTTATGTTGATGTGAGCTGGAATAATTCTGGAAATCACTGAAGATCACACCAGCAACATACAGAAGATGGACCAAATTATTTTGTTAGCCATTAAAAATGAAAGAACACTGAGAATTAGAGTAGCAATGAACGTGAGCAGAATTTTCTCACTAGTGTGCAGAATGCCTCACTGTCCCCAAGAGAGTTCTTAACAAAATCTTAAGTACAGAGTGAATCGCAAAACATTCATTATTTCCTCTAAAGTATAGGTTTTCCTGCATTATGATGTACTCTGCCTGATTTCATACTATTGCTGAATCTGGCCAGAGAAACTCTTAACATCTCTTTTGAGGATAATGAGTTTCTAGATAATCAGAAAGAAGTAAAAGTTTGCCATGTTTTGCCTAATGATCAGGGTAGTTATTTGTTATGCTTTGAAGAGAAGGAGGTTGCTTACAGACTGATTGCATTCACTGGTAAAGTTAAATAGAAATTCCTTTGCTAGAGTACAAGCTCTGCATTGTCGATGATAACCTGAAACAACTTGTCTGAAAACTTTATCACAAGGATTCTCTTCCTTAATGAGTCCAGTATGGCTGGGCAGTATGCTCACTGCAGTTATGAAGAGAAGCAGGACTTCCAACTTTCTTGTTTCTAAGGGCAGATTTTAAAATGAGTGGTCAATTTGTGATCTCAGAAGTGTTGGCATGGAAATCTGCAATAGCTCTTCAGCATCATCAGGGTTTATTATTTAAACCACTGTTGTTATTTCCATGTCACACTGTTGATGATAAAATCAAAATGTGGTGCCTAGTAATAGTATCCTAAATTCTGGTCTTCTTGTCTTTTTTTTTTTCTTTTCTTGAAAAAAATAATACTTTCCTTCCCACGTTTTCCTTCTAAAGCAGATCCATCTCTATTTTCATTTGTGCTAGCAAGGTATCTTTCACCAGACAGTCATGTCTGGTCTAATGCTACAAGCTCCCCCACTCGAGTGAACTCCCACACACAGACAATGTGTAATAAAAACAAAATAGTATAGCACCTAGTAAAGCAGTGTGCAACATAAAGAAGATAAAAATTCCTGCTGCATTTTTTAAGGAGCAGTCACTTTTGCTTTATGGACTACATTTCTGTTTTACAGAGATACTCCACAGTAACTTACTTGCATCTCTGGAAAGTGCCTGCCCTTTCATTTGTTGTGCTTTAACACCTCTTGTTTTCTTTACAGTGTGCTGACTGCTAAATTGTCTGATGATCCTCATTTTAAAATAATGGCACCTCCATTTTATTCCTGAAGGAAGGAAATAATAACGATAATAAAGCCCATTTTATTCTCCCGACCCGTGCATTTTTCCTCTGCCAGTGGGCCTTTTTCTGCAATTCCTACTGTAAATTTCCATTGTAAACCCAACCACATACTGTAGATGGAGCTTTAAGTTTTGCCAGGAAGAATCCACTAGATAGCCATAAGCCATAGAGATTCCCCAGTAACAAAAGTATGGAGGGTGTCACATGAAAGACAGGATAGGGAGTGGGATTATGCCAGATGTGTTTGTGGTTTGGATTCATTCCTTTGCATTTGTGTCTTACAGATTAGCATGCAGGAAAAAACAGACCCAAGAAAATCTGGTCTCCAGCCCCTCTGGAATCCTCAGAAAATAATGGGAAGCCCTTAGAGCAGGAACCCAAGTGTATCTCACAAAAATTTGAGGCAACTTTTCAACTGTTTTATTGAAGAAAACAGTGCAACAATCACTAAGCAAAAGAATTACTATGAAATCAGCGGAAAAGATTCCTGCAGACCATAGTCTACACACAAATGAAAGGTCAATGGCAAATTCTAATTAGCATAACATTTTTAATGGGATTAATCTTACCCATGTGTATCAGCAGCAGATGCCGGCTTACAAAAGAAAAACTGTGAGTGGGAAAGAGGTTAATTATGTAGGGAGGCATTACAGGACCACTTATAACAAGATTCAGAAAAATGTGTTTGTGAAAAAGTGGAATTGTCTTATTCATTTCGAAGTATACTTTTCCAGATACTCTCTCCTCATTAGAAGAAGTGTTTCTAAACATGCTTACCTAAGCTTTGCTGGAAAGCTGGAGAATCAGGGATTGCTTTTTTTTTTCAGGGAGATATAATGCTGATCCAGGCTGACACAGCCTGCTTTTCGCTGTCTGCATTCCACTGCCCTCTCTCCCCCATGTACACACATCCATCTCTACTTGCCCTGTAACTCGCAAACCTGCCCTGTAATATGTTTGGAAACTTTTTTTTTGCTCAAATACACTTGCTAAATTATCTTTATCCCAAAAGAGTTGGAGGAGAGTCTTTAGCATTCTTTATTTGAATAAAGGGAGAGTTTACTGGGTCCATTTCCCAGAAGGGTGTCTCAGTTTGTCAGAGATTACAGCCTCTTTTTTATCCCTACTTCCCAGCTTCAATGTCACTCCTTTCCTCACTGGCTGAAGTTCTTGGACATTACAGACTTACCGGTCCGCCTAATAAATGTATATCACCACCTTGTGTATCATGCATTGCATGTGTAATTAATGCTAACATTATATTGCCCAGGGTGGAGAAGCTAATATTAATTAGCCTGTTAAGCCTGTGCAGTAAATCTAAAGTTTCTAAGTTTTAGTTATCCATTGACCACTGTAACTTCTTTCCGTTTCAGCTGGTTCTTCTTCCTGATATGCCTTATTTATTTGGTGAGAGTTTCAACTAGTTCTTCTTTCTGATAAGCCATATTTGGTGAGAGTTTACAAAGTTAGTACAATTGTCAAGCAGAGAGGAATTTGCAAGCCTCTGCACAACTTGTTTGCAAGGACGCCTTGTTTGCAAGCCTCTTCTATCTCAAACGTGTAGGAAAGGAGTACAATTTTAGGACAAGGGAACTGGATTTAATCTAGAGAAGTGATTTCATGTCAAACAGCACTACTGCCGAGCTGATGTGGTAGTCAGGGGGTTGAACCAGATGACCTTCATCATTGCCTTCCAACCTCAGCCACACTGTGTCTATACAGGCACCTCAGCATGGAGGTGGGCAGAGTAGAGTTGCAGGGTGCTTCTCTGTAAAATGTAGCTGAAAACACTTAGGAATACCAGTCTTACCTAACTAGGGTGCCCAGATGAAGATATTAAGCTCTGAATTAAAATGTTTGCCAAAGCGATAGACAGCTAAGTCTTTATTTTTATCTATCTATCTATCTATCTATCTATCTATCTATCTATCTATCTATCTATCTATCTATCTATCTATTAAATTAGAAGAACAGTCCTTGCATTTTGCAAATAGCCTGTGAGGTAGTGTCCTTGCATACACCAGGAAAACTGGTTTAAGTTTTGTATTAACCCTCAGGCAATACACATCCCTATCTCCTATCTGCAGAGGAGGAACAAGCTGGAGATTATCTGGGGATGAGTGCACACTCCCTGTCTCCTACTAAACCAAGTGAGAAACGCACCCTGTGCAGTGCCTGGGTCACAGGGAGGAAGAACAGGTCTTTGCATTAATGGTGAAGGGATTGACTGAATTCCTTCCTGTCACAGCTCCATGAATTGTCCATGATATTTTTCTTCACAAAAACACTGTGTCAGTGTTTTATTATCACTTAAAGTCAGTGCTTCTCTTCAGCCTCACTGCAGAGAAGGGCCATGAAAGACCCTTGTGTGCATATAGCTGAGCTATACAGCCTGTTCTTCCAATAATGCACCCGTGATCACCATCCACTTTTACAGCAGCAGCCCTGGCACCTCTGTCAGCAAATGTGGCTTTTACACCCAGCTCACGCTGAGATGATCTAAACATACATCCCAATCTCTGTAGGGAATGCCTTACTCACCTGGAATATATAAATTTAGCTTGCATCTATCTCTATTATTAATAGACATTTTAATAAATTGCTGTAGCCAGCTAGAGTAAGTCCACCAGGTGAACAGGCTGTCTGAAACAATAGCTCATCCCCACCCACTGCCTTCTGTTGGGGTGCTTGTATCTACCTATTTATGTCTGTAATATGCTGGTAACATTAATTAACCCTCCATAAACTATTTATAGGTGTTCCTTCTATGTAAAATTGTCATCTGAAATGCAAACACAGGTTTATCACCCTCCACTGCACTCCCAGCTTGCAACAACCCATGCCTCAAAGTTTGGATTGACTGATGGCCTCCTTCTAAGCATACTGGGGACTTTCCCTTCCTCTTAAGATCACTAAGATCACTTGCCACAGAGTTTTCAAACCAATTCCATGAGGCTCAGCATCAAAGTGATGGTTTGCGTGTGCAATAGCAACATTCATTAAGCAAGTCAGTGTATAATGAAGTTAGAATAGTGGGAACACTACATTAGGAAAAGGATCCATATAATTACAACCACTGCATAATTCTAAATGCACTTTTGCCTGGAAAACCACTACTCTCTGATTGTGTAATGTCATTACCGCTGCCTATTTCATTTTAAATTACAATTATCACAATTTTTTATTCCAACTCTTCAGAAATAGAAAAAAATCCCACAGGATAGAAGCAGTGCAATTTCTGCCAGTGAAATCAGATCTGTCTTTCTGTTACATGTAGAGTCTATGATGAAAACGGATCTTTTCCCCATAGCCCAAATAAAATGTAGTATCAATTCATTTGTTATCTATTAGGTGTGTACATAGTGTAGTATCTTACCAATGATCCACTTTAAAGCAGTCTCATCTTCTAAAATCCTCTTTATTCTGATTATTAGACAAGCACAAGAGAAAATAGGAGAAAGTCATTCTGAAATCCTTCTTTGATCTATTTACAAAACCAATTTCCAACAAGGTAGCTCCAAATTGATTTCAGGATTTAATCATCACGGAGACAAACAACATCAATCAATATTAAGTGTTACAAAAACTCCCAAATCTAATGGCTAAAAAGATTAAGAGTTCAGAAATATTCTCATTTCTTTACTATTTGACATTACGGATCATAAATCATAATAATCAACTATAAATCCTAATTTCACACTGTAAAAAGGAGACTATTTCATTACAAGATTTTTAAGGCAGCTTGCAAAACTTTGAGTATACCAGAAAATGTCCAGTTTTCTTTTCTAAAAATAACTCATCTGGTTCTCTTTTGTTTCTCTTCTCCTATGGTGTTACTTACAGTCAGCCTCTCCTCTTGACAACACAGTCAGTCTGCTATATGGCATTATGTGTCCAAAACTTGTAAATGTAATGACATCAGCTACCATCAAATCATTTTGTACAAATTTTGACAGTGCTTGACATATGTTTAGATTATGTTTGTTTTATGAGCAGGTTTTGTGACTCTACGGTGTTTAAATGTACCAGTAGTATCTTACATAATGAAGAGTTATCTTAACATTTTAACAACAGAATATGCATCAGAGTAATGCGACATAATGTCAAGATAATGAGATGTCAAAGACTCCATCCAGCCACCTCAGCATTGTACCAGTGAACTCCCAGATTTAAGCATCAGTCAAGATTTCAGTGTCCATCTGCAAGACTATTTCCTTGGCTCGGTTTTTAAAAAGGTAAGTTTTTTTTTCCTCTACCTGTGGTCTGCTTTATTCTCTGCTGCACTGGTAGGCCAGAAGTGTTCTGTCTGAACTGCAGTGACTCTCTCTGGCCTACAAAAATGATAAAGTCCTGCAATGTCATGACTATGCAGAATGATTTATAGCAGCCTGTACTAATTATTTTTATGCAGGAGGTGAAGTAGAAAGAAACATTTGCATTGCACACCAAGCACAGACTAGACTCTTCCATGCCAAATATCCATGTGCTTCTTACCAAGGAAACCAAGAGGAAGTTCCATATTTCATGATTCTATGTTGATACAGCGTGTTCACAGTAATCTCTTATGCCTGGGATACTAGAGCACCTACGCATGACCGTGCTCATCGTGAAACTTCCCAACACTGCCTATCTCCATATCTCCAGGAGCCCTCAGCCTGGGTGTACAGATTTCACAGACAAAGCATGGGTGTACCTGGTATGATCAGTCTTATCTAGCAGCTAATGAAATAAATGGCAAAACTGACTGAAACAGGAAAAGTTGCAGGGAGGGACGTATCTCCCAGGGCTTGGTGTCCAGCTATGGGAATTCATGTCCTTGTAACTCAGCAGAAATCTGCACACTATTGAGATCCTATTCACAACACACAGCTGAAGGAAAAGGATACGTCATGACACAAAGTCAAGACATGAGAGATCGAGCGGGATGTCTGAAAGCAGCAGGATCAGAACCTTGCCCTTATCTATAAGAAAATGCAGGGGTGACTTAACCCATGAAGATATGCCTAACATGGCATGGCACAACTCCTGATGTCATAGCCACACTGTCTAACATTTCCAAAGATGAGATACCACTTCCAAACTGCCCATGGAAGATGACTTTGAAGGGTGTTAACCTAAACTGTGCCAAGATATTACCGAGGTCTGTGCTGGCTGACCCTGGCCAAAACCAGGAGTATGCTGACCATTAAGCCCACTTAATGGTCCATGTTTATTTTGTCAGTATAGCTACATTCTAAGAGGCCAGGTATTCCAAGTGGTCTAGTCCGAAACTTTCCATGCTAATGTGAAATCAATGCTGTGGAAATAGTTAACTGTTCTATAGAGAAGAAGAGTCCAGACCCTGAAGTCTGATTGCTTGATGACTTACATGAGAGACCTGTTTTAAAGTCCCTCTATCCTTTAAAGACTGTATTATTAAGATATTATTAATAAATATGACCCTTTCTTATTAAATATTTATCTTAGGCAGGTTTGGACCTGAGATCTCACCTCTCCTAGATGGGTACTCCTACTATCATTACTGTATGCCTTGATAATAAAAGAGGAGAGATCAGACATGGGAAATTTCATGCATTAAACATGTAAACTCTGTAGGGCTGCTGAATATATACGGTACCTTTGAGGCACCTGTGAGTCTCCGGTGGGGGAATGAAAGTTTAAATCACATAAATCTAGGAAGTAGATAGGCATTAATAGAACTTACCACCACTGCCATTTCTGTAATAATAGAGTGGTTAATGAACAGCCTTGTGCCTTACAGAAGGTGAATATATTGGCATGACCTCTCAAATAGCCTCAGTCTTCCAAGGGATTACCTTATACTGATTCCAAGTTCCTTCCCTGTGCATGTTCCCTCTAAACCTGTACCACTGACACCATGCAAGCACTCACTCTCCAGTAAGAATGTTCTTTCTTGACACTGTATTTTGTCATGCTTTAAAAAGTTTTGCCTATGCCCAAGAAACCTATACCTGATGAAGGAAAAGCAACAAAACATCAAAGTTAAGAGTCAAGTCTTCATAAAAGAGCAGCATTTGTTACCTGCATATGCTACATTAACTCAGTCAAATGATGAAATTGTAGCTCTCATGGCTTCATACCTAGGAAATGCAAAGCTACAGAATGCAGAAAACCTATTATTTTTTTGCATATATACGTACGGCACATTTTTTGATAACTAGATTTTATTGCAACCTTCTATGGAAAAACAAGTAACTGTACGTCTCCTTTATAGTTCCCGATCTTTCATGCAGATACTAGAACATCTTTTCCTGAAGGTAGCTTACAAGTGGGAGGCACAGAGCTCAGATAATCACTCGTGGCTATCTGCTTCTGATTAGATAACCAGTACAGTGTCAAAATTTACGATGGGATTTGATTTGTAAGGTCACACCTTGCAGATGTTCATTAAGGCCTCTTCTTCCACACCATAAGCACGTGATGGGGCTCAGAAAGGATTTGCAAATAAAACCTCTCATCTCACTGCTCTTTGGGAAGTGGAGTCCCTGGCACTTTTCTGAAAGGGAGAAAATGTCTTGTCCTGTGTTTTTCTGGTGAACGAGTCGTTGTGTTCAAAAAGTGCTTTGTTGGAGCTTCATTTCCTTGCCTGTAAATACAAAGTGTGTGTTGCAGTTAATGAAAAAAGAATCCTTCACTGCCACAACATAAAAGACAGCAGCATGGCACGACACAACACTTCTGCCATAACCTTCTGCATGGTGGCCGTTTTCCGGTTGATAACATTAAAGAGATCATCCTCATGTTAATGAGGCAATACCCCCTAACACTGACACATTTTTGTATACTTATTCTAAGTACAATTTGGGATGCTGGTCTTTCATTTGACTTTTATAAAGGAAGTGCTTTGGAAATTTTCAAGCAAGCATTTCAGTTATATCACCCTATGTTTTAGGGACACACTCATCTGTTAAACTACAAATTATTATTAAATCACAGTCATTCATTTCTTAATGTCCATTTAAATACCCTCTAATGCTGCCTTTACCTTAGAAAAATCAATAGTGGTCTCCACTAGTTCCTACTGTGATGGGCTTCATTGAAAGAGCTACTCCTACCTGTGGCAGTATTTTATTTCATGGCACGTATCTAACCTTCATTTCTCAACAGGAAGGTTTGTGTGAGGCAGGAGTCTGTGAGATTTACATTCTTATGATCAACTTATTCAGCTCATTGGATATTCTACCAGGTTTCAAATAGGAGCTCTAGGAAATAATGAAACAATAGTACGCTGGTTTGCACTTAGTAGGTGTCATACAAGGTCCCTAATTGCTTCTGGTTTAGCCTCTGGAAAATTGCAGATATTAACACTCTTTATAAGCTCTCTATTGCAACTCAAAGTGATGAAAATGGGTAAGATAATTTTTCTCATTGAATCTAGTAAATGTAATTTTGGCTACAGAGTTACTAAGGGAATTAACCAGAAGGAATACGATTCTTCTTTCCTAATGTGCTTTCTAACACATTCAGTACATCTGAGAAGATCCAGACAAGATTCTCAGAAGATATTTATACCCTAAATTCCATTGCTTTAATCAAAGAACAGAGAATGAAATCGGAGTCCACTACTCGTATTTTTATGGATCTGAATTCTAGACCTGGGTATTTGAGGAGAAGAGTGTAGAGGCAAAGGGGAAATATACATCCTACGGTGTCCAGAGTTAGACATGAAAGATACCATTAGCATGGTAAGTCTTCATCTCAGATTTCTCTAACATCAAAGTCCAAAACCATTCTCTTCTCAGTCAGCTCCACAAGCTTTGTTCCTACAGGTGCTGTTATTTCTTACCACATAAAAGGCAGTGCTGATAATTTAAGTCACTAGGAGGACTGCCACACAGAGGTAATTGCTATTACCTTACCATAAGCTTGCCAATGATCTGTGTCTCTTAACAGTTCTTAGCACTAGTGAATCTGAAGTTGGTCTTAGAGACTGCACTTTGGTTAGACTTTACCTTGCAAAACATACCTTCAAAACTTGATTAGCTGCAATAGAAAATTTCAGGTTCCTGTTTCTCAGGCACAGTGAATACTGGGACATTGATGTCATGACAAAACACAAATTCTAATCACAAAGATTTCAGAAGACAGTTGTGCATGACATTCCTCTACTGTTGTGTCTATAAGAAATCAGCTAGATTTATACTGCACTCCTGAAACTCTCCATGAATCAGTGTGCTTTTCCAGCCTGAAAAATTAGAAACATCAACTTCTGACCAGCCTATGCCAGCTGAACTCAAAATAGCACTTAAAAACACATTTCTCTAATTAGAATGTCTCCTAATTAAACCTTAAATATTTGCAGGTCTTATCAGACTCTAGTATAAATATTAATGAGGTATAGCTTGTGAATGCACAGAATTTTAGAGAGCAGTTGTGACTTTCAAATTACCCAGTGCACTATCTGGTACACAGTATTGATGTGCTACTCATCTGCAAAGTTTGCAAAGTTATTTCTGTCACTGATAAACCTTTAGAGTCTTGGACTGTATGAGCTCTGCAGCTTATGTTACATAAATCTTCCACTTTCTTGTTCAGCTTCACCTTGAGCCCATTACTATGGTGAAAAGCTACTGCTCTATCTCAAGACTACTATTCGTGATTTATCAAAGTAAAATGCAAAATCTAAGCTAAAAGGAAGCTAAAAAAATCCTAATTACATCTGGGTGAACCCTGCAGCACTTAACTTAAAATTAAAAACACCAAAATATATAAAATCATATTCTCTGTGTTCACTAACTTGCCAGGTTCCTAGGGCACCTTATATCAACCATCATTTTTCCTACTACTATAAACATGATAAAGGGAAATGAAATTTAATAAAAGCACAGAAGTCTGGCCCATGAGAAAGCCCTTCCATTTGAATGCACTGTTTATTTTACCCCCTTTTCCTGGTGCAGAACTGGGTAAGTCCAACCTAAATATGCAGGTTTAGCCATGTTCACCATGCACAAATGGAGTTGCAGTTATGACATTTGGCACCCAATGGCAGGCAATTCATCCAGCTCCACCCTTCAAGCATTTCTTTCTAGGGTCTCCTCCACATCTCACTCCCTTAACCTTGTATCCTCTCCTGCAGGGAAGTCCCTTGAGTCTCTCTGCTATCCCAGACAAGCATCTGGGACAGTTTCAACTTGCCCAGTTGATTTCTGCTATCCTTATACATAGGTTAAGTAAGGCAAGGTCATCAGAAACAGAGGATCAACATCCAGACCCATTCACCCTAAGTTTGGCACTTCTGTTAAAAAGGTCTCTGTAACCAGCAGAGAGAAACAGGCAGCCCTAGAGGTTAAATTAATTGACATGATAAAGAGGAAGCCTGAATTTAAACAGAGATGAACCATCTGTTCTGTGCAGGAATTTGTCTTTAGACATATGCTATAGGAATGATTAAATAAATTTCTTATAAGATCAATTTATTTTTATCCTTAGCCTGAAAAGATTAAAAATAATAATACATAGTAAAATTATTCTAACAGTCCATTCATGGGGGATTTCTCTGGGATAACACAGCACAGAATACCTAGAGACTGATCTTTGGACATTAAAAAAAATAAATAAATCATACAAATGGAGAGAAATGAATGGAAATTGTTGACATGAATGTTGGAATTAAGTATAAAAATGTCCAGAACTCTGCTTTATTTCACATTGTTTAACTCCCAACCAATGAATGATTTATATCTACTTTATAGAACAGGATGAATCCTGTTATCCTGTACAGAATATAATGCCTACAGTCAACTGTTAAGCACTGTAGAGTGAAAATGACTCTTCAAGCAAGTTAGCCAGCAACATCTACAGACAGTAGTAGTATGACAACAGTATGGAGATTATATGAAAAATAAAACCACATACAAAGTCTGCCACAAGTTTCTAAGATCCAAACATTCTTATCAAAATATAAAAAAATAAAAACCCAATATAGAAGAAACTTGCTTTAAAATAATTTTGCAAAGACGCCAGCTCATCTCAAAAGGATGTAAGAAAGTATGAAAATTAGACTCAAACTCTCAAACTTCACACTTGTCATACAAACCACTTCAACTGGGAGAACTCTTCTTCATACTCCATGTCCAAAGCCAAAGCCTTGATCTTGTTTAACCTCCTTTGAAAAGTTTTTTCTCCAATTGCTGGACGTTTTCCCCGAGCTCACAGTACGCACACAGAAATACACTGTGGTTAGATGTGTGCACAGTAACTTCATATTTGGAAGTTAGAAAATACATAGATCTTTTTATGGCAATTTTGTATCCTTGGTGAACTTTTCACAGCTCCCCAGCAGTGTCTAAATTCATAGAATCATGGAATATGTTGTGTTCAAAGGAACTTTTAAAAGTAACCTAATTTCTCTACCATGGGCAAGGACACCTTCCACTAGTACATGTTTCCCAGGGCCCCATCCAACCTGTCTTTAAACACTTCCAGGGATGGGGTATTCAAAAGTTTCTCTCAACTTCTTTGATAATCTCATGTTTCCAATGGTCTAAAACTAGAAACCTGCTCAGAAATAGCTTGCTGGCTGCAAACAGTGACTGGGCACAGTAACATACCACTCCCTACAGCAGCTGTGATTTCTGTTCAGCACCATCTTCCTTCAAGCAAGATGTCACTGCTGTCAAGGGATGTTTCTCCAGAGAAAGCAAAGTCGAAATAATTCAGCTGAGCCAAGAACAAACCACAAACATGTTAAAAAGCAGATACAAACAAGAAATATCCAGCTGTCATTGGACATGGTTCAATTTCTGCTGGGATATTTATCTGGTCAGTGCTTCAGGCCCAAGTCTACCTGAGCTCACTGATGAGCATGTCTGTAGTGAAGAGGGAGTGGAAACTTGGGTTTGTCTGAATAAATGTTAAGCCTTCCATACCAGGTGCATCTGTAGCCCAGCTGTGAATGTTTAGAAGTGTAGTTGCTGCTGTGCAAAGAGAAGGTGATAAATTAGAACAGCAGCAAATGCAAGGATACCTTTGGCTTTCCAGTTCAAAGCCATGCACACATTCATCACTTTTTCTGCCATATTTTCTTCCCCAGGCACAACAAGGGTGAGGAGCTGAGGCAGTCAGAAATCCTGTAATGATTTCCTGGTACCTGTGGACACAGAAGATGACTGCTCTGTGCCTCAGCTCTGCCTGGAATCTGAGGCTGCTGGAGAAGGAAAATGAGGGATTATGGTAGTAGCCAGTTAAAAAAAGGTCCCCTTGGAAAGCCCAGGGCTTTTCCTTCTTATAATGGCAGGAGAAAGAGCCTGCAGCAGGTATTTGATGTTCAGTAGCAAGAAACAAGTATTTTAATAAAGATAGTGTAAAAAGCCTTTTAATACTAATAGCCAAGCAAGTTAACTCAGTGCTGTTCGGAGCAGACCTCATGAAAACCCATGCCTCTCCAGATACCCATCCATGTCTGGCAGCAGCTCACCTCTCCCAGGTGTCCTCTCTTCCCCAGCAGTGCTAATGACCCTTGCCACATGTCCAGAATCCACAGGGCCTGATTGTGCCAGGAAGCTTGGCCTGCCTGGGAACCCAAAGCAGCCATTGGCAAGGAGATTTACATTTTACCAAGGGTTTCCTTAGTTGCTTACTCTTGGAGATTTGTCTACAGGGCCTTAATCTGAAACAAGAGGGATCGTTTCAGGCTTTTCTCAGTTTCTAGCTAGCCTTTATTTAGGGATGAATTCCTATCAAGGAAATGAATAACAGAGTGAGACGATGTGTTTCACTGACATTTTCATGAGCCAGCAAGAGAGTATCTAAAGACTTTAAATATTTATAATCCTCCAGATCTTCAAACCTGATTTTCCCCTAAAACCCGCATCAGCTCCTTAATCAAACCTATGTAACCTATTAGCACCTTATTTTAAGCCGAATGCTATAATAAATACTGTATATAAAGACTATAGAATGATTGCGAAGCCCCAAGACAGTAATTCCAGAATATAGTAGAGTATGCAATTACCTTTAAAGATCTCTCATTACTGCACTGCTCTGCTACAGCATGCATCTGGATTTCACACCACAAGGAATTTTAAAGTGAACTGACTGAATTAACATCAAGATAGAATTATCAATGAAGTAATACAGTGGGTTAATGCAGCCAACAATGGACCTGTGTGCCATTCACAGCCAGGAACACCAGCATTTGACTTCCAGACTAACTTTCCCTGTACAAAAATCATGCAGACCTGGTCAGTGGAGGTGGTGAACAGGAGATCTTCTGGCAGTTCTCAAGTATATCCTTCTGTGACCAGATCTCTGAATAGCTGTGCAAAATAATCCTTGCAGTATTCCTCTGTAATATTTCTTCCCCAGCCACATTTTTAGGCCATAAAGAAACTTAAGGAGAACTTTTCCAAAGTGCCTTAAGATTGGTTTCTATTGAGGGTTGTCTAGCAAAGGGATAAATTTTTAAGTAGGAACCAGACAGTGTTTTCCAAAAGTGCCCATGCTTCTGACTCCTCAAGATGGCCATGTAAGATAGGCATCCAAGGATTTGAACTTTTGCAAAATGGGGCTTTGATTGAAAACAGATACTTTTAAATACATTTTGTCCCATTACTCTACTCCAGCCTCTAGCCTCCAAATGGCTCCAAAGCACTCCTTGGCACAAGGTATTTAGAAATGTAGTATTTCTAATTAAGTTCCAGAAAGGCAACTGATGTAATCTCCTTTTCGGTGACACCTTTGGTTAATCCATCCTTTATCATCTGTAATTTTTGGCTTGTTTCTCTGTAAGTGAAATCTCATCTTCACTGTACTCAATTATGACATTTTCAGTGCCTTGTAGACATTAGAATTTCTTCCAATGTATTTACTTGACATTTGACTCAGTCTCAGCTCTTCTTCCCAAGTGCTATCAGTGTTTTCAGCTACTGCACCATGATTATCTTGAAGAAAAGTAGGAGTATGAGTAAGAAGTATATAAAACTCCATAGTTGTGTCATTTTGAAGAATCACAGGCATATAAACCACGTCTGAACATTACCTGTTTGAAATGGGAAAGCTGACAGTCAGAGCTGGATCACTGAGGATGACTTGCTTGTATTTCAAGCTTTCATTCAAAAAGCTCTTTGCTAGAATTTGCAACAAAGCATTATTTATTTATATACCCTATATGTTTAAGACCACTAATCAAAGAGGAAGCCTCTACAGATAAATGCTATACAAAAAAAGAAAAGTGCTGAGATCTAGCCCAGTGACTTGGTAATGCGGGACAAGTGATAATACAGAAATGTAGATAGTCTGGAGAATACTAAGGTAAAGTAAATCAATATTGGTCAGCATATCACACAGTAATGCTGACATGCTGGTAATCCAAAATCCATCAAACACTTCTGTATTCATCAAGTTCAAGAGAAAATTAAGGAGGAATTTTTAGGAGAATATGGTGTAACTTTGTGCAGAGAGAGCATCCCAAGTATGGAAGGTCATGTAGGCAAAGAACATCATTTGAAAGAATAAGGACTGAAATAAAGAAGTTTCTGAATTCTCAGTGAGAGGTAATGCAGGAGTGAAGTTGTCCCTGGAGGTGTTCAAGGCCAGATTGGATGGGGCCCTGGGCAGCCTGGTCTAGCATTAGGTGGGATGGTTGGTGGCCCTGCGTGTGGCAGGGGGGTTGGAGATTCATGATCCTTGAGGTCCCTTCCAACCCTGGCAATTCTGTGATTCTGTAATTCTGTGATTCTGTGAAGTAGGCCAAAAGAAACCTTGAACAGTGGTTTAAAATGCCATTCTCTACCTTTGGGTATGGCCCCTTGTTCAGGGGCTGCATTTCAGCTTCAGACAATTCCCAAACCTGGGGCAGCAGCACGATGTCCCAGCCTCACCTTGGGGCTCTGCAACCTGGCAGACGCAAGTGATAGGTAACAACATTAAGCATGGGAAAAATTATTTTTGCAACAGCATTTCTATGTGTATACAGTCGCAGCAAGACTGGGAGTGCAAGAGTAAAAGGAGCGTTATTGTAGGTGCTGAGAAAGAAGAGCAGGAGCCAGAGGAGGAGAGATTCTGCAGCAGATCTGAACAGAGCCCGTGATTTTGAAATAAAACTGGGAGAGCCTCAAGTAAGAAAGTGGCTTAGAGCAGTTTGCAAGTAATAGGACTATCAGCCATCCACATGCTATCTGAAAAAAAGGACTCATGGAGGAGGAAGACAGAGGCTGATCTTAGACATGTTAAGCAAAAGATCATAGTAGGACTTCCAAAGGACTGCTGAGAGACAAACTAACACTGGAGGTGTTAGTTGGGCTTGTGAGTTTGGAGATGAGGGCTAGTGAGGAGACTACAGGCCAACTACAAAACAATTTTTATCTAGAAAAAGTTTTTGAAAAATTAGTAATTATAGAAATTCAATAATTTCTTTATTCGCTGGAAGTAAATTATCTTGCTGGACTTAATTTTCTGTATTGACTGTTTTTCTTTCTAACAATAGAAATACACATATTTAAGCAGTTTTTATTCTTATGAAAATTACGTCCTATACATAAGTGTTGCCAATTCCTGCCTCAACACTTCTTCATCTGATCCTCATTTCTTTATTTTCCTAAATTCAATAAGCAATCAGAGAGGATCAAACATCTTGTATTTGATCAGTAGAACTCTGCATGACAGAAGAAAGTCAGATTATGTCTTGTTTATCAGACTTTGATTCAAAATGAAGAGTCTTTTTGTATCTTTAGATTTAATAGATACACTGCTGTGGACTTAATTTTCTTTGAGTTAGTATCTAGATTTTATAAGGAAGGAAAAAAAAAAACAAAAAAACTTCCCCACTTATATTCGTGCACTTCAGAAATAAGAAATTTATAGCTATCATGTTCTTACCATGTTCTTCTTTTATTTCATGCCTAAAGAGGCTGTGGATGCCCCATCCCTGGAGGCATTCAAGGCCAGGCTGGATGTGGCTCTGGGCAGCCTGGTCTAGTAGCATGTGACCCTACCAACAGCAGGGGAGTTGTAACCAGGTGATCTCTGAGGTCCTTTTCAACCCAGGCCATTCTACGATTCTGAGCAGCCCTTAGAAATTGCATTATATAATATAATAAGTAACACAACTTATTTTAATTTTTTACTTTTTCTTGTTTAATAAAGAGATCAGACAAGATTGCAGCTCTACATGCTCCATTTGAAAATTGGCCAGTAGTGCACTTACGTCAATGGAAAATGGATCCACAAAGAAACAAAAAAGTGAATTAATTTTTGGCAGTCTTGAAACATATTCTCTAATTTCTGTATCAAAACAAAAAACACAGCTGCGTATTTTTTGCACCAAGGGCTGACTTGCAGGAGAGGATCTCTGCAGAGAAGGACCTGAGTGCCCCAGTAGACAGCAGGCTTTCCCTTTCCCTTTCCCTTTCCCTTTCCCTTTCCCTTTCCCTTTCCCTTTCCCTTTCCCTTTCCCTTTCCCTTTCCCTTTCCCTTTCCCTTTCCCTTTCCCTTTCTCCTTTCTCCTTTCTCCTTTCTCTTTTCCCTCTCCCTCTCCCATGTGGAATCACCCAACTGCATGTTGGCATCAAAAGAGCATGGCCAGCGTGTCGAGGGAAGTGATCCTCCCCCTCTAGTCTGTACTGGTGAGGCCACATTTACAGGACTGTGTCCAGTTCTGGGCACCCCAGTTAAGTTAAAAGACAGGGACTTCCTAGAAGGAGTCCAGCAGAGGACGACCACAAGGATGATTGGGGGCCACCCATGTGAGGAAAGACTGAGTAACTGTGCTCTGTTCAGCCAGGGGAAAAGGACACTGAGAGGGCATCTGGTAAATATTTATAAATATCTAAAGGAAGGTGGGAGGCAAATGCATGAGGCCAGGCTTTTCTCGATGGTGTGTAGCAATAGCACAAGGAGTAATGGCCTAAAACTTGTACATGGGAATTTTCGTACTAACATGCAGAAGAACTTCTTTATGGTAAGGGTGATGGAGCACAGGAACAGGTTGCCTGGAGAGGTTGTGGGTTCTCCTTCTCTGGAGACATTATTCAAAACCTGCCTGGATGCATTCCCGTGTGACCTAATCTAGATGTTCCTGCTAAGGTAGGGGGGTTGCACTAGATGAGCAATTCCAGATTCCTTCCAATCCCTGACATTCAGTGATTCTGTGATTCTGTAATTGGTATGGAGAAGAGACAGCAGCTATAAAAATGAAGACTTGATAAAAAAAAAAATACCCTTTTCACATCTTAGCCAGGATTCTGGCATTTAATTTTTTTTTAAATAAATAATACATTTTCTTTTAACTCCTTCTCTTCTCTTCTCTTCTCTTCTCTTCTCTTCTCTTCTCTTCTCTTCTCTTCTCTTCTCTTCTCTTCTCTTCTCTTCTCTTCTCTTCTCTTCTCTTCTCTTCTCTTCTCTTCTCTTCTCTTCTCTTCTCTTCTCTTCTCTTCTCTCTCCTCTTCTCTCTCCTCTCTCCTCTTCTCCTCTCTCCTTTTCTCTCCTCTTCTCTCCTCTTCTCTCCTCTTCTCTCCTCTTCTCTCTCCTCTTCTCTTCTTTCTCCTCTTCTCTCTCTTCTTCTCTTCTCCTCTCTCTTCTCCTCTCTCCTCTTCTCTCCTCTTCTCTCCTCTTCTCTTCTCTCTCCTCTTCTCTCCTCTTCTCTTCTCTCTCCTCTTCTCCTCTCTCCTCTTCTCCTCTCTCCTCTTCTCTCCTCTTCTCTCCTCTTCTCTCCTCCTCTCTCCTCCTCTCTCCTCTTCTCTCCTCTTCTCTCCTCTTCTCTCCTCTTCTCTTCCCTTCTCTCTCTTCCCTTCCATTCTCTTCTCTCCTTTCCTACCCTTCCCTTTTTCCTTCCCTTTTTCCTTCCCTTCCCCTCCCCCTTTCCCTCCCCTTTCCCTCCCCTTTCCCTTCCCTTTCCCTCTCCTCTCCTCTCCTCTCCTCTCCTCTCCTCTCCTCTCCTCTCCTCTCCTCTCCTCTCCTCTCCTCTCCTCTCCTCTCCTCTCCTCTCCTCTCCTCTCCTCTCCTCGCCTCCCATTTTAAATTTCTCAATTTTATTCCCTTTTTCCTTCCATCCCCATTCCCTCCCCTTTCCATTTCCTCTTTTCCCTTTTCCTTTTTCCCTTTTGCCTTTCCTTTCTTTCTTCCCTTTTTTTTTTCTTTTTCTTTTCCTTTTTCTTTTTCTTTCCTTCCCTTCCCTTCCCTTTCTTTCCCTTCCCCTACCCCTTACCCCTTCCCCTTCTCCTTTTTTATCCTTCTTCTTCCCCTCCCCTCCCCTCCCCTCTCCTTTTTCTCCTCTCCTCTCCTCTCCTCTCCTCTCCTCTCCTCTCCTCTCCTCTCCTCTCCTCTCCTCTCCTCTCCTCTCCTCTCCTCTCCTCTCCTCTCCTCTCCTCTTCTCTCCTCTCCTCTCTTCTCCTCTCCCCTCCTCTTCTCTCTTCTCTTCAGTTCTCCTCTCTTCTTTCTTCTATGGGCTCCACCGCTGGAGACAAAACTCTCTTATTCTCTTCCACGTCTCACTAGAAAAAGGAGAGTCTCAAGTTGTGACTGAGGAAAAAGAAAAGCTGCTTCCTCCCTGGATCCCTCTGGCAGAGGCAAGCTACAACCGTAACTGCAGCAACTGCAAAGGCAAGAGTGCCAGTACCTGTCTGTGGGCCCAAGCAGCCGGGAGAAGTTGTCAATCATGAACTCCTTGTGACTGCGGGTCAGGATGACCACTGCCTGGCACAGGAAGGGCACAAACGTGCTCTGCTGCGCAGACGATGTGCAGCTGCGCAGGATGTAGAGAATCGGTGGCACCTTAAAGAAGAAGGGAAGAAAGAATGACTTGCTGCATCCTGGGCTCTACAGAGCCTAACCATGGACATTCAGCGCATGAGCAGTGCCTGCTCCCTTGACATGCTGTCAAGGCCTAAGCCTAAATTTCATGCCAGCCACCCTGTCCAAGCCCTGCCTCTGCACTCAGGCTGTGCTTCTTTAGCACAAGAGGCAAACGGCACAATGCGTACTGCAACAGCCAGAAAAAGTCCAAGACATATGGAAGAAAATCTCTTACGTTGCAACAGATGTCCTTCCCGTGCATCTGCAGAAAGGTGGTCATCCACTTCCCAGCAGCACGCACACGCACTCCGTTGGCTTTTCGGAAGGTCTCCTTAATAGCCGTCATGAAGTCAACGGTGCGTTCGAGGGGGAGGTTTCTGCACACGATCTGCAGAGAAATGAGAAGATCCCATCACTGCTCTGCGGCAGCCGTTCAAAACATAAAGCAGTCTTGAGGGTGTTCATGCAAAGCCTACCTCCCAGCAGCCACAGTCACACATGCACACAAACATACATACACACATAAGTACATCATGGCATCAGCTCCTTGCACTGGGCACGTGAAGGTCAGACATAGCTGAGAGTAATAGTACTTGCTAAGAAAAGCAGTCTCAGGGTAACAGCTCATTTTGGAAATGGTGTGAGAGGCTGGGGGCAGCATAGGGTCATGCAGAATTCTACTCACAGAGATCCCACCACCCCTTTTTGGGTCCACTTACTCTTGCTATTTTGGACGAGGTCTGGAGCTGAGAGATGACACTGCAGGCATGCAGCCCCTCACACAGGCTCCTGATGTCACCCGTCTCGATTACTCTGTTGCTCACTTTGGCTGGAAAGAGCACAGGGAGAAAAGGGAAGTCATGCTTCTGGAAATGGAACTGCTTTCTACGGGGGAGAGACAGAGGACAGGGTGGGGACAAGAAGAGAGCTGCGCATGGTGCCTCTCCCTCCTGTAAACAGGGCCCAGCCTGTGGGGCTCTCGTAGTACTGCGGAGGAGAGCAGAGGGCTGGCACACGCCTGCTCTACTCACCTTGGATTCGGAGAAGGGCACTTAGACAGGTGACAGCCAGCTGGCGGGATGCGGGCATGGGGTCACAAGTCAGAGGCGCCAGCAATCCCACCAAGGAGCCAAAGTGCTCGCAGGCATCTCCTCTCTGCAGGGGTGAGAGGCAGGAAGAAAGCTGTAGACCCCCAGGTCTCTCTAGCATCTCCCACCTGTGCCTTCCCCATTCCATGACACAGCATGCACAGCTTGGTGGAGCTCATCTTCCAGCTCAGGGGCACTGGGGAGGGAGCAGGGGGCATGAAATGGGGCTCTTTACTTACTTGAAGCTCTTCACAAACAGCCAGCAGCTGGGAGCAGGTCTGCAGGGCCCTCTTGCGCTCCCACACGTTCTTCGATATCATAGATCTCTGCAGGACCTGGGGTAGAGCATCTGTCTCACTGAGGATGTCTTTTCTTTCCCTTCCTGCCACCCCTCTCCCTGTTCCTCCTTTCCCAGCACTTTCCCTCAAGGCCTCCCGCCTCACTGAGCACTGGCACTGCTGCCCCCGCTCTCTGCAGACACTCCTGACTCCTAACCCAAGAGCTTTTCCTTGGCTGTGGCCTGCGAGGGGCCCATTTCTCTGCCCATTTCTGAGCTCACAGTGATCTGGCATGTCAGCAGGAGATTTCTCCCCCTCTGATTGTCCTCTCAGTCCCCAGATCTCTGCCCCCACTATTGACAGGCACCATGCTTTCTCCCTTGCCCCACACATACTCACATGGACTATATTTTGGAAGAAGCCACGCGTGGGCTCTGTCTCAAGCAGAACCGCCATGAGCCGGCCCAGAGCTTTCAGTGATCTTTGCTGAAGCTGAAAGCAGAAGAGGGGATTGAGGTGTAGCATCACGGCTGCTGCCAGAGCATAGGTTGTGTGTGCTGAGGTAGGGTTTGAGCAAGAGGTGGCCGGGAAAGTTACGGGAGGTTACCTGCAGGTACTGCGCTGCTTGCTGTGACTTCCTGATCTTCACCATCACCTCTGCTGAAGGGTGTGTCACAATGTTTTTGCAGCACAGGACCAACATCTCACGCATGTCCTTGCTTTCGAATGAGGGCTTCAGCTTGCTGACAGAAGGAAAAAAGGAAGAGAAAGCAGAAAGGCCATTTAACAGAGCTCCAGACTGGTTCAGACAACATCTGAGTTTCTCCTAACCAACAGCTACAAAGCCAATACTCCCAGCTCATGCTGCTGAGCACTGTCTTCAGTTCCAGCAGCGCCTGCCTCCTCCCCGGCAGCAGTGAACCACCTCCTGCTGTGAAGGGAAGGACACCCCGGCTCTCCCTTCTCTTCCCTGCCAGGGGACAGGAACACCAGGGCCTTTCTGCCTGCCCAGAACCTCAGCTTCGCCACGCACAACAGCCCAGCCATCTCTCCTGTAGATGCGGCTCCTCACCCCCCGCCCCCTCCAGGCCTTCAGGAGCTACCCAAAATGGGGACCACCATCCTGCCTTGCAACCCCAGACCTTACCTCAACTGCTCCAGGGCCAGAACCACCTTGAAGGGCACCGGGGAGACAGGGATGCCCGAGTAATACTTCTTCAGCAAGTCCTGCAAGTCCCAGAGAGACACTGTCAAGGTGGGCACGAGGCATACGAGAACTGTTCCACCCAGTCCCGAGACTGCCACACACTGGCCCCATCACTCCCACAATTCCCATGGAAGTACAGCAGTACACCAGCTCCACAGCTGGTGCACCTAGCCCACTGCCCAGCCGCTGCCTGCCAGCACCCAAGGTCCCCACCAGCTGGAGACATGTAGCTGATGGAGACCTGGATGCCCCCAGGGAAGCGAGCCTCGTGGCACAGCCCAGAACTCCTCTGCAGACAGCCCTGTCTCTAGGCACTCACCATCAGGATCTCCAGCAGCTTGCTCTTCAAGGAGGGGTTAAAGCAGGAGGAGTCACCCACAGCCTGGAAGGCAGAGCTGAAGTTGGTGATGCTCTGCACCAGCGCAAGGTTGTTCTGCAAGTCCTGAAGCCCAAGAGAGAAGAAACATTCTTTGAACTGCAGGAAGGGACAAGGGCTGCAAGGGGGACATGTGGGGGCAACACTAAGGAAAGGGCTTGGATCTTCATCTGGGCACAAACCAAGGGACCTTTGGAAAGGGAAGGCCTATCTCAGCATCCCCCCATGTGGATGGGCTGCAGCTGGGTGCTCAGACACCCTGGCACACTTTGAGCTCTCACCCGGCAGCTGCAGCTGTACAGCATCAGGATGTTGCCCACGATGTCTCCCTCCAGGTGGGCAAGCAGCTGTTCCTTCGTGGCACGCAGTGCCAAGCTGCCGTGGGCGAGCATGAGAGCGCTGCGTGTGGCATGAGCTCTCCTGCTGTCCAGCTCCATCTGTGTGGGGAGAAATGCCTTGAGACACTTGCGATGCACCTGAGCTCCCAAGGCAGGAGCTGCTGTGAAAATAAGACAGAAGAATGCCAAGATGGAAACCCGTAACGCTTTACCTTCTTGCGCCTGGAAATCCTTGCACTGTGGCCTTTGCACAGCCTGGACGCAAACATGGTGAGCGTGGCCAGGACTGTTTGGAAGTTGCTCTCAGCAGCATGGCTGAGAAGAGAGATCACTCCCTGCACAAAAGAACAAGGGGCAGTTGGCACAGGCCTGAATCTACAGGTCCTCACCTGAGGAAAATGGCAGCAGGGAGGAGATGGAAAGGCCCGGAGCAGGGCCAGGAGAAGGAGAGGAGAGCTCACCTGGGCCTCAGATGGCTCCTCCATGTTTGCTTCCTCCAGGTGCAGCAGCAGCTTCTCCTGGACGTGGAGGACTCCCTTACAGGCTCCCAGCACTGTCCCCAGAGCCTTATACAGGAAAGACTGCATGGGAAGGGAAGGAAGAAGCTGAGATGTGGCAGCAGCTGACCTGCTGGCAGAGGGCCAGGTGGGAAGGACCCACGCTCATTGGGAGTTGCTGAGAGCAGCTGCAGGGCTGAGCTTTAGCCATCCCTGGGCAGATTGCAGGGAAAGGCCCTCTGGGGGGCACGGGTCGGGGAAGCAGCATCAGCATCTCGCGTGGGCAGAGCACCTGATGCAGCCCCGGCCCCAGTAGGGCACCTGCAGCTGCACCGCTGGGTAGAGCCGGGGGGAACTCACCTTTTCTCCAGAGCTGCTGGCAGAGCTGCTCAGCCGCTGGCTCAGCTCGCAGCTCAGGGCCTCAGTCCAGGCCTCATCCCCTATGGTGTCCAGCGACGCCCTCAGGAACTGTTGGAAAACAGGAGAAGACAATGTTCCCTTGCCCTTTGCCTCTTCCCTCACTCCCAAGTGGCTGCAGCCTTCTGGGAAGAGGTGCCTGGAAGAACAGTCCCTCTCCCAGCTCCCCCAGCATTCCCTCCATTAAAGCCGCCTGCCGCTCTTCTCCTAAGACCCCCCTGGGCTTGGGACAGAGCGGAAGAGGCAGCGCCACAAAGGCATGCGGCCGCTCCGCAGCAGCGTTGGAGAGGCTGTTCCTGTCCCACAGTGGCTCATATGGGAGTGGGGCTACTTGGGGCAGGCAAGCACTTCTCTGCACCACGCCTCCCAGCAATGCTGTACCTTTAGCAGACGGTGCTCGAACTCTGCAGTGTCTGGGAAGCTCTCCTCTTTCCCTGCACAGCAAAAGACCGTTACTTGGGATCAAGCCACAGAAGAAGAGCTGCTGCAAACCTGGCTTGGCCTGGGCACTTGACACTGCCAAGCTGGGACCCGTAGCCCCTCCAAATGACCTGTCCCTCCCCACAAACACTGTCCCCGCAGGAACACAGAACTAACTGCTCCAGGACTGCTGTCTGAGGGGATGTAAAGGGCCCATCTGTGTCCTGGAATGGGCAGATCCCTGGGGGAGAGGTCCCCGGGCCTCAGTGCTGTCTCCCGGGAATGGGAACAGCAGCAGAGCAAGCACTGGGCTGCAGACAATGCTTCCCCTCTGCCACACTGCAGAGATGCATTTTCAGTCCACCCCTTCCCTGCCTCTGCCTCTCCCTCCCCACCAGCGCTTTACCTTCAAGGCACTGCAGCAGCAGGGGGATCTCAGTAGCCCACATGGCCCCCACAGCTCCGTGGAACCTGCTGTGGAGGTTTTTCATCAGCAGTAAGGCAGCGGCTTGGAGTTCGCTGCCTGCAACAGGACTCCCTGCCACCACCTGAGTGAGAGCAAGAAGAAAAGTCACCTCTGCAGCAAGAGCAGCTGCTTCTCCCCAGGAGGGAAGCAGCTTGGCTCTGCTCTGGCAGGCAAGGAGCAGCCAACAGCTTTGCCCATGGCTGTGCTGCTTCCTCCTAGGGGCTCGTGGCACCGGCCTCTGGAGCATCTACTCACCAGCAGGCGCGCCAGTAGTGTTTGAGGAGTCAGCATTGGGCCTGCGAGGAGAAAAAAGTGCTGAGTAAGACTCCAAGACACTCCGTGCCCAGCCACGCGCACCTCTGCTGTCCCTTCTAGGTGATAACACAGGTCAGCAGAGCTCTCTGGGGGAGTTTCTGCACCTACCTTGAAACACAGAGCTGATAAAATGAGGATCCAGATCTTCTATCCGCCGTCCTGTCAGGTCCTCTCTCTTAGACAGGGCTTGGACACAGCGGGAGATCGGGATCAGCATGCCAGTGTACTGAGCTGGCACCACAAACAGTAGCAGCCGCGGCCACAGGAGCTGTAAGGAACAAGGCGATTGAGCAAGTCAGCATTCCTGCCTCCGCTCAGAGATGAAGAGGACTCTGTCAATTTCCCTGAGTCTTCTGTGCTTCAGAGAGACCTGGGGTGTTGGAATGGGATGAGGAATGTGTGGTGCGAAGACAAGGAGCAGCAGCAGGGCAGAGTGTGACTTACTTTGGACATCCCTCTCACAGAGACATCCAGTGACCCCAGGATGTCCATGCATAGCTCCTGCAGAGCTCCTTCTTCCTGGGCTTCCCGGGTAGAAAGGTCTCCGGCTGCCTGTACAACAGTGGTGTTGAAATGCTGGTTATGCTCCGTTCTCATGAGCCTCTCAGGTTCTGTGCCACCCTCTGAGCAGCACAGGTCTTCCAAAAGAAGATGCTGCCCACTGTCCTTACCCTTCTTCCTGCAGTGCGGCTGAACTCACTGAAAATGTGCCCCACCACATCCCAAGCTGAGCAGCTCCGGGTGTTAGCATTCAGCAGATCATTAACGAAATGCAGAATGGCCCTCCTCACCTGCCAGGGGTCAATTGTGGGTGTGATTTTTCTGGTCAGAAGGCAAAGGGAAGCCACCTGCTCTTTGGGGCAGCCCTTTGGGCATAAGCAGAGACAAGAGCAGAGGAGAAGCTTTGGCTTCTGAGGTGAGGGCCAGGCCTTAGCACCAGGCTGTGTGCTTTCCATGCACAGCACAGGGACCTGCCTGCTCCACTCTGCCTGCTCTCCCCACAGGAACCATCACGACAGTGTGGTCAATGCCCCAGCACCTCCCTGGTCACCCCAGCCCTGTCCATGCTGACAGCAGCATCACCACCCCTACAGCACTTTCCGTTCCCAAACCAGCTCACCCGGATCCTGGAGTCGCTGCGCAAACGCTGCACAGCCTCAACAACCTGGGGCAGCTTCTCCATCATCATGGGCTCTGCAAGAGATGTGCAGAAGCATGAGTGGAGCCACAGCCCAGATGGCAGAAGGGATCCCTGGAAGTCCTGAGCTGTGGTACTGACCATCAGAGCGAGCCAGAGCACCTAGCAGATCCAGGGCTGCCACACATCCAGTCTCCCAGTCATCTTCCAGCTGTGACTGCAGAAACAGGATCGTTTCCTCGGGGCAGATCCGGGCTGCAGGGAGGAAATCCCACGCTTTGTTAGCAAGCAATTCATGCCCATTCCTGAATATTGTGAGAGAGGTTTTGGCCAGGGCACCGCCAAGCATTGCCAAAGCTCTTCTCCTTACCCTGCAGCATGATGCAGTGAGTCAGCTCTGCATGATCAGCTTCGCTGTGCTGTTTGGTGTCGTCATAGAGCTGTGGGAACAAGGTCCATTTGAGAAAATCAGATCAGCATTGAGGACGGAAAAGACACTGTGATGCCCACTCTCATCTCCCTGGGCACTCACGGGAAGAGGACAGGCAGACAAAACACAGCCCGCCCCACAGTATCCCCAGGGGCACACGCACGGCTCTTGTGACCCCTCATTAGCATGCAGGAGCTAAGGCTGGGCCGCCTTAGTCAGGGGCTTGGAGCTTTGCAGTTCTCCGGAGACTTAGCCAAGAGGGAAACTGCTGTGGGCACAAGGATAGGCTCCCCTTACCTGGTAGAACACGGCACTGGCGATGTCCTTAAACTTGTCCTTGGGGATGACACACTCAATGCCCTCTAAGGCCTCCAGGAAGATTGCGAGGCTCTGCAAGAGACCAGGAGAGGAAGAAAGGGATGAAGCCACATCTAGCCACTTGGGAGTGGAGAAACTGCTTCCTAATGGTTTGTCCACTGGAAGAAGCTCCCACACAGGCTTTCTTGTTTGTCCCCCACCTTCCAACAGCATCAAGAGAGTCTCTCTGCTCTCAACCAAGCTCTGTTTGGACATCGTTTGCAGGCATTTCCCACCCAGCAGCCCTCTTCTCTCCCATCAGATGCAACTGGACGTGATCCCTCCAGTTCTTAACACAGAGCTCCTCAGGCACTCAGCGCCCCACATTGGTGGTGGTAAAACCTCCCATCCCCAGGAAATGAGCCCCAGTGACTCTTGGCTCCCTCCTGGCTCCTGTCTGGGTTGTTCATTCTTTGACTGAAGAGCTCAGGAAGCTTCAGACCTCCCTTGAACACCTGTTCCTTCTTTCTCCAAGGGCTCCCCACCTCCTCTCTGCATCCCCCTGACCCCTCGTGGCACTTGCACGGGCCCCACATCCACCCTGAGCCATGCGCAGCATCTCACCTTGGCCACCCTGCAGGTGTCTTGGATCTCCTGACATGGGTGAACGAGCCAGAGGAGCTGCTCCCAGACTTGCTCTTGATGCAGCTCCTCTTGCAGGAGAACATCCAACATGGCAGCCACAGCCCCAAGGACAGCCTGTTTGTCCTGGAGAGGATGACAGAGGCCCGCCATCAAAGACTGAAGGTCTGCCCTTCCAACAGAGAGGGCTTTCTTTTTCCCTTCCCTTTCCCCATACTCCCATGCCCAGCAGAAGATGGGCTCCCTCTGGAGGGCAGGCAGATTTTCCCCATACCCTCATCCCCAGCTCTTCCTGCCACAATACTGTGACATGCATTCCTGGCAAAGAGCCAGTTTGGGACCCTTTGCAGAGCCAGCCCACTCCCTCTTGTCACCCCTCGGCTCTCAGCCTGCTGGGCACAGACAGAGGTGCCGACATGGGTGCCCCCGCTGCCATCCTGGTCTGGGAGTGCAGCAATGCTCACCTCCTCCTCCTGGCAGTCCTGCCAGTTCTGCACCACAGAGAAGAGCAGCTCAAGAAGATTCTCAATGATTTGCTCTTTCTCTATGACAGGCCAGGGGCATTGGGTTCCAGAGGACAAGTGAATCTTGACACCATCCAGCCACTGTTTCACAACTGAAAAAACAAAAAAAAAAAAAAAAAAAAAAAAAAGAATAATTTTTTTTTTTTTTTTTTTTTTTTTTTTTTTAAGAGAGTGAAAGAAAAGGGAGCCAGTGAGAGTCTGCAGCAGGGCGAGGTGCAAGGGCTGTCCCGAGGCCCCCTGCTTTGGGGCCAGCATTCACCAGCACAAGTGATGCGCAGGATCCGGCCACTCTTCACCTGGCCCACCACACTGCGCAGGCCGGCCAGCATCAGCCACACGAAGGGGATGCACTGTGGAGCTGCAGAGAGGAAGGAGAGGGCCACAGTCAGAGTCTTAGCAGCGAGGAAGGAGGGGCTGCAGCCCTGCATCCCCCAGCTCAACGCAGATCACGCGCGGAGGGGAGAGTCCCCTTTCCCGGTTGTTATAGATGTCAGGAGGCTGAGGGCACTCTACCATATGTGCTGAAGAGTTTGCTCAGGGTGATGAGCACAAACTCCTTGGACATCTCCCCTGTGGCCTTCAGGAGGCTCTGGAGCTCAGCCATCACCAAGGTGAAGTGCATCCGAGCCAGAGCCACCAGGACATTGCTGGCAGCTGTCCTCACATTGGCTGTCACGCCCTGAAAAAGAGTCTCTGGTGACACACGGCACAGGAGACTGCCTGAGGCCCTTGGAAGGCCTAAGCCACCATGATCCACCAGCAGAACACCAGCGTGGGCAGGCGGCTCCTTTTGCCTTTGGGAGTGACCCCTCACCTGGGCTGCTGTCAGGTCCTGGGACACCTCTGCCAGCAGCCGGTTCACCACTCCGCAGGGCGGGCGGCTGTCGGCTTCCCTCAGGGCGCTCTCCAGCTCACAGTACGCCTGCACTCGGTCACCCTGGGGACAAGGATCAGTCACATTTGCTTTGCCCGCTGTCACCCATCGCTATGTGGATGTGCTGCCGGGGCCTGGCATGCACAGGATCGTGGCACTGGGCCAGAGGGCAAGGATTGATGGTTGGATGTCCCCAACTCACCTCCTGATCTTGCAGGCGCTGCAGCATCAAAGTCACGGCGCAGGTAGGGACAGGGCTTGACACCCTGCTTCTCTCCCTGCGACGTGTACGCCTGGGCATGCAGCCCACACAGGCAAAGAGACCTGGAAGGAAAGAGCAGAGCAGCTGCCGCTGGTGTTGCTTGGAGCCAGGGCTGAGCATCCGACCAGCTCTGGGAGGAATGTTCCTTCAGCCCCACAGCGTGGGGATGAGTGTGGTTTGTGGGGAGGGGGGAGAGAGCCTTCCCGTTGCTGGGGTACTGGGGAAACCACCGTGGGCAGCTGCACTCAGCAGAGTAAGGACAGTGCTGCTGGCACATCCTAAATAGACATTGGAGGCACACATGTGCTCGGGCAGCGTCACGGTGTCCAGAGAGGTGGAGGGAGCTCACCTCGAAGGGCTCTCAGCCGCTCCATCGCAGCAGGATATGTCCAGACAGACACAACGCTCTCTCTGGCTCCTCTTCCTGCGGGTCCCACAAGCGGACTGAGCCACCGCTCCCACCGCTGCCACAAGGGTGTATGAGGTAGCCACTGTGACATCACACCGCAGAGTGTCACCTCACAGAGAATGATGTGTCCTGGGCTGGGGACCAGACAGCATGCAGGGAAACCCCACAGGCCCTCAAACACAATGTGTTTTTGTGACACAATCAGCTCTGGGGTTCCAGTTCCATGCTGATGCAGGGAATCACCTCAGTGGGTGAGGGAGAGCCCCTGCCAGGGAGCAGCTGCTGGGCACCGTTGCCTGGCATTGTCTTAGTGATTGGGGTCTCCATGCTGGGAGGCACTGAGGCCCCCATCTGCTGCCCAGACAACCTCTCCAGAGAGCTTTGCTGTCTTAAAAGGGCACGTGTCAGAGACGTTAAGGAGACTCCACCGCATCTGACCAAACAAGAACATCACTATCCTCTTGTTGTCATTCAAGTAGGGTCATGGGAGGCTGCCACGAGGAAATGGCAGAACATCAGAAAGGGACTTTGCATCCCTTGGAAAGACGCTAAAGGGATTGGGAGCACCAGGAGTGTTCTCCTCTGTCCTTCTGACTGGAGGCTGAGTCCCAAAAGAAAGGAGGAGAGTAGAGGTGGTAAATTACTGGCTGATTACTGGGATGGTGTTGGGATTGAGGCTTTGTGTACCTTGATCTTGGGCACGCATTTGAGAGAACAGGTGTGTGGGCATGAGATGGAACACGACTGAGCAATTGGGGCCAAAGTGTTCTGGGGAGCAAGCTGGTTGGATTGATTACCAGAGTGTTAAACAAGATTTGATGGAGGAAGGGCATGGAGTTCCTTGTGAAATGAGGAAAATAAGTTAGGTTAAAAGTTACTTCATGAGGTGCTGAATTGGCAGCTATGGTTCTGACCTTTCTAAGCCAGGTTTTCGCTTCCGATAATGGATGCTTTTCTACAGACCTAGAGAGTTAGTGTGGACAGCGAGTCTCCTGTTTCTCCAAATAACACTGTTAGCTATCCTATCTCTGGAATGCAAGGCAGCAGGCTGAGGCAGTAAACCACAAATTAACAAAGAAGCAGTGGATTGGTGGACGGAGTTGACGCTGATAAAAGGACCAGCCAGAGCCAGTCAAGCGTCCTCCAACTCCACCCAGGTCAAAGAGTACACAGCCAGGAAGATGATGGCCTTCATCAGAAAGACCACCAGATGACCAGTGAGAAATGCCACGCATGTATAAATGAACTGAGACTCGAGGCGGGGAAAAATGTCAATCGTTCTGGGGACTCACTGTAATAAAACAACCTTTTCTTGGACATCCAATGTGTATGTAAGCAGCTTGTTCTTTAAGCATGTGCCTTTCTTGACCTCTGGTATGCAGGCTAGGAGGGAATACTCCCCTGCATCCAGCATAGGTGCTCAGCACTGAGTAAACATGCCTGCTTTATGACTGCTCCGTGGTTATAGAGTTTGATTCCGCATGTCGCTTGTGACAAAGAAGGGCCTGGGAATGCTGTTTTCTTAGTAAACTGTGGAGAGAAACCTCCCCGTTGTCCAGTAGGATCTTGTGAGGACTCCTCAGGGAAGACAATACTGCCAAGGGCCCAGCTTAAATCTTCCTGCATCCCTCTGCTTCCTTACGGTGCCTGTATAGCAATGCATAATAATAAACAGGAAGAACTAGAGATCTGTGCGTGCTTACAGGGGTGTGATGTCATTGCAATCACGGAGACATGGTTGGACAGCTCACATGACTGCCATGCTGTTGTAGATGGCAAGATGAGTCAAGGTGTTTGAGTTGTTCTTTATGTGAGAGCGCAGCTATAGTGCACTGAACTGCACTGTTTTGGGGGGGGGGGGGGGGATGATGAACAAGTGGATCAGTGCATCCCTAGAAGTAAGTAACTGGGGAAGGGTGGCAAGAGGTCTGCAGGGATGAGCAAGGAACTCATGGATAAACTAAAAGTAAAGAAGAATGTCCATGAACAGTGGAAGAAGAGCCTGTTCTCCTTGGGAAAAATATAGAAACACTGTCAGTACCTGTAGAGACGCAACAAGGAAGGCTAAGGCCCCCTCAGTATTAAACCTTCCAAAGGAGGTAAAGGATAACAGTTTTTTAAATGTATGTCAACAGAGAAAGGAAGTTTAGGGAAAATGTGGGACCCCTTCTAAAGGTGTGGGTTCCTGGGTAACAGGGAATACTGAGAAGGCAGAGATTTTGGACGCCTTCTTTGCTTCAGTCTTTAATGCTAAGACTAGCCCTCAGGAACCCCCGACCCTGTAGGTAAGAGAGAGAGAGTCTGGGGAAGTGAAGGCTTCCCCTTGGTCGAGGAGGTTTGGGACAGAGAACATCTATCCAAAATTAATGCACAGAAATCCATGGGCCTCAGTAAGATGCACCCACATGTGCTGAGAGAACTGGCAGAGGTGATTGCTGAACTGCTCTCTATCATTTTTGGAAGGTCTTGGCAAATGGCCTGAAGACTGAAGAGATGCCTGAAGACTGGAAGATAGTAAGTGTCAGTCCAGTTTTTAAAAAGGGCAAGAAGGCAGATCTGAGAAACAACCTAGTCAGCCTCACCTCCATCTCTGGAAAGGTGATGAAACAACTTGTTCTGGATACCCTCTCCAAGCAATTGGAAGAGAAGAATGTTATTGGGCATAGTCAATGTGGATCCACCAAGGGGAAGTTATGCTTGACCAACCTGATAGCCTTCCATGATGTCATCACTGCCTGGGTAAATGGGGGGAGAGCAGTGGATGTTGTGTGCCTTGACTTCGGTAAGGCATTTGACACCATATTCCACACCATCCATGTTATAAGACTTAGAAAGTGTGGGGATAGATGAGTGGATGGTGAGGTGGATTGACAGCTGGTCAACTGGCAGAGTTCAGATGGTTGTCGTCAGTGGCACAGAGACTGGTTGAAGGCCTGTAACATCTGGTGTTCTCCAGGGGTTGGTACTGGATCTGGTCTTGTTCAACATCTTCATCAATGACCCTAGATGAAGGGATAGAGTCCACCCTCAGCAAGTTTGCTGAGAATATAGAGTTAGGAGGAGTGGCTGACACATTGGAAGGCTTTGCTTCCATTCAACAAGACCTGATGAGATTTAACAAGAGCAGGTGTAGAGTCTTGTGCCTGGGGATGAATAACCACACGCATCAGTACCTGCTGGAGATAAGCTCTTCAGAGAAGGACCTGGGTGTTCTGGTGAACAACAAGTTGGCCATGAGCCAGCAGCATGCCCTTGTGGCCAAGAAGGCCAATGGCATTCTGGGGTGCATGAAAAACTGCATGGCCAGCAGGTTGAAGGAGGAGATCCTCTACTCTGCCTTGGTGAAGCCACATTTAGACTACAAAGGGGATTATTTAAAGGAGGAGAATCAACTTTTTACAAGGATAGTGAGTGATTGGACGAGAGAGCATGGTTTTAAGCTCAAGAAGTGAAGGTTTAGACTGGATGCCAGGGGGAAGTCCTTTACAGAAATAGTGGTGAGGTGCTGGAACAGGCTGCCCATAAAGATTGTGGGTGCTCCATCCCTGGAGGTGTTCCAGACAGGGTTGGATGGGACCCTGGGCAACCTAGTCTAGTGTCTGGTCTGGAGGTTAGTGTCCCTGCCTGGGACAGGGTGGTTGGAACTTGATAATCCTTGCGGTCCCTTCCAACCCAATCCATTCTGTGATTCTATGGCTCTATGAAAGGCTGAGTAACCTGGGTCTGTTCATCCTGGGGAAAAGAGGACCAAGGGGGGATCATGTAAATGTTTATGAATACTTTGGACGTGGACAAGAAGCTGGATATGAGCCAGTAGTTTATGCTTGTAACCCGGAAGGCCAACTATATCCTGAGCTGCATTAAAAAAGGGGTGGCCAGCAGGGAGTGAGAGGTGATTGTCTCCCTCTACTTAGCTCTTGTGAGGCCCCATCTGGAGTACTGCATCCAGGCCTGGGACCCCCAGTATAAGAAAGATGCAGAGCTCTTGGATTGGATCCAGAGGAGGGCCACTAAGATGATCAGAGGGCTGGAGCATCTCTCCCGTGAAGAAAGGTTGAGGGAAGTGGGCTTGTTAAGCTAGGAGAAGGCTCTGGGGAGACATCATTGTGCCCATCCAGTACTTGAAGGGAGTATATAAACAGGAGGGGTAACAGCTGTTTACATGTGTTGATAGTGATAGGAGAGGGGGGAGGGAGGGGGGGAAGGGGGTGGTTTTCAACTAAGACAAAGGAGATTTAGGTTAGATATTAGGTGGAAGTTTTTCACTCAGAGGTTGGTGATGCACTGGAACAGGTTGTCCATAGAGTTGTAGATGCCCCATCCCTGGAGGCATTCAAGACCAGGCTGGATATGGCTCTGGGCAGCCTGGTGTAGTAGTTGATGACCCTGCACCATTCTATGTTTCTATGATTTTAGGAAATTAAATGTTTCACCTAGGCATTTTATACTTAACAGCTTTATCCAGGAAAAACAAAAAGAAGAAAAAAAAGGAAAATCACTGTATGACTCTCGAGAGAGCTTCATGTTCTCAAGTGGGTGAACAATCGTTTGAGTTGTCTTGTTATTCCTATTGGGCAGTCTTTTTACTGAATCCATGCAGTTGCCTCAGAAGTATCCATAGGCATTTTCTCTATTTCATGAACAGATCTGACTCTAGATCTTAATTGTTAGCATCTGCTAGTAGATAATCACCTTGAAATTTCACTGTTAACACACGTAAAGCAAGTGTGAAACTATCACCTGAGCCTGCTCTCTCTCTCAAAATACCAAGTAGATAAATATTTTCTAGGTAACTATTCACAAGCAATGTGATACCAAAATCTATCTCAGCTAGCAAACAAGGTCGAAGGGTGAGTTTTCCCTAAGTATTTTACCACTTGAGCACTGCAGTCACCAAATAGTGCTTTACTGAGGGCAAATGCCAAATCTCAGAATGCCTGCTCCTTTCTAATCCCTCAAAGAACAGCTGACTGAGCCCTTTTCAGCAACACGTTTGTGCTTTGCATCTGTGCATGCTGATGACCAAGTTGGTATGTGGTGAGTAACAGAGAGGCTGTCTGCTGCCACTGCTCAACTGAGCTGATTAATATGGAGCAGAGTGGGATACTGCTGATGCCAATAGGTTATGACAAACAAGAAACTGAATCAAGTCAGCTCTGCAGATGGCCATATATGTTTTTGCAGTTTAACAGAAATATCATCTCATACAGTTCTAGGAGTAGCAAAAATAAAAAGGAGGATATGGGTGGTTATGTAGGTAGGTAGGCATTTAAGACCTCAGTATGCAGTAAATCATCAAGCTCTCAGTGAAATCATTCAGAATATATACAACAGTTTCACTGAATGTAAGTCTGGGTGTGAATAAATAAACCATAAAATTACAGAAAGATTAATTTTGGAAGGAGCCTCTCAAGCTGAACAAGTCCAACTGCCTACTTTATGCAGGGCCAGCTTCAAAGCTATACTGGGCTGCTCAGGGCCTTGTCCAAAGGAGGTTTCCAGATCTCGAGGAATGGAGATAACACAGCCTCCTCCATAGGCTGTTGCAGTGCTAAGCTACTGTAAAGCCCTACTTTTCTTATATCTGAGCAGGGCTTTCTCTTGCTATAACTGTCCAACAGTTTCCTTTTGACTGTGCAAAGCCATCATTTCCCTTCCAGAGGCAGAAAACTGCAACTAGTTCTCTCAGACCACTCTTTTTCAGGCTATACAAACCTATTTCTCTCAGCCTCTTCTTACACCCATCATGTCTCCAGTCTTTGCCTAGCTTGATGCTGGACTCCACCCTGTTGCCAACATGCCAACATATTGTACAGAAAGTCACTGGGGAGCTGGATTCCTGCTGCTGTACTAAAAAACCTCTTCTTGTTATTTGCTGCCAATGGCACAGTTGTGTTAATGCCTTTTTCTTTGTCTAGCTGCCTGGATATAGGAAACTTGGGTAGTAACTGTGGTGCTATTTGTGGCTAGAAGGGTAAAAGTTCTGCAGCAGTGAGCTGGCATGAGGCACAGTATTTGTGTCTGCTTTACCACCATCACTGATGCACTGTGAAAAGTGTGTCCCTCATCCCCTAATGTTGTCCTAATCACAGCATCCAGACTACTATGGATTCCACAGTCTGTCATTTACTGAGCACAACAGGTGGCTGATCTGAAACAGCCTATCTGATGAGACATAACATCCTGTGTCAGCTAAAACTAAATCTAATGCTGTTAATACCAAACAGATTAATTCAGTTTAATGATATGCTGATTTTTTTTTTACCTCTTCAAAGGAATGTAAAGTGAATCTAATTATGTTTCCTATACAGGCCAGCTGTAGTGACTCAGAGTTCCTCCTAGTCCAGACCAGGATTTGTAGTTTTTTGAAGAGGGGAAGAAAGGGAAAACTATTAATTGCTGATAGAAGAATATACAGAGAGCCATCGTATTATTAAGATATTTCAGGTCTTTGAACAAACCAGAAAGGGTTTTTTTTTTCTCTGCTAAGCTGAACATCATCATTAAAGCATCCATCTGCCAGACCTGTGCTCAAAATAAACTCCCTCCTCAAAAATTTAACATGGGAATTAACCCACAGTGAAATCAAGCTCTGACTATAGTATTATCAAGGGTATGGAAAAACTTAAAACCTTCCTGACATGTCTTCTTTGGCCATTTATTTGGGCTTGCTATGCTTCCTTGTAATTCCAAAAAACGTGTCCCAGTTCTGTAACGTAAGAGTGAATTGGGTGATAACTTCTCTTCAACTGGAAAAGCCAATCCTTTATGGATCAGTCCAGCCTCTGTACATGGTACCTACCTCATAGGTGCTACCTAACCTATCCTATGCTCAGGTTGGATGTCCAGCATGTTCTGGAAGCTGCTGCAGCAGCCAGAGGCCAGTCAAGATATCCTGCATCACTTCAGCTGAAATTAGGCACTTTGGTACAGGCAGCTGAATCTCACCTTGAGTGACATACAACTCATGGATTGCAGCACTTATATGTGGATATCTACACACAGGTGCCACATGTGAGTAGGTATCCACAGTGAAACACATGGACAGCCAACACTGGCTCAAGTGTGACCAAATTGAACCCAGGATGTCCCACATTTAGGCAGCTGAAGGCAAGTAAGTCATGCTATGTTAGTACTGACCACGCCAGAGAGACGTCAGGACTGACACATCCTCTGACTGGACTCCAATTCCTTCCAGTAGGGAAGCAGCCACTGTCTCCTGCACCAGGGCCTGAAAGATACATTACTGTCTGTGTCTCTGTGACAACGGACACTTGCCAGAGATGCCAAGTAATCTCTGACTTATTCAGAATGAATCTCAGCTGAAAGACAGAGAGAAGAAAGTCTTTGCCGCTGATGTGAATTTTCTGTGACTCCTGATCTTCACAGACAGCTTCAAAGCTTGACACTGCCTGAACATATCTGGTTTGTTGCCAGTATTGAATTGACAATTCTTGACCTTCTTTAATCCTTTAGGTTTAACTTTATTTATACTTCATTTAAATTTAATAGCTTGAGGCAACCATGGGCAATCATGCCTTTCTCTTTACAGTTTTTGTTTTGTGCAAGGACTCTCCTTCCATTGTTATCATCCTCCCAGTCCCAAAGGCTGCTCAGAAGGATCATGAGTTCTGATTTCAGTCAGAGCAACTCATTTTAACCGCATTCTGGAAAACCACAAAGTGCCAACCAATTGAGCCTGCATGGATCTGCATTTGTTTTTTTTTAATGGACTCTCAGGCTTGACTAGTCATCCTTCTCATTGACTACACATGAATAATGCATCTTGCTTGAACTAGGTAAGATGAATTCCCAGCTGCATTCAGTCATCATCTACCTGCTTAATGCCTCTGGAATATAAAAGATGCCCATCTATTTTTAACTATTCAAGACCAAGAATGATAAATATATTCATGTAGAGACTCATGACTCATTTGTTGTGATTGCTTATACTAAAGCAAGGGGGACTGCAACTACTAAATAAAATGATGTTGAGTGAGAAGAAAGTCAATATCAAAAACATCTTGTGTTGATAGCAAACAAAGTACTCACACTAAGCTTTTGATCCTTCAGCAAATAAGAGCCTGTGGGCAGAGTTCTTGCTCTGAGCCATCCTGGGATGGCAGATACTTCAGCAGCACCAGGGCCCAGGTCCTGGGAAGAAATCCCTTGTGCCCTTCCTCGGGTGTATATGATTTGGAGTATTGTCTGCATACCATATTGAACACCACATGCTATCTATATGTGTGCGTGTATATAGAGGTATAATCTTCCAGTGTGAGTGGATCCATAGGCTATTGAAGGGAATTCAAGAGCAGTACCAAAAAACATTCCCCTCTGACAGACAAAAAAAGGAGCTACAGTGCATCTGTCTTTTTGGGAAGGGGTAATGGAAACTCAGAAACCACCTATCCTTTCAGCTTCTCTACAGTTTCCTGTTTTCTTTTTGTTGCATAAACAACAAGGGTGTTTTCAGGACAAGAAGGCCTTTTCCTTTATAGGCCTTCCGCATTTTTCCATTACTGAGTAGCTAGCATTAGGTTCACACTATATTTGATCTGACAGCACATGGACTGGAGACTGTAAAAATATTGTAAAACCTTTGGTTTATCCCAGGGTAAACTCTTCCAGTGCAGCGACTGCAAAAGATGCCAGTAAATCTGCCTTCACAAGTTATCCTTGCAGACCACACAGTGGGGTTGGGGCCTCCATCAGGTTAGAAGAAAGGAGTAACAGCTTACAGGATCCTGGAGGTTACCAAAACAATGCCAAGAGAAAACCTATTATTGTCAAAGAGTGGGTAACAAATCTGGCTCCAGCTTTGTCTTTTTTTTTTTGCTCATATTCATGAACAGCAAGTTCTGTGCTGGGCACATCAGAGGAAAGCAAAAAGATCGTAAATAAAGGATTATGATGACAGAGGAGAAGTAAATAAAAGGAATGGATGCATTTTCAGAAAAATGTTTCCGATTATGTGACAATAAAAGACTGCTGTGGACACAAACATTTCTGTGACATACAGTTCTCCCAGGTCTGGAGAGGACTTCCTATGGTAATAACAGTGAAAGAGAGGAAAACCAAGATTGTTTCATTGGAAGTATGATGATTTGAATTTTCATTGTAAGTAGTTTCCAGTAACACAACACTGTTTCCAGGCACAGCTTTGTTAAGAGCTTTGGGAGTCCCACAACGAGTGGGATGTAGGCACCATGCATCACTTTTCTAGGTGGGAACACAGCAATCAGTCTGTCTTGCTCCTCACCCTGGGCTGTATTTGTCTTTGTTAGCCAGCAGCTGGGAGGTGAGATGGAGAGGGATATAATTCAGCCAATGATTTGATGTAGACCTCAGAACAGTAGTGCCAGTCCTGTATCCCTCAGTTCCATTCCCAGTGCAGCAAAGCATGCCCAGAAGGTGAACCCTCCCATCCTTGAGTACTCTGTGCCCTCAGCATGCTGCACAGCAGTGCTCTTCTGGAATCATACAGCTGGTCCTGCCTACATTAATTTCTATCAACATCACTCCCTGTGAGGAGCAGCAGCTGCCATGAGGCCTCCTCTCAGCTCCTCTCTGTGCGCTAAGCAAACCTAGGGGCCTCAGCTGCTCCTCCTACAACTTGCCTGCTACGACCTCCACCATCTCCTTTAGACACCCTTATTGCAGACCAAACACATCCAGGAGAATTAGAAGGCAAATTCTGGAACCTCAGTCCCCTGTGAGATGCCACTTTGGTTTTCTGCTCCCTCCTCAGCCTGCCTCCCATTGACTCTGACATCCCCACCATCCCAAGTGTTTGCAGAGAGGTCCTTTCTGCCTACCCTTTGTGCTAACTTTTCCCCATCTTCTCAAAAGATACTTCATGTTGGAACTCGCAGAAGTTGTTGGAGGCATTTGCTTGAACTTTTTGGATGCTATAGTTAATCATTCACTTCAACCTGTAATCTCTTTTCTGTGTCTGGATGCAAGTGATCATTATTTTTATAGACTGTGACTGTTATCTAGCAGCAGAGAGCTCTTTCATCTTTGAAGATCTCATTTTGTTGTATGATCAAAGGTATTTCAACTTCAAATTAAGAACATTCATTACAAACACCCTCTAACTCAAGTCACATAGGTCCAGCAGAGCTTTTTGCAGGGAAAAAAAAAATAAATTGAATGGTTTATGTATTTTACTGCTGCACAAGAGGATTCACCCAATGTTAACATGCCTCTAAAACCTCAGAGTTTGACTTATCTAATCTATCTGTATCTAGTTTTACACAAGAAAAATGCTGTTTTGAGTTATGCTTGCAGGCAGTTTCTATAGTATTGCTGGGGGTATAATGCAGTTGGTGCTGGGAAGTTCTGGCTCTATAAGCATCTAAATTTCAGCATAAATTTATGCGATTTCTACAATAACAGCTAATGAGATCTGACAAAGCAGAACCAAAATGAACTGTGAAAGGCAGATGACAGGAAAAAAGTATCTCTGAAGTAAACTTTAGTGCAACATGCACCTGCTTGCTCAGTAATTTGTGCTGCACTGTTTGTTCCAATGGCTAAGCTGCTGTACTGGACATAGCTGACACGTAACTACTCTAGCTACCTGTACACTGCACAGCAGCATTCAAGATAAATGGATTCATAAAAGAAATTCAGTTAGATAAAATTAAATTTAGCATATGCAGAGTCCTACCGAAAAAAATATTTATAGGATAATTTTATTAAAAAAAAAATCCACAACAAAACAACAACAAAACCCCACAAACAGCATTTGCATTTTCCTGTACAGTATATAACGAACTGGTTTCTATACTCTTGTGTGTGAGTGTAACATCAGCAAATGTTGGCCAAGAAGTATATGCGACTTCTCTCCTTTTTGGAGTGAACATATAATGAGTGAGAAAATGCACTTTTGGTTATTGCAAGATTTTATTAGACCTACAGGAAAAGAGAAAAAAAAAAAAAAAAGAAGAAGAAAAATAGAAGAGGTAAAACCGGTACTTGCTGAGTAGTAAACTTAGTTTCTAACTCTGTCACAAGATCAGAATAGTAAAAGGTCTTTCTTTTTTGCTTAAAAATCAGCAGACAATTATTTTGGCAGTATGTTACCTGTTAAAATGCAAGAAAAGAATATTTTTAATGCTATCAAGTTTCTTGGAGGAATAATAGGCAAACTGCTGGTTTCTGTCTGCTTTGTGCTTAAATGACATCTGTATAGAAGTCTCACGAACAAGGATGAGTATTTGCCCCAGAGAATGGGGATAGTAATTCAGATCATTTGAGTCCTAGTTCAGGCTGTGCCACAGGATTTCTCCTTGCCCCTGTCCCAACCTTTATCTTCTTGCATTCTATCTTCATTTCACCTCCAGCAGGGATTTCCTCTGGGTAGGAACTGACTCTGACATGTCAGTTCAGTGTTCAGCAAAAAGAACCTTCCAGCCCCAGGGACCCAGATCCGTTCAAGTATTACAGAAGTACATCGTATCTGACTACTGAGGCACACCTCCATACCTGCTGCCACGTGCCCTGACAGCCTGAGGACCAGGGCTCTCAGCTTCCTTCTTCATTCTCCTGACAGACACAAGCTTGTGTTGACAGACCTGTTTCATGTTTTCCATTTTGCACAGGAACCAAGAAGTCTCTATGCCCAGGAAACTACTACCATAGCAGAGCTTAGGATCTGCTCATCATTGGTAAAGGCTTGGAAAGCTTTTGCTTCCATGGAAATTAGTGCTCTCTGATTTGCACACAGCAGAAATACAGACATTCTTTCCACCAGCTCAAAAACTCCACAGGTGGTCAGAAGCCTTTGTACTTGGAGGAG